>NC_141022.1:25615000-25982500 GCF_052040795.2 Danio rerio
CTCATTCAGAGGCGGGAATCGGCAGACGTGCAACAACTTTAATCATAAGGTACACACAAAACAACAGTTTCCAACTACTTCACGGGACTCGTAAACACTCGTTTAAAGCACTATGAGTTAACTCTGTACACTAACAGATTTAAGCCTTAGATGAATATTTCACTTCACTTACAGCTGTGTTACACACTACATGGAAGGGCATTTTCAAAAACCCATAACATGGGTCTTAAACCTTGACTTTTCCAAACCATGGTAAACCTTGAAAGCGGTTATCGTTCCATGCCTAGACTAATGGCCTGTTTTCACTAAAAAGCACAGTCTGGAGTAAAATACGCACTTAATTCCATGAAATGAACCAAAATAGCAAACAGTGTCACTTTTTGACACCATTTTTTTAAGAGTACCTAGCACAAGAGTATGGTAGAAAAGAGTGGAGATAGACTCGCTGCTGAACACAACTGATTTACAGAAAACAATAACTAGCACGTGCTATAAGATAAGGGAATGACAACACAGGAAGTGCCATTTGGAAATGAACAGCCAAAACACGACAACGTTTTAATAATACAATGATTGCGTGCAGCAGCGAACCACGCTCAAACAAAACTTGACATCGTCTTGACAAACTGCTACATGCCAAAAAGCGAGAACGGAATCTGCTGTATGTCCTTAATTGTTGTTGACGACATTGTACATTTTAAGTCTAAACATGCAGAAAGTGCAAATCTCTTGTAGACTGCAAAAAATGTGTGTCTACATTTGAAATAATGAACTTGAGTTTGCAAAAGATGTGATACGTGATCGATCCATTTGGCTGTCTACTTCACAACATTTTGACGCATACCATACCTACAAAATAATGGATAATTTATACTTCTGCATTGAGTGTGTTGACGTGTAGCCTTCACATACCCTAAACCAAACCCTGATATACACCTTTCAAAAAAATGTACACTACCTGATAAAAATCTAGTCGCCTATCAGTTTTAGTGACAACAAATAATAACTTGACTGCTAGTTGATCATTTGGTATCAGAAATGTCTTATATGAAAGGCCTCTAGATTATGCTTATTTTACCAAAATTAAATATGATCATGCCTTGATTTTTAATTCTTTAATAAGGACAGTAAAGTCTGACTTTGCTTAGACAAATGTCTTTTCACTTAACAGAAATAATGTACAGTATAAAATATAAAGTCATGGAACAGTGGAAAAACAATTAATATTTTGTATGATGCCCATGAGCTTGGAGCGCTATCCTGCTGAACAATTTGCCCTCTCCTGTGCTTTGTAATGTAATAGGCAGCACAAATGTCTTGATACCTCAGGCTGTTGATGTTGTCATCCACTCTGTAGATCTTTTGCAAGCCACCACACAATGTAACCCCAAACCATGATTTTCCTTCACCAAACTTGACAGATTCTGTGAGAATCTTGGCTTCATGTGGGTTCCAATAGGTCTTCTGCGGTATTTGTGATGATTGGGATGCAGCTCAACAGATGATTCATCTGAAAAGTCCACCTTCATTTACAAATGGTCAACTAGAAGTCAAGTTATTATTTGTTGCTCTTACAACTGGGATTGAAGACTTTTGTCAGGTAGTGTACTACATGGCACAGCAACGTAAAGCACAAGATCTATGATTGGTCAGCTTGGAGATAGTGATGATATAATGGGAGCGAAGCGAGGTGGGTTGTGTGAGTGTTTAACAAGTGTCGAATCCCATTGAGTTTTTTATTTACTTTATAATTAAAACTGAACAACGTTTGTCAGTTCCCACTTCTCTCTTTTCTAAATGAGTGTCAGTTTGAGGTGCTTCTACAGCAGCATTGCATGTATTTCTGGCTTAAACTCAAAACACTGGCAAAGAAACTCAGCACAGTAGAGTGTAGAAACCCCACTGTGTACTAGCTTTTGGAACCGTTCATGTAGAGCAGCAAAGACAGAACATAAAAGACAAAGTTTAAATGTTCACAATGGCATATGTGCAAGGCATGCGCCATGGGGTGCGGCGATCACTCAATGCAGAAGTATAAATCAGCCTTATTATGGCTAGTTTGAAATGCAGTGAAGCCTGATCAGGGAGATCCACCCTGAACTTAAAATTATTCAATCGCAAAAGGGAGCCAAGCAGTTAAGTAAAAGCAGAATGGCAGATAAATAGTCAAAAAGACTTGTTATAACTAGATATTCCAATGTTATTGACTGGTTATTATCTGAAAACAGCATACTTTGAAATGTCATTATGAACCAACCATCATCAAATATTCCAGAAAGTGGTGTAATAATTAAAAGTAACTTTGTTAACTTCTATTGAAATATTACAGGACTAGTAGACTGTTAAGTCTTGTTTACATCTGGTATTTAGAGGTGTCTTTTTCAATCCAATCATAAGTGGATGAAACTAAATACAGGTATGACACCTTGGCTGTTTCTCAATTGCAAGAACGCAGAGAACGGACTTGCGTTCTTGTGGAGACCGGTCTTGCCAGGTGTCCTCAGAAGAACAAACTCGGGAGGCCGCGAGGACAGAGAATGCGTCCTTTGAGAAATGGGATGCTGCGTTCTTCCTGATGGTCACGTGACCTTTACTCGTTTGAAATGGAAATCATTTAATTTAAACATTACAGCACTCATACAACAATTTAGTGTTTTCCCTTCTCTTCAAAATATATACTTTGCATAAAAACATTATAAATATACTCTGCACAATATAAATAAAACAAATTTTAATACGAATTTCAGCAAACAAACACCCTTAATGTGTTTATTCCTTTTTTTAAGATATTCATGTTAATGTTTACTTTCACCATTTCATTTAGGGAAACTCCTGAGGTAAATAAGCGATATCTCTGAATTTTAATAATAAATCTAAATTAAATGCTGCGCTTCCCACCTCCAGTCGCAATGACTTCTGGGACTTCCAGAGCGAGTTCGGTGCTCAAGTCTGCATCGTTGCGTCCTCGATATCAAGAACACATCCGGGAAGTTTCACGCGTCCGCCGTACTTGCGGTCTTGAGTAACTGTTTCATTGCTGTAATCTCCTCTTGTTTGGGCTCACTTTCAAAGGGAAATAGGGCTGCAAAATTTCATTTCAACATCAACATCATGATGTGCACATCCTCAATAGTCACTTCAAAATAAGGTCCAAAGTCAAAGAGGGTTTATAGTTGAACTATCACGTCAGTTCAGCACAAATACGATTAGTGGATTAACTTAAAAGTTCAACTATAGAGTCAAAGTTTATCCTTTGTATGTTTTTAGGGCCTGAAACATTTCAAACAAGTTTAAAGAATAATCACAAATCTCTAATTGTAACGTGCAGGGGACGCTGACAAGGTACTGCGGATCCAAATGCAGGATTTATTCAACAGAATGGTCAGACAAGCAATAGTCAATACAGGAACAAACAGATGTATACAGGCAATCCAGAAACATGGTCATAAACAGGCGGATGGTCAAAAGGCAGGCAGCAGACAGGAATAAACAAGCAAACAAGGCAAGGGTCAAAACACGACAAAGCAAGGCACGTCGTAATGTTCAAAAACAGTATAACAAGACTCAGCCCTGATGTGTGAGTGTGTGTGTGTTTGCTGTTTAAATAGTCCTTGTAATCAGCTCATGAGCAGCTTCCAGCCATGAGAGTGTGTAATCTACCAAATGAGGAACAGGTGCATATAACCGGTGCATGACTGGAACTTGTAGTCCATATATAGGCGGATTTGTAGTCCTTTAGCAATCTGCATGTTTACCAATGATCTGCAGTCGCTAGATTGCTGGTGATTATAACAATAAGGTTTACAACTTTAATTTGATCTATATTTAAAAAAAGTTTCAAACCTTGTTTGTATCCAATGTTTAATTCATTCTTGATGTTCACCCTTGCAATAAAATCACCCCAGTCATTATAAAATAATTGATACTTCACAAAGTGCTCCTCGTGTTATCTGGCAAGATGGTTTTCATATCACAATCTATATCATATATCATAAGTCAGATTTTTCAACATTGAGCCTTTTATCTCCTCAGGCTTTTAGAGGCTTTTTTTAAGTTTTATTATTCAATTATCACTTTTTAGCATGTGATTCTAAAAGTTTTAGACAGTTGTTTTAAAATAAGCTTTTTTTCATAAAATCTAAAATGTTACACATAGTAAAGTCTAACATCATAATAAAGCCTGGTTTATTGGTTGGTTGTGTCAGATGTCTTCTCACAACAAACAAATCAATTTAAATTTTTTCATGATATGAACAGAGACCACATTATGATCAGAATGCGATTGTAGTGTTAAAATATGCCTAAAAGAATCAAGCTGAGGGTAAAAAACGCACCAGCTTTCAAAACAAACACTCCAAATGAACAAGATGTGAAAGCTCACTAAAAGTGAACTGATTCACTTCTGACCAGATTTCGAGGTTGTTGAAAATGCATCATATCTGATAGTGTAAACAGTTGTGGTAGAAACGCTTAAGTGGCTGAATTCATTAAAAAGCCATTGAAGACCACCCACTCTCCACCTACTGACCAAACAGGATCATTATGAGACATGTGGTGAGACAGCACATCAAAAAAAAAAAAAAAGAGCTTTCACTTTTTTTACACTGCAACAAAACCCAGTTTAAAGCCAAAATGATACTTTTTAAAATAATACCATATAACAACTTTTGCATCCTCTTTCTATCCTTCTCAGAAAGTCATGTAACATGGGATTGTTCACTCAGGCGTACGTGCGCATCACGCTGAGCTCTCCCACAAACGTGATGTGGAGCATGATGAAATTAAAAGAAAGGGTGATGAAATCCGAACACAAATGGGCACAAGAGACGCATCTGAATGCATGCTACAAGTAGGGAACAGTACAGCATCTTGGCTGACCACTTGTAATCAGACCGCTGAAAAAGCATGTGAATATGCAATGGACACATGTATTAGGTTAGGGGCAGCAGAAAGATGATGCTGAATGAGGCACTTACAAAGATGCTTATAACCAGCATGATGTCTGTTAGATGACCATCAAAACAAATGTTATTTAATATCCAGCTGACAGTCAACTGATGCTATAATCATGACTATGGTTGTCGATATTTATGTCACTTAGTTCAAAGTGTCTAAAAGGGACCTTCACAATAAAGAGCTAACATCTTTTTTTTTTATAGCAGCATTTTGGATGTTAACTAGAAATGTTTTCAGTTACTATAGGGGTCAACTCAAAAACTTGCTTCAAACAGTCCTAGAATCACTTTGGAAATGAAACAATAAGAGCAAGATGTGCACTAAGTGGTCACATTCATAACATTAACATGAGGACACTATTGTGCAACAGATCTTTGCTTAATTGTCTGTGTTTCAGTGCCCATATTTTTACACAGTCAAGGTACAGTATATTTTAAATCTTTGACGATGTATTATAATTAATAATAATAATTCCTTACATTTATATAGCATTTTTCTGGACACTCAAGGCGCTTTACTCATTTTTGTGGGGAATCTCTTCATCCACATGGATGACGCGACGGCAGCCATATTGCACCAGAATGTTCAACACACACCAGCTGATTGGTGAAGTGGAAACAGAGCGATGAAGCCAATTATGACATGTGGACGGTTAGGAGGTTGTGATGGACAAAAGCAAGTGGGAAAAATGGCCAGGATGCTGGGGTTGAACCCTAACTTTTTTTCAAAGGACATCCTGGGATTTTTAACGACCACAAAGAGTTAGGTTTTACATTTCATCCGAAAGACAGTGCTCATTAAGCAGTATAGAGTCCCCATCAATATACTGGGTTATTAGGACCCACACAGACCACAGGTTGAGCCCCCCCTGCTGGTCTCATTAACAACGCCTCTGGCAGCAACCTAGCTTTCCTATGTGGTCTCCCATCCATGTACTGGTGAAAGCCCTGCTTAGCTTCAGTGGGCCATGTGAGAGTTGCAGAGAGCTAGCTGCTGGCTTTATACTGTGGAGAGGTAAGTTAAAGTGTATTATATTTATTGAATCAATCTCATGTGTTAGATCTAGGACTGAAAGAACAGTGTGCCTTAAATATTTTGAACTTACATAAGTTACAATTTCAAATGGCAGTTTAAATCTGACTAGCAACATGTGTTATATTGTTTAAGAATTAGACTAGTTGGTGGCCATTTTAATTAAATTGTTTAATTGTAAAACAATAGCACTCTCTACAGTAATTCATTTGTACCAGACACTTTCTTATAAACACTCCATGTTTCTGGGGGAAAAAAATAAGTCTATTTCTTTCTGCACTTCATGAGAGTGGGCTTGACAAACCACCTGTAGGAGACACACTCTTTTTGCTTCCCATATGCAGACACCTTTCAACAGACACTCAGATACCAGGACTCAATAATACTAATAAAAACTGTAAAACATGACATCTATACATTACTGCTCACTGGTGATTTGAAGTGCTTTTTTTATCCTCATTCGCAAGTCACTTTGTATAAAAGTGTCTGATGAATGAATAAATGCAGCATACAGTACATGTATTTTGCAGCCAACTACATGCACATTTACACTATGAAAGTAAATCGAACGTGATGCATTAGACCACCCTTGTAATATCATTGCGACAACTGCTGCCATGATACGGAAGTAAAGTTCCTTGATTATTACGCTGGAATTAGAGTATGGTTCCTAGCCATATTACCAGAGAAAATAGCATCTCTTCACTAGCTATGAAGCTCAAAAATGCAATTCGTGCATAAAACAGAAATATTAGAAACAAAATCGTCACTTCCTGATTAACTGGCACCCATTATCAAAAGTAATTTGCTGCAGTAAGAAAAGCTGAGTGAATCTTTTCTTCATATAATAAATGACTTGCGCCTCAGAAGATGACACACAATGAACATATGGTGGCATTTAAAGGCGTGAGATGCAGAGCACATAGGCTCTTGACTTTTCTGGAGATAATTAATAATATAGTAACACTAATACTGAAATGGCGTTTTAGAATGAAACAAAACTATGTTTCAGATGTTTTACAATGTGCTCAGCCTACTGGTTTGTTTATTCACATGTATTTTTATCATCACATGATCTCTTATAAAAAAAAATTAAAAAATCACATTATTTAAATGCACATACTTAAATTTGTTCAGTAAAACTGTTTTCATTATAATTTATGCACATCTTTTCTTATCAAATAAAAAGTTTATCCTACTCAGTTATGAGCATGTGTTTTTTTATGCGCATTTTCAAAATGCATGCGTTGCATGCCATTTCCATCAATCATTTTTCTATGCGCATATCCAAAATGGTGTGGATGGAAACATAGCTATTGTAATTTTTAGTACACAGCAAATTTACAGAAGAGTCAAGAGTTCTTTAAATATAATAATTATCGGGAAATATTTCAGCGATATGCTAATGGTCTAATCCGATTCAATAATCTATGCTAAGCTAAGCTAAAAGTGCTCCCGCCAGACTAAAAGATCAGCTGAATGGATTCAAAAATGGTTTAACTATAGGCAAGTTATAAAACGAGTGTATTTTCAAAAAAGTGGCTTGTTCCTTTAATTGTCAATAAAATTTAAAATAAAAAGATACATTTCACCAATGCATAAAGCATAATATTAATTACATCAGAAACAATTTGCTCACTGTTTAGCCAATCAGATGTGTGAGGTGCTCTGTTAACAACAGTCAGTTTGAAGAGTTTAGCTAGCATGTCTTCAGAGAAAGGGATTTTGCAGAGAAGGGGGTCTAATTTGGTTGTCAAGTCCAAATAGGTCTACAATAACTGGATAAAAGTATCATTGGGTCACTCTAGGACTTCAATCTTAGGAGGTTAAGCATGAGCTGATGTGGCTTAAGAAAATACTTCACGCCTTAAGTGTAAGAAGTCAAGAGCCTTGATTGACAGACAATAAAAAAAGAAAAATACTGAAATTGTGAGTAGGTGGTATCTTATGTTATTGAGCAGCAATTACTGAACATAATAACGCCAATGAAGCCATCTGTTGGAATTACAGCTAACTTCATTAGGTTTCTAGCGTCTACCATGACACAAAATTTAACAGAAACTTCAGCAGAAAATGGTCAAATAAAACAATTTTCACATGCAGTTTATTTATAATTTATAGGTTGCTAAGAAAATGTCAAAGCTCTTTTATATAGCTGTCAGTGGAAAAACATGCTTTTTGGGTCCAGATGGTATAGCTACAGCATCTATCAGCATGGGCTAACTCAACCATGCTAGCCAACCAAAGCTCCATTCTTCACCCAAGCAAAATAGCACAGGTCCTTTAAAAGGGTGTTGACTGGCTAAGTGTGCTCATTCAGTCAAAGTACGAATTTATTATGTGACATTGTATCTGCATACATGATAAAAAGGACATTTTGGAGCTAACTGTGTACATGATCATTGACTGTTATTAGCCTGCTAAACAAGTAGCAACTAAATGTGACTGAAATGTAACTGATCTGACACTAGAGTTGAATAACATGTAAAAATATATATATAAAATAAAAAAGTGCCATTGACAGCATGAGTGTTTCCAGCATGGTATCACACTATGGGGGAGGTTTGGCTCACAGAAAGGCCACTGTGAGTCAGAGCTCTTAATCCCTCCATAAGCGCAGTTTCACCTTTTTCCAAGTCCTGCTTCTCGAACACCGAGTTAGCATGCTGAGAGTACAGCAAGCTTTTGTGCATGGGAATATACTTTCCAGTTAGAAAGAACATCCAGTTTGTTGTTCATGTGTTTGACGCGGTTTCAAAGTTTCCACCACATCATGAAGCATTTATTATTAAGGAAACTATCTAGACTCAACTGTATTAAGGTGCATTTTTTAAAACACACCCGGTAAAATCTACCAGACAAATTTTTCCAGCAGACAAATTCATCAAAAACTGCTCATCCGAGACCTAGAACTGACTAATCACACTGTCCAATATAATACAATATATCACAATATGTGATATAAAGACAATAGGTCTCTTGTTTTATTTCCTGACGTGAAAATAGAATCCAAATCCCTCCCATTTTGAGGCCCACTGCAACGTGACGTAGGAGTGCGGTTTCCTCGCCCACCGAATTGATTGATAGCTGCATATTAACATGTCTCTAGTAACGCATATAATCATATCAACAACACAAGACATGCACAAAGCAACTGAGATTAAAAGATCTGTTCAGATCTCTGTGATCATTAATTATCAAATGTGATCAAGAATAAGTTTAAAATGTGTTTTAAAAAGTGATTTTACTGTCTTTATCACCACAGCCGCATGTCAGTACAATTATAACAGAAGACGATTTAGTCCCAGTTTGTGGACGTTAAATGAGGTTTATTTTGTACATTAACATAACAGATACAGCAGTGTATTTTAACATGCATCCTGTCACATTTGTGCGCGAAAACAGTGCAAAGTTAAACACATGTGCTGTGTGTGTGTTTGTGTGTGTGTGTGTGTGTGTGTGTGTTTGTGTGTGTTTGTGTGTGTGTGTGTGCGCGTGAACTTTGTAACGACATTGTGTGTGACTCATCGTTCTCATCGACTAATTAACTCCACAACAAATACATCAAATAATCATTGAGAAAGCTTCTCACAAATGTTGCATGAGATCTGCTTCCCTCATGTTTTTCACTGTGCTGTTTATATGGTGCAGCCAAGGCAGAGATTGAGGTACACTCTGACAGGCACGTGGGAACAGTAGACGGGGAGAACTAGTATTAAAGGTGCAGGCAACAAAAACAGCTACAGTGTACTCAGAGCAGAAAAATTCCAATGTTCTGAAAGGTATAATAAATCATCTGTTTTAGAATGGTATAGAGCAGAAACTTTTCAGACACATTCTAGTGACACAAGGACTTATCTTAAGTAAATAAGGTAAGGTAAAATAGGAACTTAATTCCTTCCTGTTGTCTCAACACTTTTCGACTGTATGGAACACAGAATTTCAACCGTATATGACAGTAAATCGATTCTTTTTTTTTTTTTTTGTTGAACTAAAACTTTTCTAGTCATCTCAACTTAAATGAATGAAACAGACAAAAATAAAATAGGAACATTTTAATTCAAAGTTAAAGCACCATAATAATGTGGTTTAAAATTTGAGTGTATGACGAAAACAGAGAAAAATACTGAAAAATCTTGAATAAAAAGTTTCCAAAATAAAAGTGTGCTCAATGAAAAACGTGTGCATTCAAGTCAACGCATATAATTGCCATTTTTAATGTATTGTTCAATTAATATAACTAATAATAGATTCAGAGGGGGGAAAAAAGCACTGAGACTGGCCCTAGCTGCAATATACATCAAGCAATCCAGCAATATATTCATTCCCCCAACCAGAAGTTGTTAATTAGATCCAAGAAAGCTCCAATACATCATTAAAGGACTTTGCATTTCATCATTGGGGTCCGTTCAATTTTAAACTCCTATCGCTTGCTGAGGTGATTTATTGCACTCCACAAGGAAAGGGTCTGAATCTGAATAATCCTCTCATGGTCATTTATAAAGAGATTAATTCTGGCAGTCATCCATCCAGACAGACAATAACGCAGGTATCTACCCACCCCTGAATCACAAAAGCCCAAATCAGACTTTAATATTTAATGCTCAACTGCTTTAATTTAGGCTCAACTTCAATGACTAAATGGCAACTAGTTTTGAGAAGTCTACATTGCATTGTAATAGGGCAGCGCAATATGATGATATCTATTGTATGGACAAAATTAAAAGTCTGTCATTTCATATTATGCTCTATCATTTACTTTGTGGTTTCACAAAATACATTTTTTACAGTAAAACCATTTCATGGTTTATATGAAAGAACACGGCATTATGGTGATGCAGGGAAAAAACATGAATAACAACATTTTAAGAAATGTGCAATGTTGAAAATATAATGATTAGCAATGTTTCTTTATTTTTATGTTAAACCTGTAATCTTTTTTTTAAGTGTTATGCTAATGCTAAACAACAATACATTTATCTTAGATTTCTTTATTTTTAATCAAACATTTGGCCTGAAGTTCTAAATAAAGTGAGAAATATGATCAAATATGAATAAAGAATGTGTCTTTTACACGTGGTCAATATATATACCTATTAATTGACTTAATTTACAGAAACGGTACCATATTATCATTATTATCACTTATAACTATATATATATACAGTATATATACACATTATATATATATACACATTATATATATATATATATATATATATATATATATATATATATATATATATATATATATATATATATATAAGGGTGTGAAATTATTTATATCGTGATATGAAATTTTTGTCATATCGCCAAGCCCTAATTTGTAACACGACTGCTCCAGTACTGAACACACAGTCATTGTCAAGGCATCAGAAAGCTACTCACGCATCGAAGTTTCCTTTGAAATCCACACAGAAATGACACATTTCCAAAGTTGGCGAATAAGGAAGCAAAGAATCACAGTACACATCTTTCGACATACTTCCGAGTCCCTTAACGATGGCAGCAGAATCGAGACGTCCTTCAAACTAAACGAAACCTTACAACCGACGGGATACACTAGCCAGGACAGCATTCAGCTTCTATTAGTCTAATACAGTCTGACATACTTCCTTAATCACAGGTCAACATTGAACTGCTTACCCTCTTTCCTTAAGTGGGAGAACTTTAATCTTCAATGTACAGAACATGTTGATGATGGCGAAGGTTTTTTTTAAAGTGCATAATGTTGCTGTGTGACCATGTATGGGTCACGTATTTGTCCTAAGTGTTGCTCAGAAGAAGCACCTGCCACATAAAAAAATTGAGAAACATCTTAATCGCATCAGTGGAGATTGTAGGACAGATTTCAATGGGATTAGAGTGTCATCGCTCTCACTGCCTACTGAAAGTTCAGCAGAGAAAAAACTGGACACACACACGACCTTGAGCCAAGCTGTAATGAGTGCTGGCCAATGAGAGGAACGATACACTAACATCAGGTTGAGATGAAGCGTTAAACAAATCCCGGGATTTACAGTATTATATAAGCAGATGCACTGAACGGAGTATGTTTGTAAAGAGAAAAAAAAACAGAAAAATGTTGGCATAAGAGACAATGATTCACATGTAATGTTTTACAACAGTTAGTGAGTCACACTGAGAGCAGAGCAGAGAACCAACAATATGGCCATTTTGTGGCAGAAAACTACTATCGAAGGGGTCATTATTAGTGAAACAAAACTAAGCAAGCTTCATATTGATTAATATTGTTTCCATATCTGTTCATGAGGTCAGCCTAATGACTAGAACAAGAACAGTAAAACCTACAAGAATCAACATGTTACAACTCATTTGACTGATTTCTAATATTTAAAAAAATTATTACATTTTTTTTTATTAAAAAATAAAAATCGAAAAAATGCTGAATGAAAATTCAATAAAAAAAGTTTGTTAAAATGGACTGTTCACCTAAAAATATACGTATCAGCATATCCTTATCCTCATGCATTTCGAACATTTTGGCCTTTATTTTAACAATCTAGGTGCAAAGTCTATAGCAGAGGGCGTAAAAGCATTAAGGCGTGTCCGAATCCACTTTACTAGCGAGAAAACAGTTAGACATACCATCTGCAGCGAGGATAAAGAACGAGTCTCTTCCATTCGGCCTCTTTACTTTATTTAACTCTTTCCTTCTTTACTTTCATGGATAAGGACACAGTGTTGTTCGCACTATATTAAATACATTCATTAGCCTACATATTTAATTTTGTTTGTTAAGCACAAAGATTTCTTTCAAAACGATTTCCAAATTAAGTTCTATCCAAACATGCTTCCTATTCTTATGTCCCATAAAGTGATGCATAGGTCTCCATAACTCCGACAGGTGGACAAATCTAACTATATAAATATGGTACGGTCAATTTTAATTCTTCAAAATAGCAACGAGCCAACAATGCACCTTGTTATGACTGAAGTTTATTTATTTATTTATTATTGGGAATTGCAGGTCTTTTTCTTTCTCCTGCCTTCTTGTTGTCTTTCTGTTATCCCATAGGCTCCCATACCGGCGTGATCCCGTTTTCTGATTGGCTGCTGGTCTTGGAGGCCTGTACAAAAAGGAGCTTCCGGCAGGGTTCGGTGAGCTCATTTGTGCTGCGTTCGGTGCTGGGAATGGAGCTCCTGGATTTCTCTTACCCCTCTGGCCGACGACCAACAATCAATAGTGTACTAATGTTCATGGGTTAAGTTATTTTGAGAGTTTGAGTGTGTAGGGGTGGCCTGCCTATTTGATTACTTTTGACTATGTTTATGTTTAGGGAGTAAGGTAAGCTTTCTGTATTTTTCTTTAAATAGTAATAGGTAATTTAGTGCATTTACTTTATAGATTCTTTTGTTTGTTATTTTGGCCTGTGGTCACCCTGAAGAGATGCTCATTTATATTTACTACATTTTTCTATAATAAATCTATTCATATACTCTCAACTGAGTGTCTAAGTTTGGTTGTCGACCGAAGGGAATCTTATGCATTAAGGTTTTTTTTTATTTGTTTTGTTTGGGAAACCACCACCACAACACATTTGTTTTCTTCGTTTATTATGTCCATGTTGTTTCCCCTAGACATGGGGCGTAATACACCTTAACACACCTCCTTTATAGACCATGACTCCACAAAGTGGCGCAAACTAATTTGCTATTCAAACAACATGGTGCAAAACATGAACTACCGTTACGCTGGTCTGAAAATAGCAACAAATTGCACCATACATGCCTTGTGCCAGTTACTTTTTTTCTGATAAATGGCACATAGTGGACTATAGGGATAAACAGTTCAATAAAGTAAAAATACATTCCATCTTTTGACAAAACTCTATTGTTTTTTAAAAAGGTTAGATAATGTAAAAGATTTGGTAAAAAAAAAAAGATTGATATGTCCTACCTTGTACTGTAAAACATAAAACTTGCAAAAAAAATGTAAAAATGTAGTTAAAGCCTGATTAGCTTTTTACAATAAGTTTTTCAAAGTAACATAAAATGTTTATTATTAGGACTTGGTCATAAATATTTTACAGTGATTTTGTCTGTATATTTTTATCTTCTATCCATCGCTCTGTCTCTCTGTCAGTCATTCAGTCTGTAAAAATTCATGATTTAAATTTTGCTCATTAAATAAAAAGTTTTAGTGTGTAGCTTGGAATGGTGTATTATTTTTCCACTAAATCTGATTGGGAAAAGTCATATCTGCTTTTTCCAACTCATCGGTGGTTTACTACACATTAGTCATAACTGTGAGTCAGGATTCACTGGACATTCCTCAAATAACCTTTTTAATTTTTTCCTTTGTTGATTTGTATAGAAGGAGAAAAGTAAGCTGTTTAAAACAGTAAAAAGGAAATGATGGCAATTTTCATATTAGGAGGGAACTAATATGTCCCCCTTAAGGGCAGGGAATAGAGTACCTAATTATCTGAATATAAACACAAAGTTCACAAAACCCCAGAAACAATAGAAAAACACA
The DNA here is from genome assembly GCF_052040795.2 of Danio rerio. Lineage (NCBI taxonomy): Eukaryota > Metazoa > Chordata > Actinopteri > Cypriniformes > Danionidae > Danio > Danio rerio. The sequence goes on from NC_141022.1 coordinate 25,629,489, forward strand.
CATCTGTTTGTGAGTACACAAACAACATCTGCATTTCCACTGATGCTGCCAGAAAGAACTGGATGGTATTTGGACTACATGCTAATATACGACCACTAGTACCAATTTTAGGGGCTTGTGTACAATTTTAGAATGGACTCAAGCCATCTGAGTGATTTAAGCATCTACACAACCTCTAGAGTTCATTAACAAGACACACCACCATGTATTTGCTTCTGCAGATCCAGCGGGTATAAGTCAGAAGTCACTACCAGTCCAGCCTCATCACAGAACAGTCCACATCATATCGACAACATACTGCGCATTTCACATAATGCAAAGCAGCTGCCACAACCACTGCTCAAAGAGAAATAATGCCAAAAATGTAGCACAAACAGCAGCAAGTGAATAAGCACCTGAAATGAGACGACAACAACAGAGACAGTAATTCATCTCTCCTGTAGTCTAGCAGAGTCTGGACGGCATGAAATAGGTCAGCGTTTGAGCGTCGTGCTTGGACCACCGCCAATATTCACAGAAGCACTTGTTTTTGTAAAAAAATAAAAAATAAAAAAAATAAAAACCTTATTGTTGATCACTGCAAAAATCAGTCTCATGAGCACAGACTGCAGGCCTTTTATTCATTATGAAAGACATTCAGCACTAACAGATGAGTGATGAGAGATTTTTTCCTCTTGGGACGAAGCCTCGACAGTTTAAGTATTCCTAAAATGGAGGCCGATTGTGCTTCTGTCTGATGTATAAGACTAATCCTATTGTTTGTGTTGAATTAAGAAAGAATAGGTTAAGGAATCACAAGTTCCTTCAGGAGGTTTAAAAGGTGGATTAGTTTTTGAACGGCTCTGATCTTACCAGGAACACCACCATGGTACTGTATGTTTCATTGTAATTAGGAGTCCGTTTCCTAAATATGAGCACAAATCATGCACTTTTTTATCCCGGACGGAGGATTTGGGTCACAATCTAATCCTTCAGTCAGACGAACCTCAGAGAGTTCAGCAGTTAATTACTTTAAATCAGCGTTACGTTTATTGTGCACTCTGCTTATTTACATAATTCACATTCAAGTGCGCAATGATTAATCAAATGTTCATAATTCACCGCTGATTAAACTTTTATTGGCGCTACTTAAAATGCACACACTTAAATTTCCCAAGGGTCGCTTTCTGTTTTTCTTTTTGTTGTATGAAGATCAAAATCAAATGTTTCTAGGAAACATTTCATCCAGATATTTTATTATTAATATTGTTTAAACTGCTTAAAACCTGGATTCACGTCTCTCTTCAAATGCTAAATTACATTATAATTAAATGAGAGATAATACAAAAAGAGAGTAAATAAAACAAACAGACCTTTAACCAAGTCATACAAAACTTTATAGTGTAGAACTTAAACTCTACATTTATTTAGAAATACAGGCATGCAACTGCAGCTATAATGACCCACTGATGACGCTACACTAAAATAAAATATTCAAAGATGATTTCTTGGATTTACTCAATTTTTTACGTTAGGTGGTTGTAAACAATTTATTTGGGCTGAATTTAAACAAACAAATTAAGTTGAACATTATTACATTTAATTTATTTATTTAAATTCAACACAAATAAACTGTTTGCAACAGTTCTGCATGCAACACTTTTTTCAGTGCAGTACATACACTGAAGACATGATAATATACTGTCTGGGACTAAACTATTTAAAGTCTGTGTAAACTGGAAGCTGCTGAGTTGCTTCCAAATAAAATGTAATATTGAGTTGAGGGGCTTTCTTTGCACATAATTCCCTTGTAGCCTAACGGTAGGAGCCGTGGTTAAGAATATTGTTAAACTGACATCAACAGAGAGTTGCTTTAAAAACAGAAGCAAATGGTCAGATTTTCACTGAATATTACTAAAACAAACTTTTTTTGTCAGTGGATTAACTTGCATAGATTAATTGGTCACCTAAAAAATGCAAGATGTCTTTGACGCAGTCTAAATCACAATAACATACTGAACCAGGTCCAATACGAAGTGGACCTTGTACCGCCCACTTAGATAAATAGTAAATGCTCATACTACTGTGACGGTTTGGTTTAGGGTAGGGGTCTTGCAAATTTGATTTTACAGGGACATTAAATGCTGTGTGAAGTTTTTGTTTTTGTTTTTTTCAAATTTCATACTTCACAACAACCATTTCACTGCAAATAATATTTTTAATGGAGGCTACAGAGAAAGCAGAGAATGTCTAAAATATAAACCATTTGATTACTTTATGATCCTGTTTTTATCTACGTGTTGATTATAAAAACAAGTACAAGGGGGGCATTAACATTCCGATCTCGATAATTATCTTCCAAGTCGAACGAGAACTATATATATTTTGATGTAAGTAGTTAATGCTTCCAGATTTAAAAGAGTACACCAACAATGATTAAAGCCACAAAAATTAGAGGGTGCATTAAATGACATATTTTCAGCCGTTAAATTTTAGTGGCCAAAATTTCACACACTTTTAGATTCCCATTGCACATTTCTGCTGTGTGATTGGCTCTTAGATCAATAAAGAACAAAAACGTCCAGAGCTCATCGTTGTTTCTTACATGAATATTTATTGTGATTCGATATATATTGTTTATCGGCCCAGCCCTATGCATATCAACATTTGTCCATAGTACAATGGCCGAGAGAGCTACACAAGCTGCAATTTAAGAAAACCCATGCGATTACAAAAAAAAAAAAAAAACACCAGCAAATTTAGAAAAAAATCATCATCTCTGAAAGCACACTTGCTGCAAATCCTCACAACGCATACACATAAAAAACGCAATACATTTTCCCGCAACGCAAACAAATAAAAAATGTGCTGCATTTTCTCACAACACTTGCAAAAAGAACAGAACACAACAGAAATGTTTTAAGGGGACTCTAAAATATGATGGACGCTGCTGTGAAATGTTTATTTATCGTGACTAGCTTTAGGTGATCTTTGAAAGGTGAGTTTTTTTTTTTTGTTTGTTTATTTTAACAGATTTTGTCTTTTGTATTTTATTAGCCTAAATAATCATAACCTAAACAGCAGCGTCCATCATGTTTTGAGTCCGCTTGTAACATTTCCATTGTGGGAAAATGCAGTGCATTTTCTTAATGTGTTTGCATCGTGAGGATTGCAAAATGTGCTATCAATCTGATGAAGATCTTTTCTTAATTTGCTGGTGTATTTTTGTAATTGCATGTGTTTGCTTAAAATGCAGCATGTTAAACTCTCTCTGCCACTGTACTATAGGGATGTGTGCACATACTGTATAGCCAAAACAACAATGGTATATTGACAGGAGCTCAAATGCATATTGGCATTCAATATTTCTTTACACAGTGACATTTGAAACATGAAAACTATAGCTTTGAGAAGAACTCTTTAATTTTTTTTTTTTTTTGGAATTGCATGCAGGCAGCTTGCTGGAGTGTTGTTGTTGTGACGTCAATGTTTTAATGACCGTAAACATGACACGGCATTGAATGAGTTGCAACTGTTTGCTTCACAATCAGTCAGATGGCTTCTGGGTGAAATCTGTTATAGAGTCCAGAGTCAGTCTGACTCTGAACTCTGAAGGTCTGGCTGCACACTAGATCAGCAAACTGCTAGCTAAGAAAAAAAAAAGAACTTGTTCACTTCAGTCAGTTCCACAAAACACTATTGTTGACTTTAAATAGAGGAAACTACCTGAACTGTCATGAACAAAATACAGCATATACAGTAAGCTGACCACTTAAACATTGATTATTTTGATTAGCCCCAACATAACCTTTATGACTGATATCAATAAGTAATATTCCCATTTAAAGGCTGCTTCTTGTGTCAGTTGAAATATACCAATCTTGATATAAATTATTCTGGGCTTGACTGCAAAAAAATACAAATATAGTGGGCAGTCGAATTTACTTTAAAATCCTAACATGCAACAAAACTAATAAAACTCAAGGCTCCCACTCCAAATGTCAACTTTCATTAATTTTCACTGACTAAAAAGTGGAATTTCCATAACGAACAGAAAAACAGGCAGTCCTGCCAGAATTAAGCATTTCTGTCATCCCTGAATTTAATTGCAATGCGCATTAAGCTAAAGGCTATTTGATCAAGGCAACATTCATTGAATTGATCGCTAAAGATTGCAATTATTACACGATTCTTCCAACACTACTGTTGACAGCTCGCTTTATTTTGATCATTTGGAATCATTCATTATTTTTCCTTCAGCTTAGTTTCTATTTTTAGAAGTTGCTACAGCGGAATGAACTGCCAACTATTCCAGAATATGTTTTACATAGTGGATGCCTTTCCAACCACAACTCACTAGGAAACACCTACTGTAAATACACACTCTCTCTCTCTCTCACACACACACACAAACACACACACACACAAACACACACACACACACACACACACACACACACACACACACACACACACACACACACACAAACACAAACACACACTACAGCTAATTTAGTTTATTCAATTCACCTATAGCGCATTTATTTGGACTGTGGTGCAAACCAGAGCACCCGAAGAACCCACGCCAACATGGGATGAACATGCACACTTCACACAGAAATGCCAACTGGCCCTGCAGGGACTCGATCCAGCGACCTTCTTGCTGTGAGGCAATAGTGCTAACCACTGAGCCACCCTGCTGGCTGAATCATTCAGGTATTAAAATTTATTTATATGTTTGAGGAGTAACCACTTTCACTTTTCTTACAGTGTTCCCTTTATATAAATTACATAGACCAATGGTTCTTGAGATTTAAAGTAATGTACAAATTGGTGTATATTCTCACAGCAAAACAACACAACAAGAAATGTTGCAAATACTGCTGCAAATTAAGGAAAATTGTCATGATTTTAGGCAGCAATAATCATATTCCACTCTGCAAAATTCAGGAGAAACTGGTAGAGTACTGAGCAGACCCAAAATAAAAAAGAAAAGCCACAGACAGCATTTTAACAGGTACACCCTGGTGACTGCATTTGATAGCTGGATGACAAGTGAGAAATTAAGAAAATGGCAGTGAAAATGAACCTAACCACAACAATAGGCAAGACTAGAAAATATATTTTGATAAAGGAAAGGTAAAAATTACCAAGAAAATCCCTAAAATTAGATGAATTGGCAAAAAATAGATATTCAAAAGTCCCAAAAAATATCTGAAATAGACATTAACATTTGATGAATCCTAGGAAACCCAATACAAATTATTTCCCCCAAAAAATATTTACAAAAAATACAGTTTTCCACTGTCTGATTATGACAATAAGAGGATGAAAAGAAAAAATAGGATGCTAACGCTAAATCTTAAAGGTCCCATAAAGTGCTTTGAAACATGCATTTTATTCATTGTTTAACGTAATCTCAACTAAAAAATTAAAAGAGCGTAGGGCATTCGTTCCTTCCCTTTTTTAAAAAGTAGCCAACAGCTTTTTGTTTTATCACAGCTCTGCCAGTGAGAGTTGCTGAGCTCAAGCGCATCAAATAAAAAGCAAATAAGAAGCATTCTTAAGTGTGCAGGGCATGTCAGATACTAGAGAGCATTTGATTGATCAAGCTTTGATGAGTATGAGGTAATGTGGAAAAAAACAAGTGCCAAACTGCAGGTTTTACATGTTTATATCAGTTTTATATCTCATAAATGCAAATCTTGCGACTGCATTTGATAGCTGGTTGACAAGTGAGAAATGAAGAAATTGACAGTGAAAGTTAGCCTAACCACAACTACAGGCAAAACTATCAAATATATTTCAATCAAAGGGAGGTAAAAAAAAATTACTAAGTAAATCTCTAAAATTATATGACTTGGACAAAAAAAAAAAAAACTTACAAAAAAAAAAAGAAAAAGTCACTAAAAATATCTGAAATAGACACTAACATTCCTTAAAAACTGTATTTTCCCCCCAAAAATATTTAAGAATTGCAATTTTCCACAGTTGAAAACTCTTATGTAATTCTTTTATAAAGTGAATGTCTGAAAAAAATGTTGATCCATTTGGATGGAAGTGCCAAACTGCAAGCTTTACATGTTTATATCAGTTTTATATCTCCTAAATGCAAATTGTCTCTGTTTTTGAGCACACTAACATATAGATATTGAGAGAACATTTTGTCCTCTTTTTAGTGTGTTTGCAGCTACGTGCAGAAGTGCTTGTGGTTTTGTGTGTATATGTATTTGTGTGTCAGAAATATGAGGCCATGGTCTGGTTTCAGTCTTGCAGGTGTTAGAAATATGAGACCATGGTCTGGTTTCATTTCGCAGCTTCACCCACGCTGGAAAATTCCACTATGCTCAGATATGAAATATGCTTATTCATGTTAAGACAAAATGCTGTATGACTAGCCCATATTTGGAGTGCCTTTCTGCTATCAGCCCCTGTGTATAAATATCCCTGTCCATCCTGTGTTGTCAGGCTTGCAGAATAAACCATTCTAACTACAGTTTGGTCTCTTCTCATGTCTCCGGGTCGACCTGCTGAACTTTGCTGAATCTGGTGCCTAATATAGGGGAAATCTTACAGATCTGGGGGCTCGTCCGGGATACATCTGATCAGGTAAGAGAATTTTTATTCACACTGCCTGCTCCGGTGTATCTCAGAAAATCGTAAGATTTTAGTTAAAATTAGGTAAGAGAGGTCTGTGCTCTAGAGCACAGAACATCCTGTCAAGTTTACTTTCAACAGTAAATTGCACAGAAGGATTTGTGTCGTCGTACTCAATTAAATTTGGGTTCCACAAATCAGGAAAATTTATTAATTTGACACTTGCTAGCCTGTCAAGTTTACTTCAAACAGTAAATTGCACAGAAGGATTTGTGTTGTTGTACCCGATTAAATTTGGGTTCCACAAATCAGGGGTTTAATAAATTTTAGTAAATAAGTATTACGCATCAGCTTCAGCAATATGGGACAAGGATATCCAAAACCAGAACCCAGTGAGAGTCCAAAGCAATGGATGGATAGATGTGGGTGGGGATTTTACACTGAACCCTGGCTGTCCAATTTAGCTGGGTGGACAGAGGGACAATCTCAATGGAGAGACTTTCCTAGGGAAGGAACATTTGACCCAGGTTTCCTTCAGTTAGCTTACAAATATGGGGATCCAGAATGGAATGATCAGTATATGATGAATGGATATGACACATGGTATACAATGAGCTCTATATGGAGAGATAAAAAGGGCATTTTTACACCTAAAACCGTTTTGAAATCTGTCCCCAAACCCAAAAGCAGAAGCAATACTGCCCGCGAGGCAGATAAGAGGGGCTCTCTCGCAGCTGCTAAGACAACTATGATATCACCACCCCCTTATACGGGGCTTCCGCCTGCAGCTTCATGCTCTGTAAGTGCTTCTCCTACAGTGCCTTCTATTTACCCGTCACTGACAGAAATGATTAAAACTAAGGCAGACTCCCCTGACGGCGCTGAGGGCGCTGCCTCAGCCTCTAATGTGGCTGCGGTGTGGGTTGCTAAACCACGAGGGATAGAAATAATTCCCCCTTCACCCTCTGTTCTTAAAGATCTCATATCTCTTCTGCCCGAAGTGGACAAACCACTGCAATTTGTAGACATGTTGTTGCGCAGCTCGCGTCACTGCCAACGAATTGGGGCAGATTATCGATTTATCCTTTAAACCAAAATGGGTTCGTCCTATGACAATGAAGAAATAACAACAAAAATACCTGCTCTTGATCCCAAGCTTGATATAGTACAAACAGAAACTGTTAAGGAAGAAACAGATGATAAAAAGACACGCACTCGTATAAAAACACGCCTCGCGTGGAAGGATGATCAGGAGGAGCTCCTGACACATCTAAAACAGTAGCTTACTAAATACTTAGTACCATACTTACTGGTCTGAATGTGACGCCACGACTGATCTTAATGGAATAATGCTAGATGGCAAAGGCCGTTTATGCCTGCCATCATCCTGTGCACCTTTTCTCGTCCGCGAGTTTCACGGTGTTACACACCGCGGCCGAAGAGGGGTAATAGACACAATGAGTTAATAGACACAATGAGTTCCTTTTTATGCATCTATAATTTACAGCACCATGTCAATAACACGCTAGATAGATGTCTGATATGTGCTCAAAATAATATCACTAAACCTCAAGCTAAACATCAACAATTGCCCCTCCCTGAAACACTTTTTCAGGAATGGCAGGTAGATTTTACACATCTGCCAAAGAGGGGTCCTAATAAATATTTATTGGTTTTTGTGGACAAATTTTCAAAATGGGTTGAAGCCTTCCCATGCAGTAAAGAAGATGCTAATATAGTTGTCAGATGTTTGACAAGAGAAATCATTACAAGATACGGTATACCATGTGCCATAGACTCAGATAAGGGAACCTCATTTACTGCGAAAGTAATACAAAATCTAGCTAAAGAACTCCAAATTAATTGGCAGCTACATATTCCCTACCATCCACAATCATCTGGTATAGTAGAACGAACTAATAGGACTATTAAGGACAAATTAAGAAAGGCTATGTAACATGCAGGGCACTCAAATTGGCTCGCCTTGCTACCTCTCGTTTTAGCAGACATGAGGATGTTTCCTCACAAAAGTCTTCACGGTCTCTCTCTTTATGAGACTGTGATGGGACGACCCTTTCCCTCACCATGGAGGCAAAGGGGTACCACACTGGGTGACGGTTCTCTGGATATTCATATGAGTGAATGTGCACAACAGTTACTAACAACATTGCATGCATACTGGACTAATATACATTCTGGTTCAGCCCCGATGCCGGTAGACCCAACACACCCCTTTAAGGTTGGTGACAGAGTAATGATTAGACAGTTCAATAAAATGAGCACAGAACTGGGGGACCCCAAATATGGCCCCCCAACGGATGTCGTGGCTGTAACCAGAACCGCCGTTTTAACCTCCTCTTCTCCACAGTGGATCCATGCAACCAGGATAAAACGAGCACCTATTGAATAATAAAAATGTATAAGTTTTGTACTATGATAATCTGTCTGCAGACTCTCTTTGTTTTACAGATTTTGGGGGCCCCCTCAGCACAGACGACACCTCTACAGCTGCACAATTGCGTTTGGGAGACAGATGGGAGCTAAACACGTAGCACTGTCTACCTTAAGGCAAGGGTCAGCATGACTTCCTTTTTGCTGCGGACAATTGGACTGTTTCTCTTTCTTGTTGCTCAAGCTAATGCAGCCAGGCTGAAACGCTGGACACATGATCATGAATTTGGATGGGCAGAGGATGGGGCTGACAATCCAATTGGAACTAATATGTGGTATCAATATGTGAAAGTTTTAGCTAGGTCATATAATGTATCTGGTTGTTATGTATGTTCTGTTATGCCTCATTCAGCCAAGCAAACCCCTCTTTATGCCAAACCCATGAATAAAACAGCTGCTAAATGTTTTGCCAGTTTTGCAGGATCAGGGTACCAGAATCCATATATAATTGTCGATGACTACGATCCATACCGGATTGGCATTAGAAATGGTACATGTGATGCTCTATTTTGGGTAAAATTTGGCCACGCTAAACCCTCACCTATTAGCCACAAGGTTTTTTATTAACCACTCTATTACACACCCTGTGTGTTATAACCAGACCATGGGCTCTCGTTTCATGGGAAGCACTGTTAACTGTCAACAAATTGCCTCCTCGGGAGAGGGGGCCCCAGTCGACATCTCAGGACCCTCAAATGGCACTTATGTGGTCCAGGGTGGGTGGTGATTGTGTGGGAAAAACGCCTACATGTCCCTACCGGCCAACTGGACGGGGCAGTGTGCCCCTGTGCATGTGACTGATCACACTTTTATTGTGACAGCCCAGGTCCTGTCAGCGCAGCAAAGAGTTAAACGCAGTGTCCCTGAAATGAAGCCCCATGACTCTGTATGGGGTACTGACGTGCCCGAGGATTTTAAATTATGGACCACTGGTAACAAAGTGGTATTGGCTCTATTTCCGCAAATAGGTGTGGGAAAAGCTCTACTAAGAATTGAGACCCTGGACTATCGCATGGGCCTATTCCTGAATGCCTCAAAAATAATTAATGAGGCCCAGAATAAGGAGCTGGGTAATATACGTACCATGGTTTTGCAAAATAGAATGGCTCTAGATCTCTTAACAGCATCCCAGGGGGAGGTATGTAAATGAGTACTGCTATGTCTACTCTCCAAGGGTTAAAAATTGCCATGACTTCAGATTATGTCCCAGACACCACTTGGGGTTGGATGATGGGTCTGTTCGGCTGGGTGACTCCTTTTCTCACTATGATAATTCCTGTATGTATTATTTTCCTTCTTATTTGTTGTTGTGGTCCTTTTCTTTTACAATGTTTGATGAATCGTGTTTATGCTACCATGGATAGTATGGTGGGCCAAAATTATAAACTAATGCATTAGGCCTTCGGCCTAAAAGAGGGGACTGAGAGAACATTTTGTCCTCTTTTTAGTGTGTTTGCAGCTACGTGCAGAAGTGCTTGTGGTTTTGTGTGTATATGTATTTGTGTGTCAGAAATATGAGGCCATGGTCTGGTTTCAGTCTTGCAGGTGTTAGAAATATGAGACCATGGTCTGGTTTCATTTCGCAGCTTCACCCACGCTGGAAAATTCCACTATGCTCAGATATGAAATATGCTTATTCATGTTAAGACAAAATGCTGTATGACTAGCCCATATTTGGAGTGCCTTTCTGCTATCAGCCCCTGTGTATAAATATCCCTGTCCATCCTGTGTTGTCAGGCTTGCAGAATAAACCATTCTAACTACAGTTTGGTCTCTTCTCATGTCTCCGGGTCGACCTGCTGAACTTTGCTGAATCTGGTGCCTAATATAGGGGAAATCTTACAGATCTCCTTAAAGCTAACAGACTGAAACTAACATCTAAAATGCTTTAATTATAATTTCATGGGACTTTTAAAAAGCAAGCATTTATTAACCCGTGCTAAAATGACATTCTTCTGCATTAATACTGATTCTGAAGAACATTCCCTTCTCTGTGTTCATCAACTCCTCGCCAGCAAAAGCTGGATATCATAATTCTGCCTTAAATCAAGATAATCTCCCAGGCCGAGATCTATTGAACGATTTCTAATAATCCTCCGGAAGTGGGAGAAGGAATGTGACCTGGCAGCGAGCATCAGTTGCCAGTGTGTGTGCCATCTGCTGTGAAGCACCTCCATAGGGCTGCTTTCATCAACACCTTCTGTTGAGCTGTTCACACTCGCAGCAGTGTGGCCTTAATCCTCCTTCAGCTGACCCAGCGCTCGGCCACCTTAATTGCAAAAATATATTTCTCAAGAGCCCGTAAACAGACGCACTCCGGTTTCTCTATGATATGAGTCCACAAGGCCGGAATAAGTGCTGAGAGATTCAAGGCCTGATCTGCCGCGCTTGCGAAAGGATTTTATTTGTAGACGCAATTTATAGAAATCAAAACAATATTTAGTAACAGGCTCTGTAAAGTGTCTGCAGCAGTCAGTTATGTAAGAATAGGGCCTCTTAGTCTATCGGACCAAAATAGGACTTTAAAAAAAGCATTAAAACCAAAATGGACTGGAGTCGTAGCCACATGACTAAGGCCAAAAAGAATGAAACAATATAGCCAGATGGCAGGAGACCAGTGTGAGATTGAGGCCAGATTATGTGTTGTTTATCAAATTGTGTCTCTATGGCTGTCAAACTGGAACATTTGGTTTTCTGACTTTATGCTACTAGAGATCGGTCACACTCATAAACTTGTTTTAGGTTTTAATATTTGCAGTTTTGACGTATTAATTGCAATTCTAGCTGTTATGTTTATATTTAGTTATTATTAAGCAACAAATGCTGGTAAAATGATCAATTATGGGTTTTCAACCATTAAAACAAAAATGGTTTAAGAAAGCTTTAAATGTGTCTGTTTGTTTGTTAGTTTATGTAGATCATGCGTCCCGTTTAAAAAAATATATATTTCTTAGCTCATAACTATGCTGACTTTGCCAAACTTTAACCATGATTTACAGAATGTATAAAAGTTAATATATATATATATATTTTTTTTTAAATCCTGTCACTTGAACCAAGAATTATGTATTGACCACGGTTTGTAAAAGTCGAGGATTTGAAACCGGCAACATTTTCTGCCATACCATTCCTATGGCATATGATTGTTTTTTGTTTTTGTTTACATTTTGTTATATTTATTTTTAGGACAACAGTATCTCCAGCAGAAAAACAATCTCCAACACACCTTTTCAAGTTAAAAGAAACCTGTGTTCTTGAAACATAGCGTTCAGCTGCGAGTCCATCTCCACCCTTTTGGTACCATACTGTTTTACAAGGTACCAAAAAGTAACATGGTTTGCCAATTTAGTTCATTTGATAGAAATAAGTGCATGTTATACCTTAAACTGTGCTGCTTAGTGGAAACAGGCCACTAGTGTAGTCTAGGCATTGGAAGATAACCGGTTTCAAGGTGTACCGTGGTTTGGTTTAAAAATGGTTTCTAAGGTATATGTACATTTTTTATATGTTTAAATGTTGTAAAGAAATCTGTGTTACTGAAATTAATGAAGAAAAATTTATAAAGTTTTATAAAAAATATGTATATATGGAGTCAAAGGGGGAAAAAGTTGTTTTTTACCCAGACATTTAAAAAGAATATATTAGGTGTATATAGGTGTAATCACAACACCGTGATATTCTTATCCACCGATATATTTTTATACTGTCTGAATCTTATACCGGCACATGCCTTGTACTAACATTATGAATAGGTAAGGATCACAGAGCATAGGGCTGGGCGATTTGGCCTAAAATCAAATTCTTGATTAATTGAACATTTTAACTTGATTTCAATTCATGAACGGTTACTTAATTTACTTATTTAACACATTTGTGCAGTAAATATGCTCACATATTACAAGTGAGAGATTTCTGAATGAAGGGTGCATTACTTGATTTTAAAATAATTGAAGAAAACACACACCATCTACTATTTATGATTATTTATTGAACATCAATGCTGAACAACTGAAATTAAAACACACAGGGCCTAAAACCAACAGACATTTTTTTCTTATAAAAAATTGAAAATACATAACTTGCACTTTTGGAAACAAAAGTAATTATTTTTAATGTTAAAGTTTTAATATTAAAGTAGAAAATATGCGTCGCTTTTCTAAATACAATAACTCTAGTTACATTTTTTGAGTGGTACATGGGTATGTGTATAAAGGCTGCGCCAGACCATACCCGTGCGTTCGACACAGAGATATAAAGTAGCCTAAACAGAGCAGGGTCACGTGACTCCACACGCAGTGTGGAAAGTAATTGAAAAAATTGATCTGAAAAATATTTTATTGATTACTGGTTCTAAATGTCAATTTTGATAACTTTTCGATTAATTAGCCAGCTCTAACAGAGCAACAGTAAAACAACAATTCATCTTAGCATTTAAATAATATCTTTTTATACATCCTTAACAGATTAGAATATGTATGTTGTGACTTTTACATACAGTAGAAGTCAGAATTATTAGCCCCCTGTTTATTTTTTCCCCAATTTCTTTTTACACATATCTACTAGACTCATTTCTAAACATAACAGTTGTAATAACTAATTTCTAATAACGGATTTATTTTATCTTTACCATGATGACAGTAAATAATATTTGACATTTTTTTTTCAAGACACTTCCATACAGCGTAATGTGACATTTAACAGCTTAACTGGGTTAATAAGGTGAACTAGGCAGGTTAGGGTAATTAGGCAAGTTAATGTATAATGATGATTTGTTCTGTTGTCTTATTATTAGTCAATTCCAATGAAGAAAACAGCCAGTAACCAATACCGTGTACATATTTTATGTATACCTTTGATTAAAGGGGTGGTTCACTGTGATATCATGATTTAAAGGTTAGTTGATGTGTAATGTAACTGTGTGAACATAAACAACATCTCTGAATGTAAAAAGCTCAAAGTTCAGTGGAGACCTTGGTTGTTACAGAGTTAGCTTAGCTAGGGACTTAGGGACTTACAAAAAATACTTCCACCCCCTGTGAGATCACAAAGGTTCGTTTACTGCGCATGTAAGGGCCGTGGCCAGAGGTGCTGTAACGTTATAGCGGAGATGAAGCTAAAAATGCATTGAAACACTGCTGTTTCCATAGAGCTTCGTCTGTTTCTGCATTTGGGCTTCCAAAAGACACAACACAAATACAGAAGTGCTTACAGTTCAATATTAATTATGTTCCAGAGAATTATAAAATACATAGCAAGCATGATTTGACAAAACAGCATCCAGAATGTCTCCCAGTTTAATGCTGGACTCTTATGTGTTTGCAAGCGCGACTGCATTAATTGTCTTCAGGCAGCTTTTTCATGCTTTGCACATCTTAGATAATGAAGTCGCAAAAGATATGTGGATGATTCATATTACTTAAACCTGCATATTCTGGATATATATGAAAGACTTCATGTAATGCATAGAGTAAAAAAAAATACAGGTTAGCTCACCTGACTTGTGGTAGCAGCAGAATAATAAATCAAGGCTCACACAGGTTGCATCCCACATCTTGTGCTTTATTCTTCTGTCACGATATATTACAAAAAATAACTTAATCCGAGCTTCAGAGAAAAAGAAAAAAAAACTCCTGTGCACATGCGCTTGTTACAGGAAGTTCACACATTCACTCACACACACACACACACACACACATAGACGCAGACAACATTCACACACACACACACAGACACACACAAAGACGAGGTCTCTTAAAGGAGCCGCACCCCATTTTCACTTGTTACAGACACTTGTCAGATTTTATTTTAGTGAGCAGGCAGGAGGTTGATTGTTTACACAGCAGAAAAGTGCGTGCTTTTATGGGACGTGACATGGAGCCGATCCGCGAATAGCAGCACATTATGATGATGACCAATCAGAGTCACTTAAGGGCGGGCCTAGGAAATTTGACAGTTGTTTTCATGTTAGCTGAGTAGCTGTGTATAATCAAAGTGAGATATATGAAAAAATAACGCAATTTCCTTCAAGTGAAACATGAGCACACATTGCTTTGCATCTTATAAACACAACCAAGCCTTAAAATTACATTCTGGACACCCCTTTAATAAATAAACTTTTCAGAATGTTTGTAATATATTAAACATGTTGCAAAACAAAAAAAAATCACCATTAACTGCAAATGCCCTAAAGAATTTATAAATGTGAACTAAAAACCTGACTGGATCAGCAAGAAAAGAAAAAAATCCTTATTGTTGCACTCAGTAGACTCTGTAAAATCAGAGCACGTACAGTATTTATACACAGACAAAAGAGAGATGGATGTGCTGACAGGACACCTGTGCTCAGTGGCGTCATAAACAGCTCTGTATCTTTGTGTTGTCTGCTGTGACTAACACGCAAACTGCTCTGAGGACACTTTAAAGCAGACTGGTGGCACGTCCTGAGCGCAAAGCAGAGTATGGCGCCTAGTACGCACCCACGTGCAGGACTCCAACACAAGCACACGCCACGCCTGGGCACATTACAAAAGCCTGCTGGGGGTCAGGCCGTGCAGCTGCGGCTCCTATTGATGTGAAGAATCAGACAGATGGGCCTAAACCGCCCCTGGAGAATAAACAATACAAAGGCAACACGAAACCACAATAACGCAACCTGGACACAAAAGTGTTTCATCACCGCTAATAACTACTCGGTCAGGGGGCATCCAGACAAGTCAGTGTTGTTGTGAAATCAGGCAAGATGCCGGCCATGTTAAATGGACATTGATTTGTTTTTCCTAAAAAGCTCATGAAACCATGTCGAGGAAAAAATTGATGAAAATATTTTGCATAACAATACATTTTTTAAAACAACATACTTGATTGTAATAAATAAAAAGTGCAAAGACTGCAGAGCATATTTTCTTTGAAACAATTTAAGTTAACTAAAGTGCTTTAAAGAAATAAACACAGGACTCTAAAAACAGTCAATTAAAATTGATAAATCTAGCTACATCAGGATATGCACTCTGCATTAGCCAAAATAGTTGTCCACAAATCTTTTCTCTATCACAGAAAAAAAATGAAATGTTGTCGGATTTAACGCAATCCCACAGCAATTCATAACGTTTTGATTTAGTGGCTAATCCGTATGAATTCGTATACGATCTCATTCTTACAATTCAGTACAATTTTCTTATTTGCTTACAATTTGCAACGCTTTTTTTTTTAAATCATACATTTTAATACGACTGAACTCCAATGAATTTGTACGAATTAGCCACTAAACTGACAAAATGTAAAATAGTTAAGTTTGCTTGTAAGATCAGGCTGGTTATATTATTTGCGACTAAAACAACCTCATTACAACGTATCTAAAAGATCTTCATTTCAGAACTTTTCAGACTTTTTGGCTTATGTACTTACATATTCCCAAATGTTTTGAAGAATGTTTTAACTAATGACACGGACTGTGTTCTGTGCTGACATGACATCACACACCCATGATTTCTGGCTTGGTTTTACAGAAAATATGCAATCATAAAAAAAATTATAGTGCATTTCATTTGACTGCACAAAGCAGCATTATAACAGAACCTTAAAATCTTGTCGCTATTATAAAACAGCGCTTCTTCTAACCTTTAGCTCATACTTGAACATGATTTCTCGTAGGATGCAATGAAGATGCCAACTCCAAAATATGTAAATGCTCTCTCTAGCGACAAAATATATATATAGTGTGCTCTTAATTCTAATTTACAATAATTTAAATGACATGTATGATAGCAGCAAACCTTCATATTTGTGTTTGTGTGGTCACTGAAATAAATGTCAACACAAGCGATCAAAATATATTAGAGCTGGGCAATTAATCAAAAAGTAATTGAAATCGGCATTCAGAAGCTATAATCGATGTCATTCTTCCAGTTTGATTTTTTTCAATTATTTCCCTACAGTGTGCAAACGCTAAAAACGCTAATTCACCCAGTACAAATGAAGTCTTCATTTTATTTTTATTCAATAATCCATTTTAATGAATTAAAGATATTTAAATATACTGCAGCTCTTAACTGGACAAGTTGTCTGTTCAAAAAAGCTTCTCAACTGATCCAACATTGTGCAACCATATATTAAATACATGCAATAAAGTGACTTACCATGCAAATTTCTTGGCACATGAAATTAATTTAATTTCAAAATAATAGTATTATTCATTATTATTGTTTCCTTTTAAACAAAGCACAATCTTAGTTAAACCTCCAAGAGTACACCAAGAGTAAATGTTTTTACCATGTCTATAACCCAGTGACCTCTTTCCCTTGTTATTAAATTCTTCCATGACATAAAATGAATCCAGTCTGAGACGCATCATTATGTCTTTGAGACATGAGAGCATGGGTATGTCCTGTCCACTTCCCTCCCATCTTCTGCTCTTCAGATTAGCCCGACCCAACATCATGATAGCGATGAGGCTCGGTGTGTTTTCAATATTTTACTGAAGAAACGAAAGCGCCGAAAATTCTTTAGCTTTTATGCAAATCCTCGGGTTAATCCCTATAGAGGATGTGTAAGACACAAAATTCACCATCAAAAATGTATGTGCATTCATTAATAACATTAGAGCTGGGTGATAAACTAAATTAAGAAATTAAATCGCGATTACAATGAACCAAAGCCTCCAACTGTTATCAACATTTTGTCAGAGAAGCAAAGTTCTGTGATCATTAGTAAATCTGCAAAGACCAGACTGGGTGCACTTCTGCTGAATCTCCAAATAAAAAGAAAATCAGGAAATATATAAGAACATTTAACTGTTTTCTTTGTTGAATTAACAAACTATTTAACAAACTTTGGCTGGTTCAAAATGCAGCTGCTAGAGTGCTTTCTAAAACAAAGAAATAAGATCATATTACTCCAGTTCTTTCATCGTTGCATTGGCTCCCTAATAAATATAGTATACATTTTTTTTATTTTATTGACTACCTACAAAGCCCTGAATGGCTTGGCTCCTCAGTATTTGAGGGAACTCCTGGTGTAAAACAGCCCTTCATGGTCAATATGCTCAATTAATTCTGGACAATTGATTATTCCCAGAATATCAAAATCAAGGTGGTAGATCTTTCTTATATCTGGCACCATAACTCGGGAACAGCCTTGTTAGTACAGTTCGGGAAGCAGACACACTCTGACAGTTTAAAACTAGATTAAAAACACATCTCTTTGCATTAGCATACACATAAAACACAAAAGCTTTTGAATTCCAAATCCTCTAAAGGACTGTTAGTATGCATTATTTAGGGCAACCGGAGCCGGGAACACTACGTTTTGGCCATAGGAGAAATGGTTGTGCCCCCACTGAGCCTGGTTTCTCTCGAGGTTCTCAATTCTTTATTTTTGCGCATCGATGGATTTGCTTCATTTGCTCCAGTGTTTGAACTCTCAGCAGTGAAAAATAAAACACACTGATCTGAACTAAACTGAACTACAACACAAAACTGAACTGACACAGTTTCAGTTCACTATAATCTTCTATGTGAAGCTGCTTTGACACAATCTACATTGTAAAAGCACTATAGAAAAAAAGATGAATTGAATGTGAATAATAATCTCACGAATATGAAATTATCTCACAGATGGATTTATTTCAACCAAATCAACTGAAGTTATAAAGTAAGTTTGGTGTAACTAAATGTAATTTACTGGTATTTTCACATGCTTTCACATGTAGCAGCGTTTACTATACAGAGTCGTAGTTCACGTAGAAGATAAGCAAACAGCTGTCATTATTAAAGAATGATGTCTTGGGTTTCATCATCGCACAATGAAATCATCTGGGATTATGAACACAATATTGCATAGCCTGTCCGTGTACTACTTCTCTGTGTAATAAATTCTGCTCCACCACAAAGCACAAAATGCTAGAGATTAATGACCTATTACAGAACTGGCTTTACTGACAAAATACAGATGACAATCACCTTTGATTAATCGCCAAACCCCAATGAACCTAGACAATTGTTGAGTTAATTCTACTCATTTGCAAAGAGTTTTGAACTCATTGTTGAAGATAATGAGTTATTTAAATACCTCATTACTTCAACTTAAATGGAGTAAGTTTACAGTAGTCATCTAGATTAGTTTTTGAACTCAAATGTTTTGAGTTGCCTTAACTTACTGGGTTTTAAAGTACTCATTTTGAGTTCTCTTCATTTATCAGGTTTTACTATGCTCAAATTGCTTCATTTACTCAAATTAAGTTTACAATACTCATTAGGATTAAATGGTTTGAGCTACCTTAACTTTTTGAATTTCATAATGTGCATAGTTGGTCCAAAAGGTGTAAAATGCAGAACCAGTTATATTTTCTACTCAGTTATACATGTTTTATGCACACATTTTCTACTGGATAAAAAGTTTTTCCTACTTATTTATGCTCATAGTAGTTTTATATGACATTTCAAAATATCCATAAATATAGACTAATGGAAAAATAATGATTTATAACAAGGCATTAGTCAAGTGCATCATAGTTTGAGTAGGTGGAGATTACAACCAAAAACAAAGTGTTCAGCTTTGTGTCCTGCGGCCATTTCAAATATGGTGCTCAAAAATAGTTTTCTCATCTCATTGGCTACAGTGGCCCGCCCTCAGCTCCACATGCAACAAGTTCTTACTTCTACAAAACACTGTTTTGGTTCTACTTAAGATCCACTTTTCCTAGTTCAGAACCGGTGCTTTGGGTGTGAAAAGACAAAGAACTAGGGCTGCACAATAAATCGTTTCAGCATTGATATCGCAATGTGCGTATCTGCAATTCTCACACCACAGAATATGCTATGTTGAGGAATTATAGTTGATCAACTCCACAATTAAGAATACATTAGATTTATGGATTCGTTGCAAAGTATATCCATAACAAAGTAACATTTTATCATTTGCATGCATGTTTAAGGCATTTCAACATTTTTAAAGTGGTTTAATGTATGAGAGCACAAAAAAGTACATTTGTAACTTTAATGAAAAATAATTTAACTGAATTATTAATACAATGAAGATTCACACCCTTACAAAATCACCCCGATCAATCTAAAATGAGGATTTTTCCTCCTAAAAGAGCTATTCATCTGGTGTAATCACAATATATATCGCGGAAAAACTTAATATCGCAATGTCAGATTTTTCCAATATTGTGAAGCCTTACTAAGAACTGATTTGGAACTAGGCTTTGGCTCTAAACACAAACCTTGGTGGAAAAGGGGTAATACATTAATACACACATTGGAGTGTGAGTTTCTGAAGTGTGGCCAAGTATCATTTCATAAAAGTAAAGAAACTGTTACAGCCTTCTATACATATAGGTATTAGAAAGTATTTTAATATAAAAAGGTACATAATGAATATAAGAGATTGAATGGTCAAAAACGAATTGGGCCAGATGAAGGGAGTGACCAAAAGAAAACATGGTCGAACTCACCATCAGCAAAAAAAAGCTGACATACCTACTGGATTTAATTAGACTCATGATTTATCCTGTGACTCACCACTCATATTGTGAGACGACTGAAAATACCAAAGACTTCCCACATGTGAACAGCAAAGCTCACCCTGTATGACCCGCTGGATTACCCGCTTAAATTATGATCCAATCGCAGTTGGCTCGACCTTGTAATGCAAGGTGCCAATATGATGTCAAAATCTGTCAGCTATTCATAGATTGTGTTTTAGGACAAAGTCCTGAGCCTAAGTGGAGAAGGTACCAAAGCCCTTTATTTCCTCAAGCTCAGAGTAGTCTCTAACTGCATTTTCATCTGTTACCTCTAAACGCAGTTCATTTCCGCATCTCTGCTGAAGTCATCATGGCATTCCTCGTATAATCATGGCCTTACAATCCCATGACACTGTTCCAGCTCTGCTCTTTTCATTCCACATCCCGTCTTACACCACAGAAGAAGAGAGAGTGATACAATTCTGTTTGATGCAATTTAGTTAGTAAACAAAATTCAAAAAAAACGAATCACCCAACAAACCATCATGGTTTTGCATGGAATACATGTATTGTACGTGTAAAGTGTTTTTTTATAATCATTAACATAAACCTAACCCTAACCCTAACCCTAACATAATAACGTTCTGCACAATATGTTGTTTCAGCATTAATATTACAATATGCATTTGCAAGTCACATTGAAAAATGTGCAATCTTGACTTGCCATTTTATTTGACCAGAAGCCACAGTTCAAAACCAATGATTTTTGTGGACTCATTTTTTTTATTGTATATACACAATTTAATTTCAAAATTGTACCGTTTGTAACTATAATAAAGATTAATTTTATTAAATTGCTTACACAATAAAGTCTATGGAGTATTGTTTTAAATGTGATTCAATTTCTGTAGCTGAACACCATTCAGACATTCATAAAAACCTGTTGCTGTTTTTTTCATTTTTATTTTTGCTCTTTTTTTATTTATCTATGTTTGTAATTTTTTAATTATATTTTATGCAATTCACTGCTCTAAAGAAATCATCTAATCAATCTAAATGAATGAATTCTTTCTTAATAGAGCTAATCATGTCATCTCCTGAAACTGTTTTCATTCATTCATTTTCTTTTCGGCTTAGTCCCTTTATTAATCTGGGGTCGCCACAGCGGAATGAACCACCAGTTTACCAGCATATGTTGTACACAGCGGATGCCCTTCCAGCTGCAATCCATATCTGGGAAACATCCATACACACTCATTCACTATCATACACTACGGACAATTTAGCCTACCCAATACACCTGTACCACATGTCTTTGAACTGTGGGGGAAACCAGAGCACCCAGAGGAAACCCACGCAAACGCAAGGAGAACATGCAAACTCCACAAACAAATGCCAACTGACCCAGCCAAGGCTCAAACCAGCGACCTTCTTGCTGTGAGGCGACAGCACTACCTACTGCGCCACTGCGTCGCCCAACTGTTTTCATATTGCATTGAATAAATATAAGAGCAATTCCATGCAAAAGTCAACCTTGCCATGAAAAAAAGTTCTAGAAAGTTCTTTCTAGTTTTTTTGTGTAGGCTTATATTTTACAGTTCTGTAAAAATACTTAAAAAAAAGTCTCTGTCAATGTTTTCAAACAGGTACATTTGATTCAGTCATCCAAGCGACAATAACACATCCGTCACACCCATAACAGAGAGGTGTCACATCCATAACGAAGCTTTTCCCTCATTAATGCAAAAACATTAAATAAATTAAAATCAATCATTTTTGTTCTATAGAGAGCAGACTCTTATCCTTCTGATTCACATTGTTTCATTTAGTTTGTGCAGTTTAATTAACAGAATTTTTACAAAATATGTTATATACTGTAAACTTTTTTTATCAAGTCATCCATAACACAAGTTTAGCAGATTTTTTCTGATCCCACAACTCTGTGGTGAGTAGTTTTGGAAAATATAAACAAATGTTTCAAAAAAATGTTAACGTATACCTTCTATGTGAATTTATGTTTTGAGTTTTTACTGCAAATGTCACATCCATTTTTGCAATGTCAGGTTTTTCCGATATCATGCTGTCCAATATCTTAACAGACACAACATAGTGTACATTTATTTAAGTAACAATAATTCACCCAAAAAAACTACTATTTGCTAATTATTTACTTACAAGATGAGAGTATCCAATATGTTTATGACTTTCATTCTTTGATTCTCTGCAATTGGAATTTTGGATAATGTGAACGGGGCTTCTTAAAGTAATTTTTACATCCTAAATCCAAAGTGTAATCCAAACAATTCAGACCAACAGAAATAAGGATCTTCTCTAGAATTTCAGCCCTTTAAAAAATACAACACTTTTCTTTCCCTAAAATGCTCGTCTTGGACCAGCTAGACCATCAAAATGATTTATGCTGATCCATGTTCACTTGCATAAGATTAAGAAACATCCAGGAATGCTTGCTTCCAAAAGCCTCTGTCTTTGGCAGAAGAAATAAACTAAAATAGATCTTAAATGGCCTGAAGGTAATTAAATCAGCAGAAAACGTCCATCATTATGTGACCCATTTCTCTGACATATTTTTATGCTACAATACAACAACTGAACATACAGTTAAAGTCAAAATTATTAGTCCCCCTTTGAATTGTTTTTCTTTGTTAAATATTTTCCAAATGATGTTTAACAAAGCAAAGTAATTTTCACAGTATGTCTGATAATATTTTTTCTTCTGGAGAAAGTCTTATTTGTTTTATTTCAGCTAGAATAAAAGCAGTTTTTAATTTTTTAAAAGCCATTTTAAGGTCAAAATTATTAGCCATTTAGGCTTTTTTTTCGATAGTCTACAGAACAAACCAGTTTAAAATAACTTGCCTAACTACTCTTACCTCTCTAGTTAACTTAATTAACCTAGTTAAGCCTTTAAGTGTCACTTTAAGCTGTATAGAAGTGTCTTAAAAATATCTAGTAAATATTATTTACTGTCATCATGGTAAAGATAAAATAAAACAGTTATTAGAAATGAGTTATTAAAACTATTATGTTTAGAAATCTGTTGAAAAAATCTTCTCTGTTAAACAGAAATTGGGGGAAATGATAAACAGGGGGGCTAATAATAATTCAGGGGAGCTAATAATTCTGACTTCAACTGTACTTTCTAAAAGAACGCATTTTCTCGTTCCTTTTAACGTTGCAATGCAATGGAAACTTTGACAAATTGATTAATAATTCATAATAAGCTCAATAACATGCATTCAAACAAATGGACAGGGGACATTTCCATTTCGTGCTAACTTTAAAGATTACTAATCCTATTTAAATTTCCTCCCAACCGTACATGATTGTATGCTCAGATGCATTTCTACCTGAATTCAGCTTTGTTTTCCCGCTATCTCTGTTACCTGAACAGACCTGTGACATGCAGGTTAAGTTTCAACTAAGCATTTATAATAAAGTAAACAACACAAATGATGATTAAAGTGACGTGTGTGTGTTTTTTTATGCTCAAAACATGCAGTTGCTCAAAGCTGATGACATAATACAGGGAGATTATGTCTTATGACTAAGACTCAAAACAAAAAAAAAGATATGCAAGTTCAAACTTTGTGAGCCAACCTTATGACCAACCACTTAAGCAGCTCTCCTAATCCAGTACACTACTATATGTCTGTTTTGAGCAGCTATATTTTACCCAAGTACATTTTATACACACAACAGGTCAACAGTGACAAATCTTGCATTGCAGTGACAGGCATGCTCCCTGTCAACCCATGGATGTCTGGAAGACTTTAGAAAGCTGTCATTATAGCTTGTCTGACACCTTTCAAACCTCTATTAGAAGCTTAGAATGATTCAGGACATATGCAACATCTAAAAACAGTATAATATTGAAGAGACAAGCATGAAGATGGGGTTAAAAGAACAGAGATGAGTCTGTGTGTTTGGCCATGCTGGAACTACATTAGCAACAGTCCTGATGGACAAATCAATAGGCTATTCAACACATTACAAAAACCCAGACCCATGAATCTACATTATCAGACAGCTGTGGTGAACAACAGAAGATCGTTTGTATGTAAAAATCCAGCTGTTAAAATCTCTTCTGTAACCTATGCGGTTTCATGATGACAACAGCTAAATTCCCTCTTTTTGCAGAAAAATGCAGCACCAAGGAAGATTATAATGCAAACAAAAGGCGAAAATGCTGCTCATGTATCAACAAAAACCCTTGATATTAATACAACACTGCAAAACCACATGCAACATGTCACTGGCAGTGTTCATGTCCATGAAATCTGGATGTCTGCAGTTGAACAATAGGTGAGGGATGCTGGACTGTTGTTGAATGGGCTGTTAAGAGCTCTAAACAGACAACTGGCGCTTCCCAAACACCGCCTGAATTAAAACGGTTATGATAACAATGTCTTACCTTTATGAACTGCGCCCAAACACTTCAAATGAATGAAGATGCTGCAGTATATTTCCGTGCTCGTACGCTGTCGACTGGAGCTGAAAAGCTTGCGTTGGGCAGCACCTACCAGCTTATTGAATCCCACTGCATCATGAGCCTTAGATCCAGAATAGACCTTTGTGCAAAAAAGGGGGGGGATGAGCTTACACTCACTAAATTGTGTTCCGTTAATACACAAAGATGATATCGCTTTTTACAGTATAAGGATAAATGGAATACTTGTATATTAAATATATAATATATGTGTTGTGTGTACTATTTTAAACAATATTTTGAGTTTTACATGAACAGAGCACCCCCGTTTTCAAAATACTGCGGTCCTGTTTTCTTAAAGGGACAGCCGGATACCACGTACAGCTGATGAGCGCAGTTTGTGGTCCGTTACATGAAATGTCAAGCATGAATAATGAACTTGACCTCTGGGTAAAATTATTAAGGTTAAACTCTCTGATGTTTTCATACTGATATTTCAGTTGTTTGGCTACATTATTTTAATAGTTTTTGGAAAAAAAATTGAAAGTTATCCTATAGGTCAATGCACCTAATGTTTACATCATTAATATAAAAAAGCTTAAAATAGAGTGCTAGTTTAAAAAAAATAGTGCTTGCAAAACATTACATAAGTCATGGACTAAATTAACCTACTATGAGGCAAAGAAATAAACTTTAATAATTTGAATCAAAGTAGCCTACAAAATCTGACAAATGGATAAATAGTGTACAACTTTTAAAGCTATAGTTTACACAAAATTGAAAATCATTATTTACTTACCTTTAACCTGTTCCAAACCCATTTGACTTTCTTTTTTTTAACTCAAAAGGAGATATTTTGAAGAATAAACCTGTCACCATTGACTTCCATAGTGTTTGTTTTTACTATGGATGTCAATGGTTACAGTTTTTCAGCTTTCTTCAAAATATCTTCTTTTGTGTTCAACAGAATAAAGAAATTCATAAAGATTTGGAAGCGATTGCGGATGAGTAAATAATTTAAATTGTTGGATGAACTTTCCCCTCAATGAGTGTAATAATTAAAATCTCATGAAGCATGAATAATCACATTTTAAAAAAGCTGAAAAGTATGAATTAGTTCAGTTGACATTATTGGTTGAATCCCAAAAACGTATTGCACGGTGGCTCAGTGGTGAGCACTGTTGCCTCACAGCAGGAAGGTCACTGGTTCAAGCCCTGGCTGGGTCAGTTGGTATTTCTGTGTGGTGTTTGCCTGTTCTCCCGAGGTCCTCTGGTTTCCCCCACAGTCCAAAGACATGCACTAGGTGATTTAAATAAACTAAATTGGCCGTAGTGCATGTGTGTGCATGTTACAGTGTATGGGTGTTTCCCAGTACCGGGTTGCAGCTGAAGAGGTATCCACTGTGTAAAACATATTCTGGAAAAGTTGGCAGTTCCTTCTGCTGTGACGACCTTAATAAATAAAGAGACTAAGTCAAAGGAAAATGAATGAATGAGTGAATGAATGAATATTTATTTCCAAATATGCACATTTTTATTAGTATTTTGAGAGGGCATTAATGTTCCAGTGACATCTCAAATTTTAAAGGTATCTTTTGTTGCACTCTGTTCTCTGGGACTGTGATTGGTGGAGTTCTCTGTACTGCATTATGGGTAAAATAGTTTTTTGCATGAATTTCACTATTAAACATGGATGTATATTGCACAGCTAGACCAGGACAAGTATTAGTAGTTCAAAAATATGTACATTTATTTTTTTAATTTTACTGATAGTTTCACTCAATAAGACCCTTATTACATATCCCTTGAAGCAACAGGTCTATCCTTATGTTTATCATTGACTGTTAAAAAAAATTTATTTGGCGAAAATTTAATTTTTACTTCTGGAACATGACATTTTCAGGGAAATGGAAGAAGACAAGTTTGTAACTGTTACTTATTATTTCTGTTAGTGATCATTATTATGTATGTTATTATCATTATCATTATCATTATCATTATTATTATTATTATTATTATTATTATTATTATTATTATTGCCACGTTTATTTGTTTAATCCTGTTTGTTGCCTGCCTTGTGACCATGTGCCTGTTAATTCGACCATGAATCTGGATTGGCCTCATACATCTTTGCTCCTGTGTTGATCATTGCTTGCCTGATCATCCTGTCAATAAAACCCTGCATTTGGATCCTCACCCCTATTGTCAGAGTCACATCCCTGGTTACACCCAAACATTTTCTTATGAATGGCCAAAATCCAAGCTTTGTTAAGAACTGTAGGCCGGAGGTAAATATAGCAAACTGTATTACATTAAAGTTATTATGGGTAATTTCAATAGTATCTGGATGCAGCCTTTATGATGCAAGCCGAGATTGCATCACTCAGCGATGCAATTTCAGACACCCGTCACAGACGTCACTGTGACGGGTAGGGTTAGGGGTGGGGTTAGGTGAGCGCATCAAACGGACAAAAGCATTGGATGCAGCTCAGATTGCACTGCACCAGGTCTGCGTCCAGACCCCTCTCTGTAATTTCTTAATTTATTCCAAAATAATTAAAAAGAAAAAGAAAAGATAACTTTAACTGTATCTACTAATGCATTCTAATTTTTTGAAAATGTATATTATTTTAACAAACTTTGCCTTGATTCGCATGCTGAAGTCTTCTGCTTTGTCCCCTATTTGTGACAGTGTGTATATTTAAAAAAATAATAATTGAAAAATAATAATTCCGCCACAGCGGAATGAACCGCCAACTTATCCAAGTTAACAAGTTATAACAAGTTTTCACCCAGCGGATGCCCTTACAGCCGCAGCCCATCTCTGGGAAACATCCCCACACACATTCACACACACACACTACGGACAATTTAGTCTACCCAACTCACCTGTACCACACGTCTTTGGACTGTGGGGGAAACAGGAGCACCCAGAGCAAGCGAAGGCAGGGAGAACATGCAAACTCTACACAGAAACGCCAACTGAGCCGAGGTTCGAACCAGCGACCCAGCGACCTTCTTGCTGAGAGGCGACAGCACTACCTACTGCTCCACTGCTATGCCCGTTAATTGAAACATTTAATTTTATTTTTTGTTAGTTTTTTTGTAGCTCAACAAAAATGTTACATTAAAATAGAAATGAGAATCTCATTCCCCAACCTTTCTCAATCATTTTCCTTCTGGTGGATCAAATCAATATATATAAAGGGCCAACTTTGGCCCATGAGCTCTAGTTTGGGCATCTCTGATCTATATGAAATCTATAAGAAAGCATAATTTTTGTAAATTCCTTAAAATAATTTATTATTTAAGCATATAAAAATGTTTAAATCACTACAAAAAAAGGGTAACACACTGTAAATCAAATACATTGCATAAGACATGCCTCCATTTTGGATATGATGCACTGTAAAAGTACATTAAAGCAGGGTTTTTCCTGAGTAGAGAATAACAAGGTGGCCAACTCCACAAATTTTTGTACCACCTCTACCCTCTGACAAAAATCAGGCAGAAGGGTACCAACAGACCTAGAGTGATGCTCTAGCACTGCTCATGTATTTAATTATATTTAATTTATTAGTCTTTTTTATATAGATAATGTTTTACTGATAACATTACAATAACAATGCAATGGAAAAACATCCACCTCCACCTCATTTACATTCAGTCATTAATTTTTGCTGGATACTTAGCGGTTGTATCGCGGTTGCAATTTCAGCTACAACCCAGTACTGGGAAACACCCATACACTCTCAAATTCAGATACACTACGGACAATTTAGTTAATCAATTCACCGGAGTACCCGGAGGAAACACATACCATCACAGGGAGAAAATGCAAACTCCTCACAGAAATGCTAACTGACCCAGCCAGGGCTTGAACCAGCAACCTTCTTGCTGTGAGGCGACAGTGCTGGCCACTGAGGCATCGTTTCGCCTCCACCTCATTTTAGGCCAGGAAAAACATTGAAAAATGTTGAATAGTAAATGTACATGTAAAGCTTGATTAAAGAAAACAAAAATACTACTTGTATCTGATAATTCAACTTAATTGTATAAATAAGTTAAATAATAACTTTTTTAATCTTCTAAATATTACTAAACTAAACATTTCACTAAACGAAAATGGGGAAGAGGTCCTGTAAAATGAAACATGAACTGCTGTAATATGTCAATTGTCCCCATTGTAAATGCTTTTGCTGGATAAGAAGAACAACTGTTTAATAAAGTCCTTGGAATGCAATTGTACTTCTTCATCATCATCAGTGCATGAAATATTTGAAAGTCATCAAACAAACGCCTTTAGCAAATAAGTCATCTTAGTTATCAGTTATCTTAGTCTATCATGTTTAAAAACACAAACCTTAAAAGATATGATATTTCGCTCTGAAAGGGGGACTGTGAGCGGCACAGGGTTTCACTTCACAGACCTTCCTGTTACCAGGCAACAGCTAAACTGAGCTGAAAATCTGAATTCTTGTTGTCAGGCAGAGGCAGAGCCAACATCATTTTACAACACAATATTAAAGACATATCCACAATCGCTGCACATCTCACTTCACATAGAGTCAAATGCCTTTGCTGCATTTGCATCCTTACTTTTATTTATTGATTGATTGATTTTAAAGAAAAGGAATATATCATATATAATATATCATATATATATAATATATAAGTCAGAATTATTAGCCAAAATTTACTGTCATCATGGCAAAGATAAAATAAATCAGTTGTTAATGAGTTATTAAAACTATTATGTTTGGAAATGTGTTGAAAAAATCTGCTCTCCGTTAAACAAAAATTGGGAAAACAATAAACAGGGGTGCTAATAATTCAGGAGGGCTGATAGTTCTGACTTCAAATATATATATTAAAAAGGTGTTCTATTACTATGACTTTCTAATCTATTTTGCCTAAAATATTCTAATACCAACACTCTGCTAACAATTCTCTATTCTGTTCACTCTTTATATATTATTTATATAACCCCCCAACCCCCCCCCCCATTTTATTGATAAATAAATCAATAAAATAAAATAACTATAGACGCTTTTACCTATGATTTCATTCTTTCATTTATAAAATAGAAATTTCTAAATGTGACTAATTGATATATGCAAATTACATATAAGACATTTAATTTCATGTTCGGATTTTGCATATTTAAAAATATGCCATATACAACGCATATTTAAAAACAAATTGCAATTCACATATATTTTGTCAACCATTAGAATTACAAATATGAAAATACTTGGTCAATACATTAACTACAATTTTATTTGTTTATATATGACCTTTTATTTCTGTATTTCTATTAATTTTCTTATTTTGTAAATATGTTTTTGTTCTCATTCGTAAGCCCCTTGGATAAAAGCCTCTGCCAAATGATTTAAATAAAATAGTAAATGAATTTTACATATTGTTCACTAACATAATGTTACACAAGAAATCGTCTGTGTTCCAACAATTGGCACCAGAATTGATGTGAAATGATGACGCAATGTACAGTATTGTCTCACCTTTATTTCCTCCCTCATTTAACTCTTCTTTCTTTGCATCCTAAATGCGCTGATTATAAACGCTGAGTGAGGCATTAGCATATGCTCTCCGTATGTGGGTTTGTTGTTCCAGGAGAGCCACACGCTGCGCTGAAGGAGCCGCCAGACATTGTGTTGACACTGAGAGAGCAGATTACGACTGACATTCAGCCTCTAGTCCCATGAGGCAAAGCCCAAGCTGACCCACTCTTGAACCAGCCGCCAGTACTCATAAACGCGCTTCATGCCAAGATTCTGACTTTTAAAATCAAGCTCATTTAGTGCAATTAGTTTATTGTCATGTTTACATTGTAAAGTATGAAGGAATTAGCATTGTGCTTGAGTGGGTCCTGTCCAGTGAGGGGGCCCGTCTTCACATGTTCATGTTTGTTAGATTTGTGTCATTAGATGTGAGTTAGAAACTATTAGCCACATTTCCACTGTCGAGTCATGGCTATAAACAGGCCAGCCGTGAATAATAGCCTCTGACATAGAGCTTTGAGAGTAGTCAATTGCCATAATATTTATCGTTATTTAAAATAGAATCAGGACACACACATATATCATCTTGTTTACTCCAAATAGCACACATTTAGGTTTAAATTAAAGTTTAATATAAAATCCCATTAAAAATCTGATTTATGGCAATATAAGATTACATATTTGACAGTTTGGATGTTTTACATATATAAATACATTATTAGTCATATGTAACATGTGCAAGAGATATTTCAAAATATCACAAAAAGGATGGCCGCTTATGTATATTAGTTTTGATCATTGGAATTACAAATATGTATACTTATATGTTCAAATATATTAGTTATAATTATGTTCATATGTACAACAGTTCTGTCTGGTTCTAATATCTGATTGGCTGATAGCCGTGTGATATTCTGCAAATAACAGCACTCGTCCAGCCTCTTCACCCTTCACCCTTGTGTATTACTCCACCCACATACAGCAACAAGCAGAGGACACTCTACAGTTTGACAAATATTGCAGCTGTTGGACAACATAATGTACTTTTGAGGCTTTTTTAGTTGAGAATGTAGTTGTTTAGATTGCAACTATGCAGTTTATTTATAAGGGCAGTGCCTATTTTAAATATGTATAGTTTCGGAGAGACAGCATGTCAGCATCCATCAGCCTGTCATACCTAGCATATGGTGACAGAGACTGTAAAATAAACCCTATAATAAACAGCCTGTATAATAAACAGCATAATTTCTAACTACAGCTGATCATTACAAAACTAGTACTTGGCTACTCTTTGTATAACCCTGAGTTACTTTTTGGTAGGCCATCTGATTGTTTCTAATGAGTCTAGTGTTTTCGTTACTGCAGACTAGTTCGGTAAAAAGAAAAAAAGAGGAAATGTACTAGTAATCTGGTAGTGTTTGCACTGCTTTGCCTTTTTCGGGGTTATTTATTGTGATATCCCGATTGCTACAGGGAAATACTAGGAAATCTCTGTAGACTGATGGCATATCATGGCGTTCAGCCTTATAATCTTCAAATGTGAGCAAAATCACCTGTTTTGTCATCACTTTAGACATTACGCTAGAGAATCATTCAAACACTTACTCTAAAATGATGTTAGTAAAGTACCAACTGTTTCTGCTGTTCTGAAGTCAGCTGCATTTGTGAATAAATGTGGAAGAAAGTAGTTCCTCATACAAAAGGAGTTTTAGACCCTTGTGTTTGATAATCTTTTTATACACGTTTTTGCTGTCAAACTGTTGTATAAACGAAATATCACATGAGTAGCAGTGGGATATAGCTAGCGAGACACTAGCGCACGCCTCCCACCAGTGCCGATATTCAGCCATATCACACTGCTGCTCTTGTGATATTGCTCATATATGGCCATAAATCAGATTTCTGTCTGGGTTTACTGTGAATAATTTCAATTTCTACAAAATTGTACATCTGTTCTGATATTTTTTAATATATTAAATTATTATTATTTTTTTAAATCATAGTAAGTTTTATATTTACAGCAAAATATGACAGAATTTAACACAAGCTATTTGTTCATTATCTCAAACCTGACATTGGTTTTAAAGTCTGCACGAACCAGAAGTTGCTGCACACTTTCATGCCAGTATGAGGAAATATTTCAAACTCAGAGAGTAAACACTAGGGCAGGCCTTCCTTTTTTCTCTCACCTTTAACACAAACATGGTGTGGCTAAACACAATTTGTCATCACAAAGCCATCAAACTGTGATGTCATAAGACAAGAACTGCCATTCCCGAGCTGAAGCAAGGTTGTTTCTAGAAATAATGTAAAAAATGAATCATTCTTGTACATTGTCAGATTAGGTATACTTTATTAATGTGTAGTTTCTGCTGATGTATCCCTTATATACTTTGTGGATTAATATGCATTGATTAATCAAACGCATTAAGACTAACAATGTTTCCCAATACTGGGCTGCAGCTGGGAGGGCATCTGCTGCGTAAAACATATGCTGGTCATTCTTGTCTTTCGGTCAAGACCCAAAGCTCATGACCACAGTGTTTTGTTTCTCAAAAAATCAGCGTATAAGAATGTAGTAAATGATTCAGTAACCTTTTTAAATAGATTGATTTCAACTTAATGTGCACACGCTCTCAAAACTGGAAAATCTCATTAAAAGGCAACTTATCTGATGATTAAGACAAGCTACGGATTTGAAGTGCATACCACAGCTAGTCATGCTCATGTAATTTAAATCCATGAAAACTCTATTCAAGCAAAAAAAAGTGGTAAATCCATTGCAAAACCACAAAAGTGGAAAAGTGTAGTTTCTCACTGAGTCATGCATTCAGAGAAAAGAACAATGTTTCATCTATAAGGAGCCGTGCTTTTCTTTGCTTAAGTTGTGGTGAAGCTGCACTGACAGGTTTGATTCCCCTCGCCGATCTCTGGAGTACTTTCAGCGACTGTGGTCAAATGATGCACTTTAGTCTAAATACCAAATACTCAAATAAATCTGATACAGCTTAATTTTTTTAATGAAATGCTCTGGGATGTATTTGCTACCTCGATGTCAAACAAACAATATCAAAAATGACTTCTGGGATTCATTTAAAGGTCTGACAGACAAGGCTTGGTGGATCTTCAGCTTTTGCTGAATCACTTGAAGGCAGCATCTGCAACCAATCCAAAACACTATGTAGGTCAAGTTCCCACCACCCTCCAGAAAGGCTAGTTGAGCACTGGCACATCCACAAAATCTCTTGCTCTCATTACACAAAAGGGATTGCAGCTAGAGCTCAGTGTTGAACCGTTCCCAAAACTGGAATGAAAAAAAGATCCTCAAATCTGAGGACATAACAAGAAAAAAATGTGTACGAGGTGACTGAAATAGGCATGCTGTTATTGAAAATCTGGGTTATTGATTTCTTAACTCTTCTGAAGGTAAAACACTGGTGTTGTGCTGTCTAAAAATTAATATAAACATATGAAAAAATGGCACCTTTTGAATATTTTTTGCAAAAAAAATGCTCTAATGATAGCGTTTCTATTTTAAATTTGGAAGAAATGTCATCAGTAGTTTACCGAATAAAATCGGGATAAATCGGGATAAAAGGTAAAGCAAGACATGGGGCTCTATTTTATTGATCTAGGCACAAAGTCTAAAATGCATTGAGCCAAAGCATAAGGACCATGTCCGATTCCACTTTTGCTAGTCTCATCTCCCATTCTCTTTAGGAGTCAGTTGCGAAGTGCCATGGCACATTTGCTATTAACATGGCAGAATTTGTACGTAAAAAACTGAATGTTTCACTACCGAGAAAACAGACCATTTGCGCGAGGATAAAGAATGAGCCTCCTCCATTCAGCCTTTTTACTTTCTCTTTACTTTACCTCTTTACTTTAATCCTTTACTGTCATTGCTAAGGAAACAGAGTTGTACGCAACCCGCTGAATATATCATTAGCTTACATATTTCATTTTGTTTTTTAGGCACAAACATTTGTTTAAAAAACTATTTCTAAATTCAGTTCTAATTTCCAGAAAATGAACAACTGAACAATAATAACCAACTGTGGGCACAAAACTAAGTTATATCCAAACACACGTCCTATAATTTTATGCTGCATATGTCTACAAAACCTGACAGGAGGACAAATCTAAATTTCTTTTTATTAAAACAAAAATAAATATGCAAATAATAAATAATACTGCTAATCATAATAATATTAATATTATACAAATGCAATTTATCATGAATAAACAAAAAAAAGATTTATTGTATTTCTTTATTGTCATATATAAACTTGAGATTGTAAAAAATTGAGAATTGCACTGCACAATTATGCTTTGCAGGTACACACATACAGTATTGGGGGATGCTCCAAACTTATGGATGGCAGCTTGACACATTTAAAGAGTCATATTTGGACATCCTTGAAATTAAAGTTTTAATCTTTTTTACTTGATTTCAACGTCTGTAAACTAATTTAAATGTTGACCAGTGCCACTTCTATTTCAACATCTTTTCTGAAGGCACACACTTTCACACAAGCCTTTTAAAATCTGAAAAGTTGTGCATCACAAAAACGTTCTCTAACTTACTTAAAATTGTATTGCCAGTTTGCCACCGATTTTGGATTGTGACCCACAGGTTTAGAAACACTGCTCCAGCTGATGACAGTTAAAAGTTCAAAGCATTCTAAAGGAAGCTGCTTGCCACCATGGCATCCTCCATCCAGACAAAAGAGCTATAGGAAGAGTGATAACGGAGTTTGGAGCTTCATATTTCTACATTCCTCCTAACAGCAGCTTCACTGATCATGTGACACTGGCTAGCTTTCATGCAGGAAGGAAACGTCTTCTGAAACAGCAGCTCAGCAGAGGCTGAAGCAGTTCAGTGCAATCCAGAGATGGACAGAAAAATAAAAGATGAGTCAGAATTACTTCTTCAGCAATACTGAGTACAAAAACGCTTTTATCCTGCGCATCTGCATCCGTTCGACAGACATGAGGAGACACAAGCGAGGCTTTGTCAGGAAAAAGTCCCGGTCATAATCAGAATGAGTGAATATCTAGTTTAGCTATACTTGATGTTTTGAACAAAGGTCGTCTTGGGGTTATGCTCACAGCACAGTGTAAAGAGGTCAAAGGGGTGCTGTTATTTTGCCAATATCAGTTGGAGGGACTGTTCTTGTGTAGCTTAATCCTCCAATATGCTCCTCCGAGAGAAACCCCCTCCGAGTATTGGCTGAAATCACATGTTGGAGTAAAGTGCAAAGAGCTCTTTTTGTTTGAATGATCTTTTTTTATGTGCATATAAAGAGTGAAACTTTTCCAAATCTGAAAATAAATGCAGTTATTTGAGTTTTTTAGGGTTGGTGATATGTTTTTGAAAGTAATCTCTTATTCTCAGCAAGGCTGTTTTCATTCGATCAGAAATACAATAAAAACAGTATTATTGTGAAACGTTACTATTATTTAAAAGAAATGTTTTCAATATGAATGCATTTTAAAACATAATTAATTCATGTAATCAATTGTTCCAGTCTTGAGTGCCACATTATACTCTAGAAATAATCCAAATGCAGATTTAGTTCTTTAAGAATTTATCATTATACTTTTTATTATTATTCTCACATTTGTTATACTCAATTTACTTTATTTCTTTTAATCATAAATGTTCAGATGCAAAAGATTTATGTATACTCAAAGAAATGACTTTGCTGCTTGTTCAAACTACTTCCTGTATTTAAACTGAACAGAAACAACGTCTCTTTTTGTTCTAAACTTAATTGTTTTATACTGAATCCAATTAGGGCATCATGGTGGCGCAGTGGGTAGCACGATGGACTCACAGCAAGAAGGTCGCTGGTTCAAGCCTCAGCTGGGTCAGTTGGCATTTCTGTGTGGAGTTTGCATGTTCTCCCTGTGTTCTCATGGGTTTCCTCCAGTTTCCCCCACAAGTCCAAAGAAATGTGGTATAGCTGAATAAGGTAGGCTAAATTGTCCGTATTGTATGTGTGTGAATTGTATGTGTGTGAATTACTGTGTATTGGTGTTTCCCATTGATAGGTAATAGCTGGATGGGCATTCTATGTGTAAAACATATGCTGGATAAGTTGGCGATTCATTCCGCTGTGTCGGCCCCTGATTAATAAAGGAACTAAGTTGAAAAGAAAATAAATGAATGAATGAATCCAATCAAGGGTAGCATGATGGTGCAGTGAGTAGCAGTGAGTAGCGCTGTTGCCTCACAGCAAGATGGTTGCTGGTTCGA
This sequence comes from Danio rerio, assembly GCF_052040795.2. Taxonomy (NCBI): domain Eukaryota; kingdom Metazoa; phylum Chordata; class Actinopteri; order Cypriniformes; family Danionidae; genus Danio; species Danio rerio. The sequence continues at coordinate 25,666,211 of NC_141022.1, forward strand.
GCCTTGGCTGGGTCAGTTGGCGTTTCTGTGTGGAGTTTGCATGTTCTCCCCGTGTTTGAGTGAGTTTCCTCTAGGTGCTCAGTTTCCCCCACCAGTCCAAAGGCGTGCGCTATAGGTGTATAGGTTAAGCTAAATTGTCCGTTGTGTATGTATGTGGGGGCGAGGCAGTGGCGCAGTAGGTAGTGCTGTCGCCTCACAGCAAGAAGGTCGCTGATTCGAACCTTGGCTCAGTTGGCATTTCTGTTTGGAGTTTGCATGTTCTCCCTGCCTTCGCGTGTCCCCACAGTCCAAAGACATGCGATACAGGTGAATTGGATAGGCTAAATTGTCCGTAGTGTATGAGTGTGTGAATGTGTGTGTGGATGTTTCCCAGAGATGGGTTGCGGCTGGAAGGGCATCCGCTGCATAAAAACCTGCTGGATAAGTTGGCGGTTCATTCCGCTGTGGTGACCCCGGATTAAAAAAGGGTCTAAGTCGACAAAAAATGAATGAAAGAATGTATGTGTGTGAATGAGTGTGTTCGAGTTTTTCCTAGTGATGGGTTGCAGATGGAAGGGCATCTGCTGTGTAAAACATTTGCTGGATAAGTTGGCAGTTCATTACCCCACAGGTAAGTTCAAAAATTAAAAATCTCTCAAAACAATTTTATGCGCTCATTTGTGAAAAGAGGAATTTTGTTGAATGAAAAGCTTGGTTTTAATAAAAAAAAATTTATGGTCATGAATATTAATGAGGTACTGACATATTACATGTGTTTGTTACATCATTACGAACATATTCAGCCAGTTTTGCAATATATGCATTAAAGAAGGGATGCCCAAACTCTTTCTTATGAATGGCCAAAAACCAAACTTGATTAAGGGGGGTGAGCCAAAGTTAAATTTTTGTTGCATTAAAGCTGCCATCATAATTTGCTAATTTATTAACATTGAAAAATAAATAGAAAGAATACTTTAATCGTATTAATAATTATATATTTTTTTTTACATTTTTAATGAACTTCTTACAATGAATACATAAACAAACACATTTATAACACAATGTTGTTTAATGTTGAATACACAAGTTAAGCGCCTTTGCCTTGATTTGCACATTGATGTTTTGTGCATTGTCCTCTATCTTCAAGTGACAGTGTTGACATTTTTTAAAATGTGCTTCATGCACAACATTTAATAGAAACATTAAATTTTCGCTGACTTTTTGTAGCTTAAAAAACAAACAAACAAACAAACAAACAAAAGGTTACACTAAATTAGTCTGTTGAAGGCATTTGCCGCAACTTTTATTCTAAATTTCTTCTCAGATAGGATGGCAGGCCAAATCAAAGGTAACCATGGGCCAGCTTTGGCCCACAGACCCTATTGTGGGCATCTCTGTATTAAACATTCAAAAAATACATTCAAACAGTCCTTATGTCTCTTCAGATTGGCGCTGATTAAATGTATAATCTGTATATCCCACATTTTTCGTTCTGATCAGCTTTGAACATTGAGACAGATGGCTGACTGTTTCCCAGAAAGTTGGTTCACTCCTCCTGCTTCTCCTGTTTTTAAAGTCCCGTATACATATAATACATCAAGCCCAGTCCTCACATCCAACTGCACTGAACATGGTGCATGTTTCTCTTTTTACTTTAGACATTTGTTATAATTCAACCATAAGTGCACAGCAAAGTGAACTCCACAATAACAATCCAAACAATACATTAAATTATTCAGTCATTTTCCTTTGGCTTAATACCAAATTTATCACGGGTCGCCACAGCGGAATGAACCACAAACTATTCCGGCATATGTTTTCTTCCAGCCATAACCCAGTACACTACAGCCAATTTTGTCTACCCAATACACCTATTGTATAGCGCATGTCTTTGGACTGTGGGGGAAACCGGAGCACCCAGAGGAAACCCACACGAACATTGGGAGAACATGCAAACTCCACACAGAAATGCCAACTGACCCAGCCGGGACTCGAACCAGCATACGTTTAGCTGTGAGGCGACAGTGCAAACCACTGAGCCACTGTGCCGCCTAACCCAAGCAATATTTGGAGAGAAATTGAGTAAAAAAAAATTTAATATGTGGAATCGCTAAGAAATTTAATTCGTAATGAATCAGAAAACATCTATTACTCAATAAAATTAAGTTGAAGCTCTGTCATATTGGAAAGGTCAAAGCCAATCAATAAACATATAAAAGTAAGCTCACTGTAAGTTCATACACCAGTTCAATTCAGTTATATACAACAGTATGCCTGTATGTACATCTGCAAAAGACTTCAGCAGATGATTTAACTACAGTTATGCAATGAAAAATTAACTAACATTACAACCATAGTTTTGAACTTGTAAAAATTGAGTTATAAAAACACAAACCAACACATTCTCAGTTTCAAAAGTGCATCATATTCTTTGGCTTTTATAGTCTCCACAATGTTGTGGCATCTTGTAAAACTCAATGACCTTAACTGAGCAACAACACATTGTTCAGGATTGTTGAAAATTTTATAAGTACACAAATCTATGAGTGCTACTCTTAACATGCATCAATGACGCATAGTTTTGCCACAAGTGACCAATAAGAATCGAGTATTTCAACAGAGGGCGTTATGAATAATTGCTGGGAAGAAAAATGATTACAGATAGATTACGTTAATTGAAATACTTCCAGGAATGCCCCCGCAAAATGTTTTGTGGATGTTTACAGATAGATCGACATCTACAAGTGAGGGCTTTTGCATGTGTTATTGTTTTGGATGAAAGGAGGACAGATAATGAGGTGTAATGGAAGAAATGTGCTATGATGTTTCAAGAGAAGTAGTAACTGCAGGCAGAGCGCATATGGAATTCATCAGAGGCCAGGATTGTCTACAGTCCTGTGCTTGGCAAGGGATCTGCCACAACTACTGCCCCTGGACCTTGGGAGGGCTAGTGTGTTTGTACTCATCCTGAGAGGGGAAGAGAGTAAAAACAAGTTCAGTTTTCCCATGCACTACTAATTCATCACAGGCTTAGTGCTTTTGGATCAGCTTTAATAACATAATTTTTCTGTACTTTCAGTGGCTTTCACTGACAATGACAGCAATGTTATGAAATTATCATCATTAGGACAACCTTGACAAAAAAAAACAAAAAAAAAACCTTTGCAGAAGTTCTAATGGTTTCCACTATAAGTCAAATCATCAATGTTTGGGATGCTACTCTGATACTGTAGCTTGATAGAATATAAGTTACTAATCAGGAAAAGTAGCTGTCAAAATACTGTGTGTTTAAATGGCCTCTTTGCACAATGATCTATTAGGACACACACTGTAATGAAGCACCCCTGAGTACCAAAAGCATATGTTTTCCATTATGATGTTTCCATGTTATATAGAAATGTGCCACTTTACAAACTATTTTTTAAACTTTGGGCATCATTCTGGTAGGGCAGGACAGGTCATATAAAAAAAAAAAAAAACAAGAAAACAAGGACAGTAAAATTTGCGAGATTTTCTAAATTATTAGTCAAAACACAGTGTTAACAATTTCCTGCGGAATCTACAGTAACTTACTGTAAATCAATTACAGTAAAAGTACTGTATTTATTTACAGCACCATTTATCTTACTGTATATGCATTTGCAGTATAGTGCATCATTACTGTAAATATATACAGTTATTTTCACAATGCAATTTTTAAAATACGGTAACATACTGCATTACTGCCCTGCAGTAAAATACAGTTCATATTACAGTTAAATACTGTTTTAATAGTGCACTATTAACAATGTCCCGTAGAATCTACAGTAGCTTGCTGTAAACCAATTACAGTAAAAATACTGTATTTACTTTCACAGCACTCTCTCACTCGAAATGCATTTACGGTATTGTATATCTTTACTATAAAATATACAGTAATTTTCACAATGCAACTTTAAAATACAGTAACATACTGCATAACTGTCCTACAGTAAACTACAGTTCATATTACAGGTAACTTACTGGTTACAGGTAAAATCCACGGTAACTAACTGTAAACCAATTACAGCAAAAATAATGTACTTAAATTTACAGCTCTATCTCACTGTATATGCATTTACAGTATTTTATATATTTACTGTAAAAATATACAGCAATTAATTTGAATCATCTTAAAAATGTAAGGCAACCATGATTTTTTACAGTGTATAGACGCTTACACACTTTTTCCATTGTGTAGAACCCATTTACTGGATTTTGCAGCAGGATACACACACAGTGTGTTAACAGTTAAACAGCCAACAAAAAAAAGTGTCTTTTACAAGAGTTTGGAGAATTTGGGGAAATCTGAGCTGCATCCAATGTTTTTTAATGAACTCACCTAATATCACCCCTAATCCTACCCCTCACAGTGACGTTACTAGCTCTATTGAGTGCTTTAACCGTGTCTGACATTGCATTATTGAGATATGCAGTCTCAGCTTGCATTATCAAGGCTGTATTCAGATACTATTGAGAATTTCCAACCATGACAGAGCTGGTGTTGTGTCTTTCTTGATCCCCTGCCAATTTATTACCCCCTGATGGAAGCTGCTACTACCTGCCTAATCCTAAATCTAACCCCTAATCCTAACCCCTCCCCCACTCCTAAACCGAAACCTAGCAGAACAAGGGGATAATAATCTGATGGGGGTCGAAATTTGATCTGTTTTCAAGTATAGCTACAAGACAAATAATGGACTATACATTTAAATCTTTTGTAAAATTTAAAATTAAAAACTGAATGTAGTTCTGTTACGAAATCTATGTTGCTATTCTGGAGGGAAAGTCAGAGGGCATTGTGTGGGGTATGAGTTATCTGTGTAAAACATCTAAGGAATATTCCAAAAGAAACTCGTTATGCATAACATTGTCTTACTCAGAATTAAATTACTGACGTCCATGTAAAGACTCCCAGTGAGTTAAAATAGTTTTGAAAAAGATATCCAATCAGATTGCTTATTTAGTTGCTAAAAACTGTTAAAATGTCACATTTAGGTATTTGAATGGCAAAAAAAGATTCTGTGAAACTCAGGATTCTGTAAAGCATTCTGGAATGGATGAATGGCACAACAATTCATCCAAGAGCGGTCTATCAAAATGTGCTTGTCTTTTCATTGTGAACTGGTGACTAACGCTGTTAGGAGTAATTAAAACAGAATGACTCCAAACACATTGTGTAAATCTGTGAACAGCATGATGTGCCAAACACGCGGCATTAATCAGTGATTGAGAGCTCTCCATTCGCAGACTATACAAATTTACTTCAAATATTTATAAGAAATGCACACTACTGTTCAAAATCTGGGGTCCTTTTCAAAGTACATTCCTGTAATACACAAGGATGCATTAAACAAATCAGAACTGACATCAACACTTACGCTTTCTTGTTATCAAAGTATTTTTTGCCATATAATCATTTGCCAGAAATAAAGTAAAATAAAAAACAATTATTAAATCAAAGCACTTCAGTTTCATTTGTATTTCTCCCTTTTTTATTACCATTATTATTTTTGCTGTCATAAATTGTTTGTTTTTTTTCGCAATCGTTTACCTTACTGAAATGCAGATATATTGTATATTCTGATTTATTTACAGGAAATTCACAGACCATTTAATCTAAATGATTTCTACTTTCACTTCTTCAAGACATGTTCAGAATTAGATCAACTGGACAATGAATTTGCTGAACTTTATTCATTCATTCATTTTCTTGTCGGCTTAGTCCCTTTATTAATCCGGGCCACAACGGAATGAACCGCCAACTTATCCAGCAAGTTTTTATGCAGCGGATGCCCTTCCAGATGCAACCCATCTCTGGGAACCATCCACATTCACACACACACTCATACACTACTAACAATTTAGCCTACCCAATTCACCTGTACAGCATGTTTTTGGACTGTGGGGGAAACCGGAGCACCCAGAGGAAACCCATGCGAAGGCAGGGAGAACATGCAAACTCCACACAGAAACGCCAGGTTCGAACCAGTGACCCAGCGACCTTCTTTCTCTGAGGCGACAGCACTACCTACTGCGCCACTGTCTCGCCCAATTTGCTGAACTGATATATATTTTTTGATGTGGGGCAGCTCTGGAGGGTCAGTGTCACCCTTTTCCATTTTCTTATGATCATTATATAACCAATTTAACTATTTGTTATGGCCCAATGTCAATACCTGTACATTAATTTCACTTTGTCATATAAAGTCTACGTGTAAAAAAAAAAAATATATATATATATATATATATATATATATATATATATATATATATATATATATATATATATATATATATATATATATATATATAATAGAAAATAAATTAAAATTGGTTAATAAAATGTTTTTTGTGGACTTTGCAAAGGTGCAATATTTCTCAAGTCATCATTTGACTACTGTTAATTCAGTAACAGATATTTAAATTAATTAATACTAGTGTATTAATAATTCAAATAAAGTTTTATTACATATATGCCAATGCAAAATCAATTATGAGTACATTTAATGATAATTTCTATTGCTCAAAATATTCCAGTAAGGCTCAACAGAAGTATGTCAATCACAACAACACTGAATATGTATGTATAATATGTATGAATATGAATGAGTGTTTGAATATTTCCCAGTGATGGGTTGCAGCTAGAAGGGCCTCCGCTGTGTAAAACATATGCTGGATAAATTGGCGACTCATTTCGTTGTGGTGACCCCAGATTAATAAAGGAACTAAGCTGAAAATGCATGAATGTATTTAATTTTTATAGTAAACGTTTAAATTACAGTTTGTAATCAACTGTATTAAACCTTAAAACATCTTGAAATACCTCTGTGGGCTTTAAATAATAAACTTAGCATCTCTTTAAAGTGGTACTTACCTGCTACTTAGCTGGGGTGCTTCTTCAAAAACCATCATTAGCCAACTAAGGTCGCAAGTTACGCAGTAACAAACATAGTTCGTTGATTTGCCGTTTCCCAAATCCATCGGTCCAGTGAACATTGGCAAACTACGTTGCAAACTTGTATGCTTGCAACTACATCTCTAGAGGTGCAGTTTGAAACATAGTTCCTGGCTGTGTTTTATTCCCAGTTATCCCCCCTATGCCCTATTTGGTTAGAACACTCTAACATTTAAACTTGGAATTATTAAAAAAGCAGTAAAGTCATTCATCTTAGGTGTAATTTGCTTTCAATGTATTTTTACAGTTCAGTTTTAGCGATCTATGTTTTTTGTTGACATTTTGAACACAGCCGTGGCTCATGACGGTGTCTCCAAAGCTTGTGAAAACTAAAAGCATTAACGCATTCTTTGTTTTTTATCTATAGTAGGTTATTTATTAAGTATCTGTACGACATGGGCCTGTTGTTTAGAACATTTCTGCAGTGGTTTGCATGCGTCAAATTGTAAAAGTAGACTTTTAAAAATGTTATAAATAAATAAACAATATCCCACTTAGTAATAAAAATCATCATCATCATCATTATTAATATCATTAAAGTATGATTTTTTTCATTTCCTAATAAATAATAAGTATAAAATTTCAATTCTTAATAAATAGCCTCATTATATATTTATTTATTTCATTTATACATGATATTAGAGTACGTGTTAGCTAATATGAGAGATTTTATGTTTTAGAATAGGATTTGTAATGTTCTCTATATTATTTGTAAAAGAAACACAGGCCCTATATGTGCCTATGTGTGCCATGAAGAAATGTTAGGGTTCTTCTCTAAAGAAGTTGTTACTCCACCCCGTTTAGAGCATCATTGTGGGCGTTTTACATTATAACTAACATGATTCAAATGATGGATCTGCGACAGAAAAACTAGACAGAGTGTAATGGAAACACTCGTCACTACATTGTTCTTTTCCTAAACTATACATGATAGTACTCTGATAGTTCAGTCGCGAGTTACATCATTGTTTGGGAAACACACACCCCTGATTAGTTTATAGTAAAATTCATTCATTCATTTTCTTGCCGGCTTAGTCCCTTTATTAATCTGGAGTAGCCACAGCGCAATGAACCGCCAACTTATGCAGCAAGTTTTTACGCAGCGAATGCCCTTCCAGCTGCAACCCATCTCTGGGAAATATAGTAAAATTAATGTTCAAATTGATAAATATAACTTTGTAAGACTACAACTGAATACGCAAAAGGAACAGCACATATTTCCATATCATATCTCTGAAAAAAAACACACACACATTTGTGTATTTTCACAATAATTTTATTGTTAAATTATTTACAAAGGGATGGATGGGCAACCCATGTTAGCCCGTCAAACACAGAGCTTCTCCATGACTACAAGGTGACCTGAAACACATTTAGAAATTGTTTAAATTATCAAACCAACAAAAAGACACAAATAAGGTGGAAAAAGCAAACAAATGTCAATATATCTTTAAAATGATTTGAGCTCATCTAGATAGATGTGGTACCTTGAACCAGTCATGGGAGTGCAGCTCCTCCAGCTGCAGCCTCTGCTCAGGATTGCTCTTGAGGCAACCCCGAATAAAACGGCAGCATTCTGTGCAGAAAGACAGAGAAATGTCAGATTATTACTTTCAACTTTGCACTTGCTCTCTAAGATATAACTGTCATTTTATCAGGACGCCTATGTTATCAGGTAATTGAATGTTTTCTCTATTCTGCATGATTAGGAACTGCAATTGTACTTCTGTATTGTAATAATACTCTTACCATCTGAGTAGCCCGACTGGGACCAGAGTTCAATGTCCATGTAACAGATGTCACTGCTGTCTGGGAAAAGGCTGGTGATCATTCTGAATAGTAGGACCCCCAATGACCATACCGTCGCCTCTTTCCCATGGTACTCTCCTGTGTCAATAAACTCCGGAGGGCAGTACCTTACTGTTCCTAACAGAAAAGGTTTGTCACATGTAAATGTTTGCTTTAGCACTGCATGTTTTCTCAATTTACTCTGAAATGGTATTTGATTTTGTCAAACTGAAATAATTTAATCTTTGACTCTCCTTATCTGAAAATGCTGTCAATGTTAATGTCTAGAATTTAAGTTACATGTTGAAAAGATAATACATACCACTGTAGGTGTTGTAGGATGATGTTCTCAGGAGGTCCCCACAGCCGAAATCAATAAGTTTTACCTCCAGGGTCTCTGTGTTAACCAAGAGGTTTGGCATTTTGATGTCACGATGGAAGACTCCCCGAGAACAGCAAACAGCAGCAGCCTGAACCACTTGGCGCATAAAATGACGGGCCATCTCCTCAGAGAAGACTCTGTCATGGCTCAGCCAAAACTGGCGCATGTTTATGCAGGGTGAGGGCCACTCTAAGACCATTATATATCGGTCAGGATGGTCTTCCCAATCCAGCATCTGTATTATGTTGTTACAGCTGGGCCCTTGATTGGCCAGCAATGTAAGGGCCACCTCAAGGGGAACTGGATTGGCATGGTCAGGCTAGAAAGAAAGAATATATATTTTTTATCATGGTTAGATGGCTGCAGTTTGTCAAATTAGAATTTAGTTCTGTATGTTCGTCTACTGAAACATTTGTAGTCCATCAATTACATTACAATATTATCAAACAGAACAGAAACAACACAGATAGAGCAGTCTACTTACAAGGTTGATGTACGGCTCGTTTTCAACCTTTATTGTGAATTTCACAGCCACCTGAAGGCCGTCTTCACAGCGGGTCCCTTCATAAACAGAGCCGCATCCTCCTTGGCCCATCTTTTTGCCAATGGAGTACTTGCTGTGAATGTCATCTAGTAAAATATAAGAGTAACAATTTTTTGTGACATTAACAATGTAATTAATATGAAACAACAGCGAAACGTAAAGTTTTGGCAATATATTAATAAAATATTGTGCTTTTTCTAATCATGATTAATATAGTCATATACAGCAGCATTCTTCTTTATATACATCTTAATACTGTTTCCCAGAATTCTCAGAATAATTTTTCTTACATTTGTAAACACTTTGGGATCAACTGAGAAATAAGAGCTATATTTCTCTTTTCAAAAATCACACAATATTACGTGAACGGCAAATAAATGTAAACCATATCTAAAATGATAAAAGAACCAAAAAACTTCAGCATAATATATATATTCAAAAAAGAGTGTGTGTGTGTCATAATTTAGGTTAAGTAAACTCACCCTTGGTCTTTATGAACGTAGTACAGTCCAGCTGTTTCAGCAGTTGAGATTCACACTCATCTGCTGACGTACTGACTGGACGGTCTTGGTCTTCATTTTGGACCTCATCCACTACTACCTCCACGGCAGCGAGGACATTAGGATCACTGGTAGGAGGCTCCTGGTGAACAATGTTCTCCACAGAACAGACAATGTCCTGCAGAGAAGTCTTATCTAGAGAGGAACATCAACCACATCAATTCACTTTCATTTTTGTTTTGTTTATTTGTTGTGAAATCTAAAACTTCTGTAAATCTATAATAAATCACTTATCACATAATTTCATCAAGGCATTTATCTTTATTTGTATAATATGTTATGGTGATGTGTAATTGTATATTGTGTTTAAATTATAATTAAGAGAGCAAGTCATTTACCCTCAGTGCTCTTCCTGGATGGGGTCCCAGCGTCCTGGTCCACCTCACCCTGCTCCACCTGAGCTCTGGTGGATTTGGAAGGGGATAAACAAGAGAAAAAAGAGGCCAAACTCTTGAAACTCCTCCTTTTTGGCCTCTTCTTTTTTGTTATCTTCCCTCCTTTCTCCTTTCTACCTCCCTCGATAACCACTACAGGCGTCTCGTCAACACGAGGATGGAGCTCCGCCGTGTGGTCGGTTGGAGTCAGTGCTGGTCGGCGATGGGCTCCGTCCAGGCACTCAACTCCTCCCTCCACTTTCTCTCTACGAGAGTGTCGCTGTCCCATAATAAACGCAAAAAAGTCGCTGTACACACTGTAAACACTGCTGAAACATTCAACTCCTAACTCGCTACAAAGAGACAATTCGAATTTCGCTGGTTATAAATTCTTAGAATTCACATTCCAATTATGACGAGTGCTGAAGCACAAACACAGAAACAAAGAAATGTATAACTGGTGTCGAAATTTAATAAATCCAATACATTTTAGTTTATTTTGTAATATTTTGATACATTTTATCTTCTTTTATTAACCTCAGTGTGTCACTATTATAATAAGATAATTTGCAGATTTAGCATGCCAATAACTCTTAATACAATTACAATTTAAAAAGCACAGAAGCCCCCTTTCTCCATATGTAGATCTCATACATTTTTAAATATGTTTTCTTTCAAGCTACTTTGTTATAGTTTACTATAGTTACTATATGTATAATTTCCTTTTTTAAACACATTTAAATAGTTTACTTTTGAACATTTTCTATTTATTTGAGACATTTGTATTTTTTAAATTGCGTTTACTCATATTTCAGCATTACTTGTATAAGATATCATTTTGCAACTATAAAATAAACAAAAATAAATCAAACTGAATTATTTTAATAATAATATAGTTAATTATTATCACGAAGTATTGTATTAGTAATAGTTTATTTTATAACAAAACTACCTTAATATCTCATTTTTTTATTAAATGAATTAATTAATCTTACATTGTTGATTAGTTCAAGGAAATCCACTTAGCACTCCTTTGGTGGCCCCAGGACCCCAGTTTGAAAAGTCCTGCATTCATGTAACATCCAACATTCATCTACTGGGTCAACAATTCATTTATTAATTTTTTTTTCGGCTTAGTCCCGTTATTATTGAATAACTCAAAATGTCTGCTGACATCTAGTGGTGACAATGCAAAAAAGTAAATAAAACTATTATTTGGATTTTCTTTGCATGGTCACCGCTAGATGTCAGCAGACAAATTGTACAGAATTTACTGCTTAAATGCTTGTCAATTTGAAGTGAGAACTCTATTTGAGAAAGGTTACACTGTATTAAAAAGTTTAGCATTTCTAAATATTACATATATACTGATGTTACCTCGAAAGTTTGAAAAAAAATGGGTCTCTGCAACAAATTAAACATTATATAGATTTTAAACATTATTATTACCGGTTACATTTCTATTAACTGATAATTACCTTATAATCTACAAGCTGGTGAAATGTACAAAAAAAAAAGGAGTCAAACACATTAATATGAAAAACAGGTTTATTTGTGTATGTGCGCACTAATGAAATTGTCTCACACTGTGGTAAAGCTTGAACGTTTCCCCAAAAACAACACGCTGAGAGACGTACACAGGATCTTCAGGCCTGACATGCCAGAGAGTGGTTTACAGTCAGGCCTTCACTAAAGTGCAAATCTACACAAACAAGTGTTTCTGAGTCCCCGCCACAAGCTTCATCAATCCAGCATATTCAACAAGCTTCACACAGTTCACTCAGACAACAAGAGGTATAAAAAGCCCCTCAGCAACAATCAACAATACAAATACACGTAGCATAGAAATCAACCAAAATAAGTACAGATATTCCCGATCCAAACGGCAGAATGATTTTTATGAAGCGTGGTCCTTTAAATCGGCTTGACTGACATAAAAAAAAACGTGAAAATTGGATTTTGACTATGAAACTGCGTTTAAATTCACTCTAACTTCTCACTAAGAAATTCTTCAACGCTGTCTGTGTTCCACTTGAGGATGCTGAGCTCTTCAGCGATGTTCCCGTTATCGTCCAACAGCTTTAGTACAGGGTCCGAGCCTCTCACATACTGAGACAACAACAAAAAAACACGATTAACCAGAGCTTAACACAATATCCTTATGACAAATGTTTTGTACCAAATGATATACATTAACAACCATCAAAAACTTTCTTTAAATGTTGAATGTTATTGAAAAACAAAAACAAATAAAAAAAATGTAAAAGTCTCTCACGCTCACAAAAGCTGCATTTATTGAGTGAAAAACACAGTGATACTGTGAAATAACATTAGGTCCAACTTAATATTAAGTGGCTTTAACCAATATGTACTTGCACTCAAAATAAACATTTGTTATAATGTGCCTACTGTGTAAATACATTGTACTTATGATTAAATACCTGCAAACAATTACCTCTGTAATTAACTTACCCTACCCTTCTCTTCAAACTACCTATAGCAACAAACCTGTCCCTAATCTTAACTGTATCCCACTTCAAGAGCACCAGAAGTGTTCTGCAATACATTATTAACACAGTATAAACATTGGATTTATTTATTTATTTTTTGATGCAAGTACATAGCAGTTAAGACCACCTAATATAAAGTGGGATCTAATATTGCAGTGCTTCCTACACTAGCTACATTAACAGCCTCCCAAGTATATTTACTGACATTTATTTTTACTATTATTATCATCCTTTAACACTATTTTGAATCCGCCTAATATAACTAGACATCTGCGATCGATAAACTAGTGGAAACCCTCTCTCGTTTAGCCATTTCATTCTGTGCACGCAAGAACAGTCAGCACTCCCACAGACAGTCTCACGTGCTTTGCAGAGACACAGAGACACTCTTTTTTGGCACATAAATTCATACAGCTGGGTTTCCGGATTTCCTAAAATGTCCGTGATTCAGCTTTTGTTTTCTAAACCTGTCGCTCGTTAATTGTATGCATTTTTGCATTACCGTTTTACTTCAATAATTCATTCTTGAATCTAAACGACGCATTGCATTTGCCTTGTTTAAATAATCTACACGTTTTAATCTTGTATAAGGTTTAGAGATATTTTCTGTTTTTATTCCTTTTTCTTTAGTTTATTTCTCATTCGCTGTATATTTTGTTAATTTGATGATGTCATTATTCTATATTAAATAGGGTATTTTATATACATAACTAAAATGCTTTGGCATTCAAGTTTGCTTTGAATTTGAAAGAGAGAGAAGCAGATTTGACCAGTCAGTGGGTGCACATGGCTCCTGAATTGCTATAAAAAGATAATTACATGTTTTTTTTGTAGCATATAGTTACGATAACTATTAATGTGATGTGGGTAAATGGTGTTTCAATCCGGCAACCACCGTGAGTATATTTCAAACCTATACTGCATATATAGGAGGACAGTATTGAATATAAAAATTAATTTATGGAAACTAGAAAAGCGTGTAATTATTTTAAGCATATTTTAGAATTAGTTATATTATTCAATTACTTAATTTTGATAAATAAATTGGTTAAAGTTAAGCATTTTAGTCTACAGTAACATGAACACCTAGCAGTCCTTAGTGGCCCCCTGGACCTCAGTTTGAAACCTGTAAAAACCGCTGAACCTTTTTTCAAGATTTGTTAATGTAAATAAAATTCTTAAGAACTGAATTTATTTGCAACAGATTACTTTGTCTAAATGTCAGTTTTGATCAATTTCATGCATCTTCCTTGATAAAAAGTACTAAAAAAACATTTTTGAATGGTTGTCGTCATTATCCGCATGAATTATGTTTGTGTTTCTTAATTACCCAAATTTCTAAATAAATATTTTACCTTGATTTGAAGCCCTCTGAACAACTTTGGCTTGTCAAAACACATGTCAAATCAAATTGTCAAATCATCAATGTTTGGGATGCTACTCTGATACTGTAGCTTGATAGAATATAAGTTACTAATCAGGAAAAGTAGCTGTCAAAATACTGTGTATTTAAATGGCCTCTTTGCACAATGATCTATTAGGACACACACTGTAATGAAGCACCACTGTGTACCAAGAGCATATGTTTTCCATTAAGATGTTTCCATGTGATTTAGAATTGCGCCACTTTACAAACTATTTTTAAACTTTGGGCATCATTCTGGTAGGGCAAGACAGAACATATGCCAAAAAAGAAAAGAAAAAGAAAACGAGGACAGTAAAATTTGCCAGATTTTCTAAACTATTAGTCAAAACACAGTGTTAACAATTTCCAGCAGAATCTACAGTAACTTACTGGCAGCAGTTCACCAGTAACTTACTGTAAGTCAATTACAGTAAAAGTACTGTATTTATTTACAGCACCATTTATCTTACTGTATATGCATTTGCAGTATAGTGTATCTTTACTGTAAATATATACAGTTATTTTCACAATGCAATTTTAAAAATACGGTAACATACTGCAATACTACTCTACAGTAAAATAAAGTTCATATTACAGTTAAATACTGTGTTAAGTGCACTGTTAACAATGTCCTGTAGAATCTACAGTAGCTTGCAGTAAACCAATTAGAGCAAAAATACTGTATTTACTTTCACAGCACTCTCTCACTCTTAATGCATTCATGGTATTGTATATCTTTACTATAAAATATTCAGTAATTTTCACAATGCAACTTTAAAATACAGTAAAATACTGCATAACTGTCCTATAATAAAATACAGTTCATATTACAGTTAAATACTGTGTCATTTACAAAAATAAAATCGTTAATAGTGCATTGTTAACAATGTCCAGTAAAATCCACGGTAACTTACTGTAAACCAATTACAGCAAAAATAATGTATTTAAATTTACAGCTCTAGCTCACTGTATATGCATTTACAGTATTTTATATCTTTACTGTAAAAATATACAGCAATTAATTTGAATCATCTTAAAAATTTAAGGCAACCATGATTTTTTACAGTGTATAGATTAAGGGTGGAGTCGAACCCGAATACGGTATTCGGAAAGGCACGAATAGCTGTTTTTACGAATACTTGATTCGAACAAATACTTGAAAAATTATTTGTATTCGGGAGCAAGAAAAACACTATATCAAAAAGCAGCATTTCCTCATGAGACCACAGTGCATGCCCGCGTGAGTGAGAGTGAGAGAGTGAGTTTGAGAGAGAGTGAGAGAGAGAGACTTTTTGACTTTTAAGGTCTCTTTATTACAAAAAAACATTTTAGCTAAAAACAATTTAGCTAATTAAAATGTACATGACATCTTAAAAAAAAAAAAAAAAACATTTTTTTTTCTTTTTTTGCTGATACTTACAAATAAATATTTAGAACATTTTCAGAGTCAGCATGACAGATACACTGATTTACACCCCATTTGTAATTAAACATTGCCAGATCATTTACCATTTTGTAAAACCCATACTCTACATTAATGCGAGATTTTATTAGTCCTTTTAAAATTAAAAAAGCATCAGTTGAACCTTTGTCATTTAATTTACTTTTTCTTGACAGCCAAATCGCCATCTTTGCTTGCCCCAATAAAAAGTTTTATAGAACATGATGCTCTCTTCGATTTTTTTTGTATTTAGGTTCATAAATAAACATTGCAGGTGTAAAGGCCTCTCCAAGTTTTTGGCACCATTCTTCTAGCTGATAAAATAATGGTTGTAGTCTTTTACAATTAAGGAATAAATGGAAACAGTTTCTGGTTATCCACAAAAAGGACAGCCCTCCCCTATCTGAGGATCAAGGCACGCTCTATAACAGTTTGTAGCAACAATACAGTGTACAATCCTCCACTGCAAGTCTCCAGTTCTTTTTTCAATTGGAGGCTTATACAGAGATCTCCAACAGCCTTTTGGGGAGGCATTTGGTCCAATTGTCTCTTTCCATTTGGTCTCTCTCACACTCTGTAGTTGAAACAAGTTTGAGGTTTTCACACACATCACATAGATTGATTTCTTTCCAGCAATGCTAAAAAGTCTTGGTTCTGGTGTTTTAAACGATAATAAACTGTTTTCTGTTTCTGACCAAGTTCTTGTGTTGGCTGATATAACCAGCTCTGGGAATGCAGGAATCGTATTCTCTCCATTGTTGGTTACTAATGACAAAATGTAATCTGATGGTAATGACTCAACTATCTGAGTCAACAATTTTCCTGTTGCCTGAACAGATCTCATTCCCAGTTTGGATGCTAGATCCTCGGCAGTAATCCAGCCATTCTCAGAAACAAAGTGTACAATTTTAAATATATTTGCAGTCTTCAAAGCTTTTCTTAGAGCAAGTGAATTGAGAATGTCCAGATCAAGAGCAGGATTATAAAGTAGGGGTTCTTCTCTTGACCACAGCCTTTTTACACCATTGTGCTCTCTAGAGAACCTAAAAAGAGTCCATGACCTCAACATTGACCTGTAAAAAGGTGTCAGTCCAGACAGGTCTAATTTATTAGTATCCATTAAAAACAAGTGGCGGTCTAGACCCATTTGTCCTGCTCTTCTCAGGATAGCACAGGCTACTCCGGCCCAGCTTACATTTTCTCCATACAAAAGTCTTTGGGTTGTCTGTAGTCGAAAAGCTTTTACTCTAGACATTATATCCACCAAACCTTGTCCTCCTTCCTGTAGGGGTAAATACAGGGTAGCTGCCTTCAACCAGTGTTGTCCCGTCCAAAAGAAATCCACCAGAAGCTGTTGAATTGTCTTCACCATGTCCTCTGGGGGGTCCAATATCATCATTTTGTGCCACAATGAAGATGCGACTAAGTTATTGCAGACCAACACTTTCCCTCTGTAGGACAACTGGGGTATTAGCCATTTCCAGTGACACAAACGAGCACACACTTTTTCTTTTAAGCCCTCCCAATTCTTTTTCTTATATTCATCAGTTCCTAAAAATACTCCTAAATATTTAAAACCTTCTTTTCCCCACTTTAAACCACAAGGTAGCATAGGACTATTAAAATCTCGCCCACACCATAAGGCATCAATTAACATTGGCTGACGATGCTTTACTATAGCACTCCAAAACTTCCTTTAAAACCCGAACATCCTCATTATTTCTGATTAAAACTGTGACATCATCTGCATATGCAGAAAGTTTAACAGTAGATTTAAAATCTAACGTTTTAATCTCCAGTCCTGTCAGTTTTTCTCTTAGTTTGCAGAGCAATGGCTCAATGACCAGGCTGTAGAGCTGGCCAGAGAGAGGACACCCCTGTCTTATTCCTCTTTGCACCTTTACAGGAACACTTAAACCTCCAGCAACTTTAATCATGCATGTTGCTCCTTTATACAACAGTTGTATTTTTTAAATAAAACCATCACCAAATCCAAAAGCTCTTAAGGTGTCAAAAAGGAAAGTGTGGTCAACTCTGTCAAAGGCCTTTTCTTGGTCTATTGACAAAAAACCCAGATCTAACTCATTGTATGAAACAACATCATAAGCATCCCGAATCAAATGCAGATTATCTGTAATAGATCTTTTCATAATACAATATGACTGATCTTTATGTATAATTGTATTTAGTGCCAGATTTAATCTATTTGACAAACATTTTGAAAAGATTTTGTAATCCGAACTTAAGATTGCAACAGGTCTCCAATTTTTTAAAAGAGTTAAGTCACCTTTTTTTGGGAGTAATGTTAAAACAGCTCTCTGACAACTCAAAGGTAGAACACCTTCGCAAACACATTCTTGTAGTACTTCAAATACATCTTTTCCTAATTCAGCCCAGAATGCCTTATAAAATTCAGCAGGCAGTCCATCCAACCCTGGTGTTCGTCCTGTGGAAAGCCCCATAACTGCAGCAGTGACTTCCTCAAAAGTAATATCAGCCTCAAGCAAAAGTTTAAGTTCTGGAGTTAAAACTGGGAGATCCTCCAAAAGAAGTCTTCTGCATTCCTCATTAGAAGGTTCAGAGGCATATAAATCAGAATAAAAATTTACAGCAAGTCTGCGCATTGTTATTGGGTCTGAAGTGTTGGGTCCATTATTATCTTTTAAAAAATGCATCAGTTTTTCTTGTCCCGTTTTTCGTTCTAAACTAAAAAAAAAAAAAAGAAGAAGGTCCATCCATATCTTTTATTTTCAAAAAACGACTCCTTATCAGGGCTCCTTTAACCTTTTCATTTAAAAATGAACTCAACTTCTTCTTTTTCTCAGTCCATCAATCTTGAAGAGTCAGGGTATCATTTTCATTCATGCTCTTTTCAATGTCAATGATTTCATTTTCTAACCACTCCAAAGTTTTCTTAAAAACCAACAAGGAATGAGATGTATATTGCTGACAAAAACTACGGATATGAGCTTTCCCCACTTCCCACCATTCAATATTGTTTCCGAAACAAGATTTTTCCATTTTCCAGGTCTCCCAAAAAACTTTAAAATTCTGGCAAAAAATTTTATCTTCAAGAAGTTTGACATTAAAATGCCAGTAATAACTCTTATGTTTTCTCTCTACCAGCATACAGTCAACTGTTATTAGTTTATGATCTGAAAAACATATAGGGATAATTGATGCATTAGTAACCTTGTTTCTTCCAGTATGTGAAATATAAAATCTATCTAATCGAGCTCCAGACACTTTTCCATTACAAATTTTTATCCAAGAATATTGTTTCTCTAATGGGTTATGTTCTCTCCAAACATCAGAAAAGCAAAAAAATTTTATTATATTTTCTAAAAACGCAGCTGGTTGTAAATGAGGTTCTTCTCCATTTCTGTCCTGAATAAAATTTAATGTGCAATTCCAATCTCCCCCTAATATCGCAATGTCACCCTCGTGTTGTTGTTTAAATATGTGCTCTAATTTAGTGAAGAACTGTATCCTGTCTGCTTCTCCATTAGGGGCATAAACATTTACAAAAAAGATGAAGAAACCCATTATTTCAGCTCTTATAACCAATAACCTGCCAGGAATTTCTTCCTTTTTTTACAGGACTTTTACTTTTAATGTGGGGGAAAAAGTACAGCCACTCCAGCACTTAGGTTAGATCAATGACTAAGGATTTTTTCCCCTTTCCACCATAATCCCCAATCAACCTCATTATCTATACAACTATGAGTTTCTTGTAGCATCACCACACTCAACTCTATCAACTTAATTATTTCTGCAAGGTGACCCTTTTTTTCCCCATCTCTCATTCCATTTACATTAACTGATCCCACTCTCAAGACTTCCATGCATAAGGGAAAAAGAGAGGAAAGAACAGATAGCAAAGAGAAAGAAACACCTTCATTTAGTATTTAGTTTTCCCCCTCACTTTCCCTGGCTTCTTTCCACTTCTTATATTAGTGATATGTTTTCTTAATCGAAACCGTTTCTGTTGTGACAGCACTTCCAGGCTGCTCACTTTTCTGGCCCGCATAACAGAAGAAATAAATTTTTCTGTATCAGGGAAATAATCACTAACTTCAACACCCACTTTTCCTTTAGTTTTGTCTAGGAAGGAATTAATTTGTTCAACAGTATACAAGCCATTATCATTTTCCGCTGCAGCATCTGACCATTGTTCCTCATCTCTTATACTATCATCCATACACTGTGACAAACCATCCAACTCATCAATCATACTGTCCCCTACACTTTCAGCTTGTGAGATTTCACATTCTTCTGCCATGCAATTAGTTGTATCATTATTCTCAGCAGCCTCACTAACATCAACAGACTCTGCAGGGTTGCTACAACCAGGTTGTTCTACGCTGGAAACTATAACTGAAGTTCACTCACCTCTTGCTGTTCTTCTTCCCTTTGCTCGCCACCTCCATGTGTCTGTTTATCTCCTGTTTGTATTTCCATGTCATTTGTCCCGGTATTTGTATCAGTTGTTTGTTTTCCATCCTTATTTGGGCAAAAAAAACGTTTGTGCCCAAAAAATCCGCACTTTTTTTGGAATTTTCCCCATGATTTACGCGAAAAGACGCGTCTAATGTACGGTCCGGTGAATTCAAAAACATGTAAACTTGACGTCTAAACGAGAGAACATGTTTTAAAGCGACATTCTTACACCCAAGGGGGATTGGTCTAACGGGGCCTGCAATTATCCCAAACCTATGCAACTCTTTCGTAATCATTTCATCTGAAATAAAAGGCGGAACATTCGAGATCGTGATTTTTGTTGCAGGAGTGGACAGCGGGTTTACCCTTACAAACGTTTCTTTCACCCATATTCCACTCACAATCAGTTGATTAACTAAAGATTCCGATTTAAGGAATACAACAACAGCTTTGTTCATGCGGGAGGCCGAGAGAATACCCAGCAAACATTGGTCGGACGACGACGTGCTCTCCCCGGCCAAAAGATGTCGCTCCGCGACGGCATCAATTGTGTACTGATGGTCTGAAAGCGACGTGCTTTCCACAGCCAAAATTCGCCGCGAACGCACGGCACAAATGCACAACATGTCCTAAAATGCATTAATATATGCTTGTATACATTTGAACATGTCTATTTATATTTGGGGTTGCGTGTATTTACGATTTAATGTACATGTAGTTTAATATATACCATGTCCTGATTGAGTCCACAAATTACGTCCTTTACACGTGCATTTATAGTCCATCATATACCCTTGCTGAAATTATGAGATATTAAAAAGTATTGCACTTACATCTGTGTATACACTTAATATATGTGTGTCCCAAGTGGGTTCGTGGACAGATTTCTGGCATCTAAACTCATTAAAAACAGATTTATGAAATACAGAAATCATTTTTATTTACATCTTGTCAACTGACCAATTACATTCATAAAGTGTCCTGTGCGGTGAAAGGATAGTAAAGTCACTGTTTCTAAAACCATAATGCAATTTAATTTATTTTTTGCACCGAACGCTAACAAATCTCGCGATATGACTAACATAATCTCGCGGCCGCGAGATTATACAAGTGGTGCTCGCTGCAGAGTAATTTGAGGAGAGGTGAGCTCCAGAGAGGGGGAGCTTAAGCTTGAGCTCCACCTTTTTTGCATTTCTTCTACGAGTGATGTCACTGGGGGTAGGGTTAGGGGTGGGGTTGGTGTACGCATTAAAACAGCTTACAGGAGGAGGAGCGACAGCTCATGCTCCCCCTCGCTGGAGCTCACCTCTCCTCAAATGGCTCTGCAGCGAGCACCCTCTCAGATTATAGGGCGCTGTTTTCAAATCTCATTTTCTTCCGGTTTTGTTCAGCACCACGAGAACATGAGGACGCGGCGAAAAGTTGGACAATTATCACAAATCTTCTACCGTGTAAGTACAGTTGGTATTCATTTAATAACATTATTGAGTTTTACACGAAGGAACTGAAATAAATGATGCACATTGTCAGTAGCGATGTGGAGTTGCTTTGATTAGGCTAAAATTAGCCGTTATGCTAAAAGTAAGTCTCGTTTGAGCAATATGTCATGTTATTACAGCAATCTGGTGCAGTTTATCAGGGGTTCCCTACACTGGTCCTCAAAGACAGCAGGTCAACATGTTTTCCAGCATCTCTGCCCATCATCCACCTGCTGTGTGTTCAGTCAGAGCTGAAAATGACCATTTCAGGTGAGTTTGGAGTGGAATAAAACATTTTAATAATGATGATAATGCACGAATTTGTTAGAAAACCTAACAAAAAGCTTTACAGTATCCTTCTATTGTTGAGATGTCTCCAGCATTTATTACCATACCAGTATTAATGATTCAATTTAGCCTACATTAATAGGTTGTCATTAACAATAAGAGCAAAACTTATGAGCATGTATATAAAAAAGTTATTTACTTAATATTTTACACTAACATAAAATGGTAAATATATGCATGTAGGTGTTATTAGCTCATATGGAGATTTAACAGGTAAAATCTAACCACTTTTCTTTTAACTGCTCCTGTAAAATAGTTTTTGTACTGTAATTAATTAAACTGCTTTAAGGTTCAAATTTGTCTTGCAGGGTCAATAACAATCAGTCATCTGTCAGCCAGAATTCAAGACTTTTTCTCCAGGCCGATTGTAAGAATAATATAAGGCTTTGCATTTATTTATTTTCTGTTCATTAAATAATTGAATTATTACCTTTCTCACTGTAGTTTTGTTTGTCTATGTAGAATTGTCTCCAGTGCAAATGATCCTCTGCCATCCCACTCCCTGAGGACACTCCAGAGTAGGTGAGAAACTTGTTGAATGCTTAAAAGTGTACTTCAGAATTTCTGAGTTCGTGTTAGCAAACCTAGAGCCTGTAGTGTCAAACAATGCTCAAACACTATTTTACCATGTGCTGGAATACTTAGCTTGCTCTTTATTTTCTCACATTCATATTTTTATATGTTAATCTGGCCTGTGACATGCATGAGCTATCACTTAAAATTTCTCTATTTATAGTCTTATTGTACATTATAAGTTAATAACTAATAAAATGTACTTGTTTTCTAACTAACAATATAGTAACTGCAATAAATGTGTTTCTCAATGTTGATTTTAACAGAATAACTCAAATTTACTAATTAGGCCTCATTGTAAAATGTTACCAGCTGTATTTTATAATGCATTTGAGATTAGATTTTTAAATGTGTATAGAATATATCAATACACAAAGTAGTTTGTATACCTATGGTGAGTATTGTGATCTTATTACTGCATATTCTGATAAACACTTTAGTAAATAATTGCAACTAGTTAGGTTCACGTCATCATAAGCCTGATATTAGCTATTGCTCTGTTACAGTAATTGTCATTGTGAACTCCAGCAGGTCTACATGTTCTGTTAAGAGACTGGATTCTGAGAGCGAAATCCTGTGAAGTGTTCATCAAAGCTAAAGAGAAGAACTGGATTTGTGTAAGTTTGAAATGTGGCAGAATGTGTGTCTCTGTCTGTCTGGATAGCACTGACTGTGAATTTGGTGTCACATTTAGGTTCAGCAACTGTCCAGTGTTGGTGGATGTTCTGTCCGAGCCCGAGTAAAAATATCATGAACAGGTACGTATTTATCTTGCATTGTTTGTGTTTATTTCTGCACAATATTTCAGGAAAATATATTTTACTACCCCAACAATTAACCCAGCATTTTATATTATTAAAACTGTAGATTTCATCTGTTATTCATCATTGTACATCTCCTTATAGACATGCCTAATGTTCAGATGTTTTAAAATGTTTGTACAGACTCAGACTGTCAAGCAGACTGAAAATATTAAATTATAATTTCAGTGTAAGCCATGAATGACAGTCTTTGCTTGTCACAAAACTGTGGATGTGTGGATATGGGGAGTTGTAAAATGATGAGTAGTAGGGAATGTGTAAGTATTGACTTTAGATACTGCTCTGCACATTGCTGTTCATTCACAAAACATGACAGTAATTCTTGATATATTGTAAGTTTTTAGTTTAAGGATCATACAAAATCATAATCTCCTCCCTCAGATGCCGTAAAGTGAGTCCAGATGCTACAGACACAGAAAAAGATGCAGCAATGGAGGAACACAGCAAGCAGGTTCCAGGAAGAGCTGAAGAATATTAGAAATAAAGACTCTAAAATAACATTTCACTTGTGTTGTCCATATTTCTGTGGTGTTGTTTTATTTATTCTTATTAGATGTGTCTGTTTAACAGTGATGTACATATGTTACTATGCACAATAAATAATTTGCTTAATTGTAACAATATTGCATCCTTAAATAATGTATTAATTATGGTTTACACGTGATTACAATGCTATAAAGACGTTTAGGTATAACTGGAATGAAATTGGACCTGATTGCATTTCACAGCTTTAAATGATACGTTAGATTATTTTATATGTATAATTAGGCTATTAAAACACTTATTATAAAGAAATAACGTTTTAAAAACAACCAGAAAACGTCCAGAACTTGACATATTTCGACGTGCAGGGACCGTGTAGAAAAGACGTGCGATTCACGGCCAGAAGACGTAAAAGACGTCGGTTGGATTTTCATTTTGGCACTACTTTTCAACCAGGACGCAACGTGACGGAGCGACGTCTTTTCAACGGTAATCGGACGTCCAAATGTTTGCTGGGTATTCTCAAAGCCTACCTTTTCTCCAAAGATCAAAAGCAGCTCCTCCACTGTCACCCCCGGCTCTGGTACACACCTGCAACCGTTTCTGAGTGACAGTGAGGGCGTCCCTTGCTCGGGATCAGCCGCCATTGCGGCGTTTAATGTTGTTTAAACGTTTAGGTAAAAAAAAATAATAATAACAAACATAAACTACAAAGAAAACGGGGGGGAAAATAAATTAATTAAAGGGGAAAAGAAAAAGGTAAGAAAAACCACGCTCTCCAAAAGACGCTCAGCTCCCGTTCACCCAAACGCACACCACGTGAGAGAGAGAGAGAGAGAGACGCTCAGTGCAAAACGCGCCAAAGCCCGAAACTGCCCACCAAGCAAAGTTACGTCCAAAAGACGTCTTTTCTACGTCTCTGTCAGACGTTGAAATTACGTCCTCTGAAGAGCCAGAATGAAAGTTTTTATGACGTCTTTTATTGACGTCTTTTCAACGTCTTTTTTCGACGTCTTTTCGGCGTCTTTTTGACGTCCTTTTACAGTATTTTTGACGTCTTTTTTGTCTATTTACTTTTATTTATTTGTATTATCCCAGCTAACATAAGACCAGCGGGCCACTGGCGGTCCTCTGGCGGGCGCCGCCCGCGGTCCACCGTCAATTTGCTCAACGTTATTCCAGCGGCCCACCATCGGCTCCCGCCGCTTTTCCGACGGTGGTCCGCCATCGGACCGCTGGTTTTAAATAAGTGTCTGCTGGCGGCCCGCGGTCAGTCCACATGTCATTTTTAAATATTATATTAGCCTTTACAATTGTATTCAATATAAATATGTCCAATAATGAAATCAAGTACAAAATACTTCATCATTATAACATTTATTTATAATACTGCATAACGAACATACATTAAACACTTAATGAAATGTTTCAAAAACACATACGTTAACAAATATAACAAAATAAATATAAAATACATATAAAATACATACAAATAAATTATAACAACATACATACAACAGTTACATTTTACAGTAGTTTTATAAGTAATGTTAATGGTTTAAATATGAACTAATATGAACAATACCTGTACAGCATAATTTATGTACAGCATTTACTAATGCATTAATAAAATCAGTCATGCTTGTTAACATTAGTTAATACATTGCGAGTTAACATGAATAAACAATTAACAACTTTTTACCATTTACCAACATTAGCAAAGATGAATAAATACTGTAATAAATGTATTGTTTATTATGTTAGTAAATACATTAACGAATACATACAACCTTATTGTAAAGTGGTAGCCATTCAACAATGAGTTTTCTATAATAAAGACAAACTTTGAGACTTCTCATTATAAAAATAAACTATTAAAAAAAATTGTATTGTTTATATTTTAACATTATTATAATTATTTATTATAATATTATATTAAATTATAACATTCTTATGACATTTAACGTTATTATAAATAACATAAGAATAAATTACATTGCGAATAAATATTAACATATTACAATAAATCTAAACGTGCATTATTATTACAAAATCAAACTGTAAAACATCTGGAGGTTATTAATAACTACACTGGGGCAGCACAGTGGCTCAGACTGTCACCTCACAGCAAAAAGGTTGCTGGTATGAGTCCCGGCTGGGTCTGCTGGCATTTCTGTGTGGAGTTTGCATGTTCTCCCTGTTTTGGTGTGGGTTTCCACCACAGTCCAAACACTTGTGCTATAGGTGAATTTGAACATAGTGTAGAAGTGTCTGTGAATACGAGAGTGTATGGGTGTTTCACAGTGCTGGGTTGCAGCTGGAAGGCTATGTAAAACATATGCCAAAGTAATATCCAGTTCCTTACGCTGTGGCGACCCCTGATATTAAGCTGAAGGAAAATGCAGGTTCTTTTGTCTGCCCCCTCATGATTAGCAGATCCTAATAAAAATGTCTTTGAGGCTCCCTTCCGCTGTCTCTCTTGTAGCAGGCTTCTTTCTTATCCTGAAATAACAGAATCATCAGTCATTATTTTTGTCCATCATCAGTAGGTCATTATGGACATTAATGTTTGTATTTTTTATTGTCTTTTTATTGGACATCAAGACTGCATTGATTTGATCGATAACATTAATTTACAGTTTAAAAGTAACACTGAAATATTTTTACAGTTTAAAATAATGATTTTTAATTTCAATACATTGTAAATGGTCTATTTGAGTATTAATAGACTGTCTGCTTAATATCTGTTGATTCTGCTCCTTCAACAGACATTAACTGACCCTAACCCTAACCCTTAATTTACCAAGTACATGTCAACTTACACCAACCCTAACCGCAACCCAAACAGTCTACTTATAATCTAATGAGAATTAGATGGCATGTAGAAGCTTAAATTCAACAAACAGACCATCAAAATAAATGTGACCATATATTTTATTAATGTGAGGTCAAAGCTGATTTGTTAGCATCATTACTTTAGTGTCAGATGATCCTTCAGAAATCATTCTAATAGGCTAATTTGTTTGATGCAGTTGATATTAATATTAACATTAATAAAAGTAATCATTGGGAACACTTTTAAGTGACACTATAATATTACTTACCTTGAATGAAGTCTGGCAAGGAAAAACAAAGTGGTAGAGTGAGTAGAGGACGATCCAAAATCTAAAAAAGAAGTAATAAAAAATATATATATTACTAACACATTTTAAGAAATGGATACTTGTATTAAACAAGGGTGCATAAAACAGATCAGAAGAGAGTTAAGATTTCTGATTCAAATACTTTTCAATTTAAACTTTCTATTCAACAATGAATCCTGAAATAACAAAACATGATAAAAATAAGAAATCTTGCTTGATCAGCAGCAAATTATGAATACAATATTACATTTTGGACTGGAGCACTGACGCTGTAAATTCAGCTTTGATAAAAGCAATGTAAAAAATTGTTTAAAACCACTCACTTATGTTTGGATGTCAAAACTAAAATAACTGCAATCAAGACATGTATCAGATGCATGATAATGTAGGGATTTCTTATAAAAATGCACATGAATCTATTTAACAGTTAATTATAGTCTTACCTGTGTTTCCTCCAGCTCTGTGATTAGCTCCCTTCATCTTGGCTCTTATCTTCTATTGTAGGGGTAATTTTGTCAATCCTGAAACCACAGAGCACTTTTTAAAATTAATATTAGTTTACATTACTGTGAAATATCAAAGTAACACATATGTACTAACTTTAACATTTTAATTCGCTCTTGTCGACAGTACAGTGCTTATTTTAGGCTTAATAAAGTAGACTACCTCCAATAAAACATTGTCAAACCTCTCATCTACACATACAATGTAATTAAAAGCCAACACTTTTATAAACAATAGCTAGCCTAATGCTAACGTTACCTCTGCTAAAACTCTAACGGACTTTTTCCAAAGACACAACAGTCTCTATAAAAAACATGTTCAACAGAAATATGTCAATTACCAGTAAGAAAAGTGTCAGAAACAGTTATATGTAACATTTGCGTGATTTTAGCGACTAAACTTACCTGAAATTAGTGAAAACTGCCGCATGAGAGAAGTGCTGTTGACGGTCAGGTGTCGTGTCGTTGCTCCGTTTCCATGACAACGCTCTCTGCTGCAGTGCTTGAATGGGGCTCGGTAATGGACACTTTAAAGTCACGCAGCATTTACATAAACATTTAAACAATTCATAAACATATTAAATAATGACATTTAATATTAAATCTTGATTTTTAAACTTAATTTTGTTTTGTTTTAATAATAACCTGTTATATTTAAAACCTCTTGTAGTTTTATTTACTAAACTTTGCTTTTATTAATAACTATATTTTTATTTAGTGCCTCATTCGTTTAAAATGTAAAAAGTGTTAAACAAAAGTACTTATATCAGGTACAGAACAGCCAACAACATTAAAAACATCACCGGGTGGGCCATCGGTTAGCCACTGGTGTCCAGACGGCGGTCCACCCACGGTAATCCGCTGGTGGCATGCCACCCAAAAAAACGCCGGTGGGCCGACATAACTTTTAGAATGGGCGGCTTGCCGCTGGTAAGCCGACGGCGGTCCGCCCATATCAAGCCGCTGAATTTGTGCCGACCAAAAAATGCAGACGGTCCGCCAACTCGATTGTTTGCTGGGTATGTATGTTTGTGATTCTTTTAAATGACAAACACCCATAGGACAAATAAACAGACAGTGCACATTAAATTGAAACATATTTATTTAACGAACAACAGTCCAATTCACAATAAGACCAGAAACATGCATTAAATGGACAGTTCAGCCAAAAATGAATATTTAATAAACACTCAAAACAAATAGAAATGTATATATATATATATATATATATATATATATATATATATATATATATATATATATATATATATATATATATATATATATTAGATTTTTTTTTTCCTCAACAAAATGTATTCTGCGCTAGACCTTGTGCTATACGTCCAAAATAGGTCAGATTTGAACGTTAAATTCACGTCCAAAAGTGGTCATAGTCCGACGTCAATATGTCAACCAGATTTGCACGTCGAACTGACGTGCAGATATGGTCACGGACGGACCGACGCAAAATATACGTGATCTGCACGTCCGCACAACGTCTAGTGTTTGGTGGGTGAAAGCGAGACGTGACTTGAGGGACTGTTTCATATGGATTTATTAATCATTCTTACTGTTCAGTGGTCGCAAACTGCCGTAGTTTATTAAAGACGCAAACTCCTCACTGCACGTCAGCTGCGCGCCTTCAGCAGACCTCCTCATTCCTGCAGCACAAGAGCTTTATGATTGTTTATGCGCGCCAAAAGTGGCGGATCTGTCCGGTAAAATATCTGACTGCGTGTCACCGCATCCCTAAGGACTGTTTGGCGAAATATTTGACTGCATGTCACTGCATAACAAACGACTGAAAAGATATAGCAAGAGAACTCTCCACTGTGCTTCTGGGTGAGAGCGTATGGCAAGCCGTTTTAGCATTTAAACCTTGTTCAGACTATCCATAAATATATTTAGAGATATCTCTAATTATATTTTGACTTGTCATAATTATAATTCGACTAGTCAGATTGGAAATATCTGCAAATATATTATGACTGACTAGTCATATTCCTCCATTGACTTCCATTGAAAAATATTTGCAGATATCTCTAAATGAGTTTTGACTAGTCACAATTGTAATTAGAGATATCTCCAAATGAATTTTGACCAGTCAAAAATCCAATTCAAGATATCTACAACTGTAATTAGACTTTTAGTAAATTAATTAGAGATATCTTCAAATATATTTGTAAATATCTCTAAATAAGATGAATTAAAGATATCTCTAAATGTATGACTAGTAAAAACTCAGAGATATCAATTACAATTGTTACTAGTCAAAATTCATCTGATTTCGTACTAGTACAATTGTAATTGCAGATATGTCTAATTGTCATTCTGAGTAGTGGAATTATAATTATGAATAGTCAAAATATAATTAGAGATATTTCTAATATATTTATGGAGTCAGAACAAAGATTTAAATGCTAAAAAGGCTTGCCATAGAGAGCGCTTCTCACTGAACAGAGCAGCAGCGATGACGTAAGCGTGCCGAGGCCCGATATGGTGTAAGAGCGGGCCGTCGGGGGAGACGGGAGGGGGGACAAGCGTGCTTTGGCCCGGTTCGAGGCAACTGTACCTAGTGTGAGTACGGCCTCTAGAGATGCGCGGATGGGCTATTATTTCATCCGCAACCGCATGACAAAAATTCATCATCCGTCCGCCATCCATCCGCAGTAACATTTTTGACCAATTTTTAAAACCGCACCCGCCCGCCATCTGCTGATTGGGCTCTTTATTTGAATGGCTTATTCCTTTTTATTATTAAATGAATTTTTCTTTATTGATCATTATAGAACAGAGAATGACTTTGATGTAGACATGCAGTTAATCCAAACGTGCAAGTCATTAATTGACGACGCTTTGAAGTGACGCTAAAGATACGAGGACGTGTCTTTTCACTTGATTCGATTCCTCGGTCCTTGAGTCTTTTCCTTGCGTCCTTCCCTCGTATCCAGGTGGGGTGGAAACACGAGGAAAGAAAGCAAGGAAAGGAAACGAGGATGCACAAATAAGAAATGAGAAGCACCCGAGCTCTCAGAATATCAGCAGTGAACTCCGTCTCCAATCGGCGCACAGGGACAAAAGTAAATAAATAGCCTAAATTAAACGCACTGTACTATACATCTTTTTTTATTGTAGCCTAATAGAAAACACATTGACACATCATTTCAACATGCTGCTATTTAGTCTACTACTAAATGCCTATTTCACTTTATTTTTTAGTATATAGATAGAATAATAAGTCATTTACATTATAGCCTAATAATGTTTACATTTGTAGTTGTCCATAGCAACCCCAAAAACGTACCTGCTTGCCTTGCACATCTAATTAATGGGCACAGTTTTCCGACTATTTTTTTATTTATTTATTTTTTATTTTTTGCTGTGGATGTTATTGAGCTTGTAGAAATCGGAAACAACACCAGTTCTGCGACAAGATGAACCTTTATTTATATCTCTATCAGACAATACCTATTTTATATGCCAAAATAAACAACAGGCAGTAAAAAATATTAACATAAATATCTTAATGTAAGCATAAGCTATAGTCGCATGCTTTGGCAAACAGTTGAAAAAAAATGTAATAAAAACGTCATATCGTGCCTAAGCCTTGTAGGCTCAGTCACCCCCACAATTAGAAATTAAATTAGAAAAATAGATATGCCATCCCTCTTTGAGCGAACATAAAGTCTGACCAGGCTAAGTGCATGTATGACAAGTGCCCCAATAACCCATGGATTTAGGATTATCCCCATTCACCTCAAACTTGAAGCATAACGAAATACTACGCCAGTTGCGATAAAGAAATTCTGGCAAAATAACTTTAGCCTCGGAACGTAAAAGCGAGGTCAACATGTCTAGAATAGAATAGGCTAAACCAATATGAACGTCAAATTATCAGCTGACCGAACTCAAAAGTTTATATTGAACATATATAATAAAATAAAATGGAATAAAATAGCATCTACAGTGTCAGGATTCAGACGGGAGCGCCTGCATAGCCACTATAATGCGCCCTGCTGCACTGAAGGAGCGCTCGCTCGCAGCACTTGTTCCTGAAATGCATAGAATTCTCTTGGAAAGGTGCTGTAGTCGTGGGAATGACTGGCCTTATTTCTCCCAAAAGGAAGTAGATTTTCCTCTGCTGATCCGTCTATACGGAAGTTTGTAGAGGAATACTTCTGTACTTCATCCAGAATTAGTGTATCCGATTCCTCCTCCCATTCTGTGAAGTCAGTCCTAGGCTTTTTCGTTGGTGCGCCAGCTATGCCTATAAAAACAGTACAACCGCCCGCCACCCGCCCGAATTTAATTAAAATATTATTTTTTCGTAACGTCATCCGCCCGATCCGCGGTTTATCCGCGGAGTCCGCGGCTATAACCGCCAACCGCGCATCTCTAACAGCCTCAGTCAGTAGTCGGAGGGCGGGGCGGAGATAAAAGGTGTCTGGCACAAGCTTCTCCACAGCAACAGACAGAAGGCTCGGCTGAGCGAAAAAAAATACTTCACTGCATCACTATTTTTGTTAAATAGATTTTTGTAAATTAATTGGGTTCCAAAGGCAGTTTATAAACTTGTAACGGAGTTGAAGCGGAGTTTGATATTCTATTACATTATTGACGTCTGCAACCGGGTGCTCTGTTTACGCAACGTTAGCTCTGTTAGCGCGGTAATTTAGACAATAGACTGTTGATAGAGTAACGTTAACGTTCTTTTATAAAGGTTAAAATGATGCTTTTGCAGTTGTGTCGAATAGTATGCACTTATGGGAGTTATATGGTACGTTTAAATTACTGTCTTTTGCAGACAGCAAGATATATGCTATAGGCTAGTTAACCTTAACATAGCTTCCCGTCACTTTTTATTAACTTGAAACTCCTCAAATACATTTGGGCACCCAGAAAAAGAGTGAAAAAGACTATTGCTGAGCCATTTCTTGGTCCTCCACCAGTCAAAAGAAAAAAAAACCTTCAGGTTCTGTGTGGAAGCATTTTACAGTCAGTGGTGCTGCAGATAAAACAAAGCGATACTGTATAATGTTTACAAAAGTGAAATCAGCAGAGGCAGAGATATTAAATATGTCAACATCTTCTATCCATAATCATTCATTCATTTCTTTTCGGGTAAATCCCTTTATCAATCTGGGGTTGCCACAGTGGAATGAACCACCAATTTATCCAGCATATGTTTTACGCAGTGGCTGACCTTCCAGCTGCTACCCAGCACTGGGAAACATCCATACACACTCTTTCACACACATATAATAGGGACAATTTAGCTTACCCAATTCACCTGTATTGCATGTGTTTGGACTGTGGTGGAAACCGGAGCACCCGGAGGAAACCCACGCCAACATGGGGAGAACCCAGTCGGGGCTCGAACCAGCAGCCTTCTTGCTGTGAGGTGACAGTGCTACTCACTGTGCCACCGCGCAACCTTCTATGTAATGTATTATCACATGCACTAAAAGCATCCTCTCCTGATACTGTCTGTGAACCCCCCACAAGCATCAATCCCCTCATCAGCACAGCTATGTTCTGCTAAATCCTCCACAAGCACCAAACCATCAACACAGCCACATTCTGCCCCATTAAGTCAGTTTCAAACATAAAAAAACAAACAAACAAACAAATGTTGTGTCTTTTTTGTGGCAGGCAGATGATAATAGCAGTGCTGTATCTTTTAGTATTATATAGAATACTTTTGTTCTGCTAGATCTCCCATGCAGGGTCTTATTTAGATTTATTTAGTTAATATTAGTTTTTGGAATTCTGTCCATTGGAAAGAAGTTCTTTCAGAAGAAGAAAAGTTTTTTGAAGTATTATTTATTTTTATTCTGTCTATTCAGTGTCCTTCAACAAGAACAGTGGTGGTGGGGTTCATAATATTCACAATGGTATTTTATTAGTTGTTGGTTTAACCATGGATGAGATAATGGCTTCTATGTTTTTATCTTTTCAATGACATTTCTTGTCACATGTTCAAAAACAACAGCCAATATTGCATATCTATAATTTATATAATGGGTATAATTAAACAATACTTTCACTATAATTTAAATTAGAAGTGTAATAGAAAAAATATATATTTTTGCGCCATTTTGAATTTTACTCGAATACAAATACAAATACTTTCCCCCCCCTCAACAAATACATATACAAATACAAATACCGGCTGCTCCGCACATCCCTAGTATAGATGCTTACACACTTTTTTCATTGTGTAGAACCCATTTACTGGATTTTGCAGCAGGATACACACACTGCAGTGGTTAACAAAAAAAAGTGTCTTTTACAAGAGTTTGGAGAATTTGAGGAAATCTGAGCTGCATCCAATGTTTTTTAATGAACTCACCTAATATCACCCCTAACCCTACCCCTCACAGTGATGTCACTAGCTCTATTGAGTGCTTTAACCGTGTCTGACATTGCATCGAGATATGCAGTCTCAGCTTGCATTATCAAGGCTGTATTCAGATACTATTGAGAATTTCCAACCATGACAGAGCTGGTGTTGTGTCTTTCTTTATCCCCTGCCAAATTATTACCCCCTGATGGAAGCTGCTACTACCTGCCTAATCCAAAACCTAACCCCTAATCCTAACCCCTTCCCCACTCCTAAACTGAAAAATAGCAGAACAAGGGGATAATAATCTGATGGGGGTCGAAATTTGATCTGTTTTCAAGTATAGCTACAAGACAAATAATGGACTACATTTAAATCTTTTGTAAAATTTAAAATTAAAAACTGAATGTAGTTTTGTTACGAAATCTATGTTGCTATTCTGGTAAGAAAGTCAGATGGCATTGTGTGGGGTATGAGTTATCTGTGTACTAAAACATCTAAGGAATATTCCAAAAGAAACTCGTTATGCAATAACATTGTCTTACTCAGAATTAAATTACTGACGTCCATGTAAAGACTTCCAGTGAATTAAAATAGTTTTGAAAAAGATATCCAATCAGATTGCTTATTTAGTTGCTAAAAACTGTTAAAATGTCACATTTAGGTATTTGAATGGCAAAAAAAGATTCTGTGAAACTCAGAATTCTGTAAAGCATTTTGGAATGGATGAATGGCACAACAATTCATCCAAGAGCGGTCTATCAAAATGTGCTTGTCTTTTCATTGTGAACTGGTAACTAACGCTGTTAGGAGTAATTAAAACAGAATGACTCCAAACACATTGTGTAAATCTGTGAACAGCATGATGTGCCAAACACGCGGCATTAATCAGTGATTGAGAGCTCTCTATTCGCAGACTATACAAATTTACTTCAAATATTTATAAGAAATGCACACTACTGTTCAAAAGTCTGGGGTCCTTTTCAAAGTACATTCCTGTAATACACAAGGATGCATTAAACAAATCAGAACTGACATCAACACTTACGCTTTCTCGTTATCAAAGTATTTTTTGCCATATAATAATTTGCCAGAAATAAAGTAAAATAAAAAACAATTATTAAATCAAAGCACTTTAGTTTCATTTGTATGTCTCCCTTTTTTATTGCCATTATTATTTTTGCTGTCATAAATTGTTTTGGTTTTTTTTCGCAATCGTTTACCTTACTGAAATGCAGATATATTGTATATTCTGATTTATTTACAGGAAATTCACAGACCATTTAATCTAAATGATTTCTACTTTCACTTCTTCAAGACATGTTCAGAATTAGATCAACTGGACAATGAATTTGCTGAACTTCATTCATTCATTCATTTTCTTGTCGGCTTAGTCCCTTTATTAATCCGGGGCCACAGCGGAATGAACCACCAACTCATCCAGCAAGTTTTTACACAGCGGATGCCCTTCCAGCCACAACCCATCTCTGGGAAACATCCACATACACACACACACACTCATACTGTGGGGGAAACCGGAGCACCCACAGGAAACCCACGCGAAGGCAAGGAGAACATGCAAACTCCAAACAGAAACGCCAACTGAGCCGAGGTTTAAACCAGCGACCCAGCGAACTTCTTGCTCTGAGGCGACAGCACTACCTACTGCACCACTGTCTCGCCCAATTTGCTGAACTGATATATATTTTTTGATGTGGGGCAGCTCTGGAGGGTCAGTGTCACCCTTTTCCCTTTTCTTATGATCATTATATAACCTATTTAACTATTTGTTATGGCCCAATGTCAATACCTGTACATTAATTTCACTTTACAGCACATAATAGTCATATAAAATCTATATGTACAAAAAAAATCTATAATAGAAAATAAATTAAAATTGGTTAATAAAATGTTTATTGTGGACTTTGCAAAGGCGCAACATTTCTCAAGTCATCATGACTACTGGTAATTTAGTAACAGATATTTGAATTAATTAATACTAGTGAATTAATCATTCAAATAAAGTTTTATTACATATATGCCAATGCAAAATCAATTATGGGTACATTTAATGATAATTTCTATTGCTCAAAATCTTCCAGTAAGGCTCAACAGAAGTATGTCAATCACAACAACACTGAATATGTATGTGAATGTATAATATGCATGAATATGAATGAGTGTATGAATGTTTCCCAGTGATGGGTTGCAGCTAGAAGGGCATCCGCTGCGTAAAACATATGCTGGATAAATTGGCGACTCATTTCGCTGTGGTGACCCCAGATTAATAAAGGAACTAAGCTGAAAATGCATGAATGTATTAAATTTTTATAGTAAACGTTTAAATTAGTTTGTAATCAACTGTATTAAACCTTAAAACATCTTGAAATACCTCTGTGGGCTTTAAATAATAAACTTAGCATCTCTTTAAAGTGGTACTTACCTGTTAGCTGGGGTGCTTCTTCAATAACCATCATTAGCCAACTAAGGTCGCAAGTTACAAACATAGTTCGTTGATTTGCCGTTTCCCAAATCCATCGGTCCAGTGAACATTGGCAAACTACGTTGCAAACTTGTATGCTTGCAACTACATCTCTAGAGGTGCAGTTTGAAACATAGTTCCTGGCTGTGTTTTATTCCCAGTTATCCCCCCTATGCCCTATTTGGTAAGAACACTCTAACATTTAAACTTGGAATTATTAAAAAAGCAGTAAAGTCATCAATCTTAGGTGTAATTGGCTTTCAATGTATTTTTACAGTTCAGTTTTAGCGATCTATGTTTTTTGTTGACATTTTGAACACAGCCGTGGCTCATGAAGGTGTCTCCAAAGCTTGTGAAAACAAAAAACAAAGCATGCGTTAATGCTTTTAATCTATAGTAGGTTATTTATTAAGTGTCTGTATGACATGGGCCTGTGGGTTAGAACATTTCTGCAGTGGTTTGCATGTGTCAAATTATAAAAGTAGACTTTTAAAAATGTTATAAATAAATAAACAATATCCCACTTAGTAATAAAAATCATCATCATCATCATTATTAATATCATTAAAGTATAATTTTTTTCATTTCCTAATAAATAATAGGTATAAAATTTCAATTCTTAATAAATAGCCTCATTATTTATTTCATTTATACATGATATTAGAGTACGCGTTAGCTAATATGAGAGATTTTATGTTTTAGAATAGGATTTGTAATGTTCTCTATATTATTTGTAAAAGAAACACAGGCCCTATATGTGTCTATGTGTGCCATGAAGAAATGTTAGGGTTCTTCTCTAAAGAAGTTGTTACTCCACCCCGTTTAGAGCATCATTGTGGGCGTTTTACATTATAACTAACATGATTCAAATGATGGATCTGCGACAGAAAAACTAGACAGAGTGTAATGGAAACACTCGTCACTACATCGTTCTTTTCCCAAACTATACATGATAGTACTCTGATAGTTCAGTCGCGAGTTACGTCATTGTTTGGGAAACACACATCCCTGATTAGTTTATAGTAAAATTCATTCATTCATTTTCTTGTCGGCTTAGTCTCTTTATTAATCTGGAGTAGCCACAGTGCAATGAACCGCCAACTTATGCAGCAAGTTTTTACGCAGCGGATGCCCTTCCAGCCGCAACCCATCTCTGGGAAATATAGTAAAATTAATATTCAAATTGATAAATATAACTTTGTAAGACTACAACTGAATATGCAAAAGGAACAGCACATATTTCCATATCATATCTCTGAAAAAAAACAAAACACATTTGTGTATTTTCACAATAATTTTATTGTTGTGAAAACTAAATTATTTACAAAGGGATGGATGGGCAACCCATGTTAGCCCGTCAAACAGAGCTTCTCCATGACTACAAGGTGACCTGAAACACATTTAGAAATTGTTTAAATTATCAAACCAACAAAAAGACAAAAATAAGGTGGAAAAAGCAAACAAATGTCAATATATCTTTAAAATGATTTGAGCTCATCTAGATAGATATGTTACCTTGAACCAGTCATGGGAGTGCAGCTCCTCCAGCTGCAGCCTCTGCTCAGGATTGCTCTTGAGGCAACCCCGAATAAAACGGCAGCATTCTGCGCAGAAAGACAGAGAAATGTCAGATTATTACTTTCAACTTTGCACTTGCTCTCTAAGATATAACTGTCATTTTATCAAGACGCCTATGTTATCAGGTAATTGAATGTTTTCTCTATTCTGCATGATTAGGAACTGCAATTGTACTTCTGTATTGTAATAATACTCTTACCATCTGAGTAGCCCGACTGGGACCAGAGTTCAATGTCCATGTAACAGATGTCACTGCTGTCTGGGAAAAGGCTGGTGATCATTCTGAATAGTAGGACCCCCAATGACCATACCGTCGCCTCTTTCCCATGGTACTCTCCTGTGTCAATAAACTCCGGAGGGCAGTACCTTACTGTTCCTAACAGAAAAGGTTTGTCACATGTAAATGTTTGCTTTAGCACTGCATGTTTTCTCAATTTACTCTGAAATGGTATTTGATTTTGTCAAACTGAAATAATTTAATCTTTGACTCTCCTTATCTGAAAATGCTGTCAATGTTAATGTCTAGAATTTAAGTTACATGTTGAAAAGATAATACATACCACTGTAGGTGTTGTAGGATGATGTTCTCAGGAGGTCCCCACAGCCGAAATCAATAAGTTTAACCTCCAGGGTCTCTATGTTAACCAAGAGGTTTGGCATTTTGATGTCACGATGGAAGACTCCCCGAGCACAGCAAACAGCAGCAGCGTGAACCACTTGGCGCATAAAATGACGGGCCATCTCCTCAGAGAAGACTCTGTCATGGCTCAGCCAAAACTGGCGCATGTTTATGCAGGGTGAGGGCCACTCTAAGACCATTATATATCGGTCAGGATGGTCTTCCCAATCCAGCATCTGTATTATGTTGTTACAGCTGGGCCCTTGATTGGCCAGCAATGTAAGGGCCACCTCAAGGGGAACTGGATTGGCATGGTCAGGCTAGAAAGAAAGAATATATATTTTTTATCATGGTTAGATGGCTGCAGTTTGTCAAATTAGAATTTAGTTCTGTATGTTCGTCTACTGAAACATTTGTAGTCCATCAATTACATTACAATATTATCAAACAGAACAGAAACAACACAGATAGAGCAGTCTACTTACAAGGTTGATGTACGGCTCGTTTTCAACCTTTATTGTGAATTTCACAGCCACCTGAAGGCCGTCTTCACAGCGGGTCCCTTCATAAACAGAGCCGCATCCTCCTTGGCCCATCTTTTTGCCAATGGAGTACTTGCTGTGAATGTCATCTAGTAAAATATAAGAGTAACAATTTTTGTGACATTAACAATGTAATTAATATGAAACAACAGCGAAACGTAAAGTTTTGGCAATATATTAATAAAATATTGTGCTTTTTCTAATCATGATTAATATAGTCATATACAGCAGCATCCTTCTTTATATACATCTTAATACTGTTTCCCAGAATTCTCAGAATTATTTTTCTTACATTTGTAAACACTTTGGGATCAACTGAGAAATAAGAGCTATATTTCTCTTTTCAAAAATCACACAATATTACGTGAACGGCAAAAAAAATGTAAACCATATCTAAAATGATAAAAGAACCAAAAAACTTCAGCATAAAATATATATTCAAAAAAGAGTGTGTGTGTGTCATAATTTAGGTTAAGTAAACTCACCCTTGGTCTTTATGAACTTAGTACAGTCCAGCTGTTTCAGCAGTTGAGATTCACACTTATCTGCTGACGTACTGACTGGACTGTCTTGATCTTCATTTTGGACCTCATCCACTACTACCTTTACGGCAGCGAGGACATTAGGATCACTGGTAGGAGGCTCCTGGTGAACATTGTTCTCCACAGAACAGACAATGTCCTGCAGAGAAGTCTTATCTAGAGAGGAACATCAACCACATCAATTTACTTTCATTTTTGTTTTGTTTATTTGTTGGGAAATCTAAAACTTCTGTAAATCTATAATAAATCACTTATCACATAATTTTATCAAGGCATTTATCTTTATTTGTATAATATGTGATGGTGATGTGTAATTGTATATTGTGTTTAAATTATAATTAAGAGAGCAAGTCATTTACCCTCAGTGCTCTTCCTGGATGGGGTCCCAGCGTCCTGGTCCACCTCACCCTGCTCCACCTGAGCTCTGGTGGATTTGGAAGGGGATAAACAAGAGAAAAAAGAGGCCAAACTCTTGAAACTCCTCCTTTTTGGCCTCTTCTTTTTTGTTATCTTCCCTCCTTTCTCCTTTCTACCTCCCTCGATAACCACTACAGGCGTCTCGTCAAAACGAGGATGGAGCTCCGCCGTGTGGTCGGTTGGAGTCAGTGCTGGTCGGCGATGGGCTCCGTCCAGGCACTCAACTCCTCCCTCCACTTTCTCTCTACGAGAGTGTCGCTGTCCCATAATAAACGCAAAAAAAGTCGCTGTACACACTGTAAACACTGCTGAAACATTCAACTCCTAACTCGCTACAAAGAGACAATTCGAATTTCGCTGGTTATAAATTCTTAGAATTCACATTCCAATTATGACGAGTGCTGAAGCACAAACACAGAAACACAGAAATGTATAACTGGTGTCAAAATTTAATAAATCCAATACATTTTAGTTTATTTTGTAATATTTTGATACATTTTATCTTCTTTTATTAACCTCAGTGTGTCACTATTATAATAAGATAATTTGCAGATTTAGCATGCCAATAACTCTTAATACAATTACAATTTAAAAAGCACAGAAGCCCCCTTTCTCCATATGTAGATCTCATACATTTTTAAATATGTTTTCTTTAAAGCTACTTTGTTATAGTTTACTATAGTTACTATATGTATAATTTCCTTTTTTAAACACATTTAAATAGTTTTCTTTTGAACATTTTCTATTTATTTGAGACATTTGTATTTTTTAAATTGCGTTTACTCATATTTCAGCATTACTTGTATAAGGCATCATTTTGCAACTATAAAATAAACAAAAATAAATCAAACTGAATTATTTTAATAATAATATAGTTAATTATTATCACGAAGTATTGTATTAGTAATAGTTTATTTTATAACAAAACTACCTTAATATCTCATTTTTTTATTAAATGAATTAATTAATCTTATTGTTGATTAGTCCAAGGAAATCCACTTAGCACTCCTTTGGTGGCCCCCAGGACCCCAGTTTGAAAAGTCCTGCATTCATATAACATCCAACATTCATCTACTGGGTCAACAACTCATTTATTCATTTTCTTTTCGGCTTAGTCCCTTTATTATTGAATAAATCAAAATGTCTGCTGACATCTAGTGGTGACAATGCCAAAAAGTAAATAAAACTATTATTTGGATTTTCTTTGCATGGTCACCGCTAGATGTCAGCAGACAAATTGTACAGAATTTACTGCTTAAATGCTTGTAAATTTGAAGTGAGAACACTATTTGAGAAAGGTTACACTGTACTAAAAAGTTTAGCATTTTTAAATATTACATATATACTGATGTTACCTCGAAAGTTTGAAAAAAATGGGTCTCTGCAACAAATTAAACATTATATATTTTTAAACATTATTTTTATTACCGGTTACATTTCTATTAACTGATAATTACCTTATAATCTACAAGCTGGTGAAATGTACAAAAAAAGGAGTCAAACACATTAATATGAAAAACAGGTTTATTTGTGTATGTGCGCACTAATGAAATTGTCTCACACTGCGGTAAAGCTTGAACGTTTCCCCAAAAACAACACGCTGAGAGACGTACACAGGATCTTCAGGCCTGAGTGGTTTACAGTCAGGCCTTCACTAAAGTGCAAATCTACACAAGCGTGTGTTTCTGAGTCCCCGCCACAAGCTTCATCAATCCAGCATATTCAACAAGCTTCACTCAGTTCACTCAGACAACAAGAGGTATAAAAAGCCCCTCAGCAACAATCAACAATACAAATACACATAGCATAGAAATCAACCAAAATAAGTACAGATATTCCCGATCCAAACGGCAGAATGATTTTTATGAAGCGTGGTCCTTTAAATCGGCTTGACTGACATAAAAAAAAAAAAAATGTTGAAAATTGGATTTTGACTATGAAACTGCGTTTAAATTCGCTCTAACTTCTCACTAAGAAATTCTTCAACGCTGTCTGTGTTGAGCTCTTCAGCGATGTTCCCGTTATCGTCCAACAGCTTTAGTACAGGGTCCGAGCCTCTCACATACTGAGACAACAACAAAAAAACACAATTAACCACACTGTTAGACCTTACCAGGTTTTTTACAGTAGAATACTGGCAACACTGTTGCCAGCTACTCACTGTAAAAGTTTGGTTACAGTAAGTAACTGGCAACAGTGTTGCCAGTTAATTACTGTAACTGAATCATTACAGTGAGTGGCTGGCAACAGTGTTGTCTGTTATTTACTGTAACTGAACCGATACAGTGAGTAGCTGGCAACAGTGTTGCCAGTTAATTACTGTAATAGAGCAGCAGTGGTAACTAACTGGAAACTGTGTACAGTTAAATACTGTATTGTAGTGTTACAAATCACAGCATTATACTGCATACACATTAATAGTATGTCATATATAGTTATTGTAGTGTTACTAAAATTAATCAGTATTCTTAGCTGTTATTTAAAAATAGAAGGCATAACATTTTTTCAGACAAATTTATTTTATTGTTTTGGCACCAAACAAATAAATATCAGAAAATGTATAACAAAATTAAGAAATCAGCAGATATAAATATTGTCTTACATATTACAGGTCTGCACAGTAAGGCTGAGGTCACACTAACATTTGAGCATGCAAAATTCTGTCATACTGCACTGCGAAGTGGAATTAAACAAAGCGAGTAGTGGAATTAAACAAAATAATTTGAGATTGAAAAAGCAAGCCAGAGAGGTCATGTTTTGATCTTTGATTGGTCTCAGGCAATCACATGATGTGATTTTGCATGTCAGCGTTCTCCAAGCTTGAACTTTCCAATGCTGCGAATTATGAAATTAGTCGCATGAGCTATCATTCCAGGTATGCAGTATTCACATGCGTATGAATGGAAGTCTATAGGGAGAAAAGTGCAGTGTGACCAAGACTTTAAGCTGTAACTCTAATTAAACACACATGATCAAACTAATTAAGGCTTGTTAGAAATCTACAGGTAATGTAGAAGCAGGGTGGGTACTAAACTCTGCTGCGCTGCAGTTCTCCAGGAACTTGGAGTTTGACCCCCATGGTATATAGCAGGGGTGCTCAATCCTGTTCCAGGATATCTAATTTCCTGCAGATTTCAGTTGCTACCCATATCAAACACACCTGTCTGTAATTATCAAGTGGTGTTCAGGTCCTAATTAATTGCTTCAGGTGTGTTTGATATGGATAGCAACTGAAATCTGCAGGAAGGTAGATCCCCAGGAACAGGATTGAGCACCCCTGGTATATAGCATACTTTTAAAGCAACTGCCAACATTCATCACAATC
This sequence comes from Danio rerio, assembly GCF_052040795.2. Lineage (NCBI taxonomy): Eukaryota > Metazoa > Chordata > Actinopteri > Cypriniformes > Danionidae > Danio > Danio rerio. The sequence continues at coordinate 25,709,807 of NC_141022.1, forward strand.
ACATATCCAATAAACACACACACACACACACACACACACACACACACACACACACACACACACACACGCATGCACACACACACACAAAGTGCTGCAGTGAAATGTGGTACTCTCTCTTCAATGCTGACCATGCAAAAAAAAAAAAAATAATAATAATAATAAAAAGTTTAAAATAATTATAAAAAACAAAAATAAAGTTGGCAACACCGAAAAACCAAAGGATCCAATCTTTTATTGTTATAATTATCTCATGACAACAAACTTTTTTATTGTTTCTAATATAAATTCATAGGTGGAAACACAGCTCTGAAAAACTCTTAGCAACAAACTCACAACCTGGGACCGGACAGTGGAGCTTTTGTGTGTGGATGGCTATGTGTATCATGTTTTTGTGATTCCCTGTGATGATATGCACATGTTACCTTACTGAGATGATGGAATTTAATTTTGGCTTAGTTGCCAGAAAGATACATACAACTGTTAGCATCTATACATTATGGCAGTATGCAATATCCAATAAATACATATACTTAAACAAAAGTAATGTAAGAAGTTATATGAGGAGAGGCGAACTAGCTAACAATGTAGCTTTCAAGTACACAGTTCAAGATAACAACAATATAACTTAAAACACAGCCTTATTTTAGAAACCCTCAAAAACATTTGAACACATTTTACTTACTCATTGTAGATTCTTAGTTAAAGCCTAAAACATCAGACTCTACATCTGAATTGATAGACAGAGAATAGAGCGCACTCAGCAGTAAACAAATCAAACACCTGGCTCCCTTAAAGGGCCAGCATTTTCTGAAAACTTTTTCTTACACCTTTGTGCTTAGAATAAGTTGGACAGCCTGTGGGAGTGTGAGGTGATGCCTAAATCATTATTTTCTGCATTTAAAATGTACGTCTCTATAAATAGCAACATAAACCATCAGAGTAGATGGGACAGTAATGGTTGAACAGTAATTTGCTATTTATTGTCAGTTACTATCTGTAATGAGTACATAAAGTAAATTACGGTAATTTATTCTTTGCACTACACTATTTCATACAAAGTCTACTCCTTTTACAGTAAAATACTGTTTCCTTTTATTACAGCAAAACACTGGCTATTTTACAGTTATTTACTGCACAATATACAGGGTAACAGTGCAGTTAAACTAATTATACACACCTGATCAAACTAAATCTAAAGGTAGTGTGTTGAAGCAGGGCAGGAACAAATTTCTAAATAATAATAATAATAATAATAAATAATCTGATCCCCATGTTGTTCCAAACCTGTAGTAATAAAAATAAATAAATAAATAAAATAACCTGATTAATACATTTCTTAAGAAAAGCCTTTATACTATACTGTTAATGCCACTTTTACCTACTTCATTTGAAGTTTTCCAAACAAATTCATTGAGTCTCTGCAAAAATGTAAATGCTGTTTAAGATATTTCTTAAATAACACATTTTACTAGTTATTTAGCAAAATACTAATATTCAGCTTAAAGTGCAATTTAAAAGCTTAACTATAGGCTAAACTAGGCAAATTAGAATAATTATAGAAAAGTAAACAAAGTTATAAAAATGATTGTGATAATTTGGTTGCTCTGTGTGAATATTTTTGCCTTTAAATGCATCTCGTCGATATCTTTACCTTTTAATTAGCTCTGCGACATTGGCATTGGTTGACTCCTGATACTCAATGTTAAAAACATAAAAGGAACCAAAGAAAACACAGAGATGGCTTCAGAGAAATTTAGCTTATCATCAATGCATTGTCTCACTTTCTCCTCAATACTGACCATACACATACCAAAACTGAACAGTATATATATATATATATATATATATATATATATATAGCAACATAAAGCATCAGAGTACATGGGGTAATAATGGTTGAGCAGTAATTTACCATTTATTATCACAGTAACTATCTGTAATGGGTACATAAAGTAAATTACTGTAATTTACTCTTTGCAATACAAAATTTCATACAAATCCTGCTCCTTTTACAGTAAAATACTGTTTCCTTTTATTACAGCAAAACACTGGCTATTTTACAGTTATTTACTACATAATCTACAGTAAGGGTTAACAGTGCAGAGCTTAACACAATATCCTTATGACAAATGTTTTGTACCAAATGATATACATTAACAACCATCAAAAACTTGTTTTAAATGTTGAATGTTATTGAAAAACAAAAAAGTCTCTCAAGCTCACAAAAGCTGCATTTATTGAGTGAAAAACACAGTGATACTGTGAAATAACATTAGGTCCAACTTTATATTAAGTGGCTTTAACCAATATGTACTTGCACTCAAAATAAACATTTGTTATAATGTGCCTACTGTGTAAATACATTGTACTTATGATTAAATACCTGCAAACAATTACCTCTGTAATTAACTTACCCTACCCTACTCTTCAAACTACCTATAGCACCAAACCTGTCCCTAATCTTAACTGTATCCCATTTCAAGAGCACCAGAAGTGTTCTGCAATACATTATTAACACAGTATAAACATTGGATTTATTTATTTATTTTATTGATGCAAGTACATAGCAGTTAAGACCACCTAATATAAAGTGGGACCTAATATTGCAGTGCTTCCCACACTAGCTATATTAACTCCCAAGTATATTTACTGACATTTTTTTTTACTATTATTATCATCCTTTAACACTATTTTGAATCCGCCTAATATAACTAGACATCTGCGATCGATAAACTAGTGGAAACCCTCTCTCGTTTAGCCATTTCGTTCTGTGCACGCAAGAACAGTCAGCACTCCCACAGACAGTCTCACGTGCTCTACAGAGACACTCTTTTTTGGCACATAAATTCATTCAGCTGGGTTTCCGGTTTTCCTAAAATGTCTGTGATTCAGCTTTTGTTTTCTAAAGCTGTCGCTCGTTAATTGTATGCATTTTTGCATTACCGTTTTACTTCAATAATTCATTCTTGAATCTAAACAACGCATTGCATTTGCCTTGTTTAAATAATCTACACGTTTTAATCTTGTATAAGGTTTAGAGATATTTTCTGTTTTTATTCCTTTTTCTTTCGTTTATTTCTCATTCGCTGTATATTTTGTTAATTTGATGATGTCATTATTCTATATTAAATAGGGTATTTTATATACATATCTAAAATGCTTTGGCATTCAAGTTTGCTTTGAATTTGAAAGAGAGAGAAGCAGATTTGACCAGTCAGTGGGTGCACATGGCTCCTGAATTGCTATAAAAGAAATAGTATTAAAAGTATTGTTAAAAATGACATGTTTTTTTGTAGCATAAAGTTACGATTACTATTAATGTGATGTGGGTAAATGGTGTTTCAATCCGGCAACCACCGGGAGTATATTTCAAACCTATACTGCATACAGTATATAGGAGGACAGTATTGAATATAAAAATTAATTTATGGAAACTAGAAAAGCATGTAATTATTTTAAGCATATTTTAGAATTAGTTATATTATTCAATTACTCAATTTTGATAAATATATTGGTTAAAGTTAAGCATTTTAGTCTAAAGTAATTTCAATGAACACCTAGAACTGAATTTATTTGCAACAGATTACTTTGTCTAAATGTCAGTTTTGATCAATTTCATGCATCTTCCTTGATAAAAAGTACTAAAAAACATTTTTGAATGGTTGTCATCATTATCCGCATGAATTATGTTTGTGTTTCTTTATTACCCAAATTTCTTTTTTTTTTTTATTGGAAGAATATGTACAATTACAGAATGTTTGCAAATATATAAAAAAAGATTCTCCACATTTTACTTATGCAAAAAATAAATAATTTTTTTTTTTTAAAGAAATTAAAACAAAAAATTTCCTTCTATAATTATTAGGTACAAGTGATTATATTACAACTACATGTCCATATGTATATATACACACACATACAAATATATACACACACATACGCACGTACATACAATTTTTTATTACCCAAATTTCTAAATAAATATTTTACCTTGATTTGAAGCCCTCTGAACAACTTTGGCTTGTCAAAACATATGTCAAATCAAATTGTCAAATCATCAATGTTTGGGATGCTACTCTGATACTGTAGCTTGATAGGATATAAGTTACTAATCAGGAAAAGTAGCTGTCAAAATACTGTGTATTTAAATGGCCTCTTTGCACAATGATCTATTAGGACACACACTGTAATGAAGCACCACTGTGTACCAAGAGCATATGTTTTCCATTAAGATGTTTCCATGTTATTTAGAAATGCGCCACTTTACAAACTATTTTTAAACTTTGGGCATCATTCTGGTAGGGCAAGACAGAACATATGCCAAAAAAGAAAAGAAAAAGAAAACGAGGACAGTAAAATTTGCCAGATTTTCTAAACTATTAGTCAAAACACAGTGTTAACAATTTCCTGCAGAATCTACAATAACTTACTGGCAGCAGTTCACCAGTAACTTACTGTAAATCAATTACAGTAAAAGTACTGTATTTATTTACAGCACCATTTATCTTATTGTATATGCATTTGCAGTATAGTGTATCTTAACTGTAAATATATACAGTTATTTTCACAATGCAATTTTAAAAATACGGTAACATACTGGATTACTGCTCTACAGTAAAATACAGTTCATATTACAGTTAAATACTGTGTTAATAGTGCACTGCTAACAATGTCCTGTAGAATCTACAGTAGCTTGCTGTAAACCAATTACAGCAAAAATACTGTATTTACTTTCACAGCACTCTCTCACTCTTAATGCATATATATTCAGTAATTTTCACAATGCAACTTTAAAATACAGTAACATACTGCATAACTGTCCTATAATAAAATACAGTTCATATTACAGTTAAATACTGTGTCATTTACAAAAATCGTTAATAGTGCATTGTTAACAATGTCCAGTAAAATCCACGGTAACTTACTGTAAACCAATTACAGCAAAAATAATGTATTTAAATTTACAGCTCTAGCTCACTGTATATGCATTTACAGTATTTTTATATCTTTACTGTAAAATATACAGCAATTAATTTGAATCATCTTAAAAATTTAAGGCAACCATGATTTTTTTACAGTGTATAGACGCTTACACACTTTTTCCATTGTGTAGAACCCATTTACTAGATTTTGCAGCAGGATACACACACAGTGTGTTAACAGTTAAACAGCCAACAAAAAAAAGTGTCTTTTACAAGAATTTGGACAATTTGGGGAAATCTGAGCTGCATCCAATGTTTTTAATGCACTCACCTAATATCACCCCTAATCCTACCCCTCACAGTGACGTCACTAGCTCTATTGAGTGCTTTAACCGTGTCTGACATTGCATCGAGATATGCAGTCTCAGCTTGCATTATCAAGGCTGTATTCAGATACTATTGAGAATTTCCAACCATGACAGAGCTGGTGTTGTGTCTTTTTTGATCCCCTGCCAAATTATTACCCCCTGATGGAAGCTGCTACTACCTGCCTAATCCAAAACCTAACCCCTAATCCTAACCCCTTCCCCACTCCTAAACCGAGACCTAGCAGAACAAGGGGATAATAATCTGATGGGGGTCGAAATTTGATCTGTTTTCAAGTATAGCTACAAGACAAATAATGGACTACATTTAAATCTTTTGTAAAATTTAAAATTAAAAACTGAATGTAGTTCTGTTACGAAATCTATGTTGCTATTCTGGTAGGAAAGTCAGATGGCATTGTGTGGGGTATGAGTTATCTGTGTACTAAAACATCTAAGGAATATTCCAAAAGAAACTCGTTATGCATAACATTGTCTTACTCAGAATTAAATTACTGACGTCCATATAAAGACTCCCAGTGAATTAAAATAGTTTTGAAAAAAATATCCAATCAGATTGCTTATTTAGTTGCTAAAAACTGTTAAAATGTCACATTTAGGTATTTAAGTGGCAAAAAAAAGATTCTGTGAAACTCAGGATTCTGTAAAGCATTCTGGAATGGATGAATGGCACAACAATTCATCCAAGAGCAGTCTATCAAAATGTGCTTGTCTTTTCATTGTGAACTGGTGACTAACGCTGTTAGGAGTAATTAAAACAGAATGACTCCAAACACATTGTGTAAATCTGTGAACAGCATGATGTGCCAAACACGCGGCATTAATCAGTGATTGAGAGCTTTCCATTCGCAGACTATACAAATTTACTTTAAATATTTATAAGAAATGCACACTACTGTTTAAAAGTCTGGGGTCCTTTTCAAAGTACATTCCTGTAATACACAAGGATGCATTAAACAAATCAGAACTGACATCAACACTTACACTTTCTTGTTATCAAAGTATTTTTTGTCATATAATCATTTGCCAGAAATAAAGTAAAATAAAAAACAATTATTAAATCAAAGCACTTCAGTTTCATTTGTATTTCTCCCTTTTTATTGCCATTATTATTTTTGCTGTCATAAATTGTTTTATCTAAATGATTTCTACTTTCACTTCTTCAAGACATGTTCAGAATTAGATCAACTGGACAATTGGATGAATTTGCTGAACTTCATTCATTCATTTTCTTGTCGGCTTAGTCCCTTTATTAATCCGGGGCCACAGCAGAATGAACCACCAACTCATCCAGCAAGTTTTTACACAGCGGATGCCCTTCCAGCCGCAACCCATCTCTGGGAAACATCCACATACACACACACACTCATACTGTGGGGGAAACCGGAGCACCCAGAGGAAACCCACGCGAAGGCAAGGAGAACATGCAAACTCCAAACAGAAACGCCAACTGAGCCGAGGTTCAAACCAGCGACCCAGCGACCTTCTTGCTCTGAGGCGACAGCACTACCTACTGCGCCACTGTCTCGCCCAATTTGCTGAACTGATATATATTTTTTGATGTGGGGCAGCTCTGGAGGGTCAGTGTCACCCTTTTCCCTTTTCTTATGATCATTATATAACCTATTTAACTATTTGTTATGGCCCAATGTCAATACCTGTACATTAATTTCACTTTACGGCACATAATAGTCATATAAAGTCTACGTGTAAAAAAAAAAAAAATATATATATATATATATAATAGAAAATAAATTAAAATTGGTTAATAAAATGTTTATTGTGGACTTTACAAAGGTGCAATATTTCTTAAGACATCATTTGACTACTTTTAATTTAGTAACAGATATTTGAATTAATTAACACTAGTGAATTAATAATTCAAATAAAGTTTTATTACATATATGCCAATGCAAAATCAATTATGGGTACATTTAATGATAATTTCTATTGCTCCAAATCTTCCAGTAAGGCTCAACAGAAGTATGTCAATCACAACAACACTGAATATGTATATGTATGTATAATATGTATGAATATGAATGAGTGTTTGAATGTTTTCCAGTAATGGGTTGCAGCTAGAAGGGCATCCGCTGCGTAAAACATATGCTGGATAAATTGGCGACTCATTTCGTTGTGGTGACCCCAGATTAATAAAGGAACTAAGCTGAAAATGCATGAATGTATTAAATTTTTATAGTAAACGTTTAAATTACAGCTTGTAATTGACTGTATTAAACCTTAAAACATCTTGAAATACCTCTGTGGGCTTTAAATAATAAACTTAGCATCTCTTTAAAGTGGTACTTACCTGCTACTTAGCTGGGGTGCTTCTTCAAAAACCATCATTAGCCAACTAAGGTCGCAAGTTATGCCGTTACAAACATAGTTCGTTGATTTGCCGTTTCCCAAAGCCATCGGTCCAGTGAACATTGGCAAACTACGTTGCAAACTTGTATGCTTGCAACTACATCTCTAGAGGTGCAGTTTGAAACATAGTTCCTGGCTGTGTTTTATTCCCAGTTATCCCCCCTATGCCCTATTTGGTAAGAACACTCTAACATTTAAACTTGGAATTATTAAAAAAGCAGTAAAGTCATCAATCTTAGGTGTAATTGGCTTTCAATGTATTTTTACAGTTCAGTTTTAGCGATCTATGTTTTTTGTTGACATTTTGAACACAGACATGACTCATGACGGTGTCTCCAAAGCTTGTGAAAACTAAAAACAAAGTATGCGTTAATACTTTTAATTTATAGTAGGTTATTTATTAAGTATCTGTACGACATGGGCCTGTTGGTTAGAACATTTCAGCAGTGGTTTGCATGTGTCAAATTGTAAAAGTAGACTTTTAAAAATGTTATAAATAAATAAACAATATCCCACTTAGTAATAATAATCATCATCATTATTAATATTATTAAAGTATGATTTTTTTCATTTCCTAATAAATAATAAGTATAAAATATAATTTCTTAATAAATAGCCTCATTATATATTTATTTATTTCATTTATACATGATATTAGAGTACGCGTTAGCTAATATGAGAGATTTTATGTTTTAGAATAGGATTTGTAATGTTCTCTATATTATTTGTAAAAGAAACACAGGCCCTATATGTGTCTATGTGTGCCACAAAGAAATGTTAGGGTTCTTCTCTAAAGAAGTTGTTACTCCACCCCGTTTAGAGCATCATTGTGGGCGTTTTACATTATAACTAACATGATTCAAATGATGGATCTGCGACAGAAAAACTAGACAGAGTGTAATGGAAACACTCGTCACTACATCGTTCTTTTCCCAAACTATACATGATAGTACTCTGATAGTTCAGTCGCGAGTTACATCATTGTTTGGGAAACACACACCCCTGATTAGTTTATAGTAAAATTCATTCATTCATTTTCTTGTCGGCTTAGTCTCTTTATTAATCTGGAGTAGCCACAGTGCAATGAACCGCCAACTTATGCAGCAAGTTTTTACGCAGCGGATGCCCTTCCAGCCGCAACCCATCTCTGGGAAATATAGTAAAATTAATATTCAAATTGATAAATATAACTGTAGCAGGCCTTCAGCTTTCAATAAATAGGCAGAGAGTTTTTGACGGGTGCATTTAAAATGGTTTACTTGGATGCAATAAAGTTTATCACATAAATCATCGTCTCAGTTCTTTGTTGTATACACCGAAGCATCAAAAGACCAAAGCACCGAAAGCACCAAAAGCACCGTAAAACTAGAGAAAAAAAAACAAACAACATAGAAAAATAAACAACAAACATTTACAAAACATCTAACATTTGTTAGAATTAAACAATAAACAAAACATACCTCGCTCTGCTTGCCGAAGGGACACTAAAAGCTCAAGGCATTCTTCCGAGCTGTACCTGTTAGCTCGTGAACAAATGTGAATTGCTTTTACTCTGCTTTGTCTCACTTAAATCCTATTAGTCTAGAGCGCCCTCCTGTGGTGACTCCAATTAGGGCAAGCAAAGCGAGTGCATTAAATCATGGGCAGTTACACTCCCACCAAATCATGGTATGAATCAAACAAAACAAATATCATACATGATTTTAACTTCAAATTTAACTCACAAAATAAATCCACATACAAAATTAACATTATTTGTCTGATGCAAGAAAGTTGCAACTAATCACTCAACTATAACAACCAATTTTTGGATTGGTCGCTCAATAACTGAATGTGAAGAATGGTGCCCCAACCCTGTTTTCTGTTTTTGTTCTCCTGTTTGAACTTTAACGCGTCTAACAAGGCCATCGTTACCTGGAAAAACCTCAACAACCCTACCTAACTGCCATTTGTTTCTAGGAAGCATGTCATCTTTAATGATTACAATGTCATTTACTTTAAGATTACCTCGAGGTACGTGCCACTTCTGTCTTGTGGATATATTCAGGAGATATTTTCTTTTCCAACGACTCCAAAACTGTTCAATCAAGTACTGAACCCGGCGCCACCTTTTTGTAGAATTAAACGTCATCCTTTGAAACTTCCCTGGGGGAGGAAGAGCAGTCTCGGATTTCATTAAAACAAGATGATTAGGAGTTAAAGGTTCTAGTGATTTTGGGTCGTTTATTCCATCCACAGTTAATGGTCGACTATTAACAATAGCCATCGCTTCATAAAACAATGTTCTTAGAGAAGAGTCATCCAGTCTACCAGGGCACAAAGAAAGAGTAGAATTCAGCACATTACGCACAGTCCTAATTTGGCGTTCCCAGACACCTCCTGAGTGACTAGCTGAGGCAGCATTAAAGATAAACTCACACTGATTTTCTGCAAGATATCTCTCCAGTGTTTTGACATCGCATTCCTTAAGAGCCTGTTTGAATTCATTTCTAGCTCCTACAAAGTTTGTACCACAGTCACATTAAAGTTGACGAACAGCTCCTCGCAGACTTATGAAACATCTCAAAGCATTAATGAATATGTCTGTTGATAGGTCTTCCAGCACTTCAATGTGGACTGCTCGTGATGAAAGGCAAGTGAAAAGGCTGTACCTTTTGTACTCCTTTCGTCCCTTTTTTATAATAAATGGACCAAAACAATCCATACCCGTGTAGCAGAACGGGGAAGAGGCTTCAGTACGTTCTTTTGGAAGTTCTGCCATTTGTTGTTTCTCCACTGGTCGCCTGAGTTTCCGACATTGAACGCAGTTGTAGATTAACTTAGCAACAGACTTACTGCCACCAATAATCCAAAATCCATGTGTCCTGAGTTCCATAAGCGTTTGGGACCTTCCTTGATGGCAAATTTTGCTGTGATAGTGTTTTAGAATAAGGTTGGTAATGTGGCTCTCTTTGGGCAAAATTAATGGATGTTTGACCTCTTCGCTAAGAGATGACCCTTTCAACCTTCCTCCAACACGAAGACCATTTTTCAAGATGGGATCCAGGTGGAAAAGTGAACTGGATTTCTGAAGAGCCTTACCTCCTTGGATTGTTTGGATGTCTTGGGAGAAGGCTCGTTCTTGAATAAGCTTAATCACAGCCTGTAATGCACACTTGCGTTCTTCAACGGTGACAATATCCTTAAGACATTTCTTCCTTAATGCTAGCCTTTTTATTCGAGCAACAACATTGATTAGAGTTCTCAGGGATGAGAAGTGGCCAAATCGATCAAGGAAGTTAGCAGTATCACTACTTTTAGTCAGCCGTACCTGTACAAGTTTGACTTCAGGATCTCCTACTAGTAATTTAGTTGAAGTGTTTGGAGCTGGACACACTTCTTGCTCCCATAAAAATGTAGGTCCAGTCATCCAGTTAGTAGATCTCAACTCTGAAATGAGTAAACGTCTAGAGGCATGGTCAGCAGGATTTTGAGATGGGTTGACATGATACCACTGGCTTGTATTTGTAATTTCCTTGATCAATTGAACACGATTAGCGACAAACACGTGAAACCTTCTTGCTTTATTGTTGAGATATGCAAGAACAACTTGTGAATCAGACCAAAAGAACTCTTGATCGATCATCATTTGCAGTTCAGCTTTTAGCAAAACACTCAGTCTAGCAGAAATCACCGCAGCAGCCAATTCCAGTCTTGGAATACTCTTGATTTTTATAAGTGCCACTCGAGCCTTGGCCATTACTAGGCAACAAGTAGGAACATGCACCATAACCAAGGTTGCTTGCATCTGAGAAATGGTGCAACTCTGTCAACACAATCTTACTAAAGGACGAAGGATAGTAACATCTTGGAACAGTAAAATCTTTCAAGTCCTGGAGACTATTTTTCCACTCCTCCCACCGTGGAATTAAGTCATCAGGGAGAGAATCGTCCCATTCCATATTTCTCTGACAGAGCTCCTGCAAAATGCACTTTCCCTTCAAAAGGAAAGGAGCAACAAATCCAATGGGATCGTATAAGGAAGATACAATTGACAAGATACCTCGACGTGTTGCAGGCTGATCTTTAAATTGAGTGTTGAAACTGAATGTGTCATCCTTTGTAGACCACTGTATGCCAAGAACATGCCCAGACGATTCAGGAGTCAAATGTAGTGGCTTAGAAGAAACCGCCCATTCTGACGAATCAACACAGCGCAAGACTTTTCTCATTTGAGTTAAACTTATGGAGACGTAACCCTCCAAGCTTGCACAGGGTTTGAGCACCTGCAATCAAATCTTTAGTTTCCTGTATAGATGGAACTGAAATTAAGCCATCATCCACATAAAAGTTATTTTTCACAAATGAAGAAGCTTCAGAATACTCAGATTTATACTTCTCTGCGAGATACTTCAGGCCAAAGTTCGCACACCCAGGAGATGAAGCTGCACCAAAAAGATGCACAGTCATTCTATATTCAATGGGCTCTTCTATCAAATCCCCATTCCTCCACCATAGGAATCTTAAATAATCTCTCTCTTCAAGGGGGACATGAAATTGATGAAACATTTTTTCGATGTCACATGTCACAGCAACGGCTTCCTTCCTGAATCTACAAAGTACTCCCACCAGAGAATTAATCAAATCTGGACCAGTAAGAAGAGTATTGTTAAGAGATATGCCACAGAATTTTGATGAGCAATCAAATACTACTCTTAACTTGTCTGGCTTGTGAGGGTGGTAAACTCCATGATGTGGTATATACAAAGCTGTTTCTTTATCAGGTATTACTGGAGCAATCTCTGCATCTCCCTTGTTGAGCATTTCTTCCATAAAAATCTTGTAATTCTCATGGTACTGTTGATTTGACCTTAACTTCTTACCTAAATGCTGCAGACGTAATAAAGCCAGCCTCTTGTTGTTAGGGAGTGAAGGTGGATTACTGCTCTTGAAAGGAGGAGGTAACTGAAAATGTCCATATTCTTTATGCTTGATGTTATCACTGAGATAACGAATTAAGCGGACATCTTCCTGTGACACATATTTGTCTTCATAACTTTTCTCATTGAAGTCCAAAACTTTCAAGACATCATTAGCTGTTGGAACTCTCATTTCTTTCACAGACACTCGATGAACAAAACTTTGACTTCCTTGTCTGTCTAAGTGGGGATTACAAAGACCAATAATGCTCCAGCCCAGCGCGGTTTTCTGTGCAAAAGGCTCATTTTCCTTACCAATTATGACCTCTAGGGGAGCCAACGCTGAAGGGCAGTCATATCCAATCAATAGTCCTATATCACAACTCTGAAGTGGTGGCATTTCATTGGCTATGTGCTTAAGATGAGACCAGCATAATGCAGTTTTTTTTCGTTGGAAGGTGAGCTTTATCCACAGGAATGAAATCACACGTATACACTTGAGGTATTTGGATACATTTCCCACCTTGAAGTCCTCGGATTCGCAGACCACCAACCTTGTTACTTGAAGTAATCGTGTCTGTAGTTGTCATATTACTGAGTTTCAGCTTCACCGCTTGACTGCTCACTTGCAGCTCATCAATAAAATCCTTCAAAATAAAGCTTGTGTCACTTTGTGTAGAGTAAGGCATAGGTAAGGATCTCATTTTGTGGCTCTTCTACTGTGGAGATAAACACTGGAACAATACTAGAAGTAGCAGAGACATGTTGTGTTACTGCATAAGACATTGCCCTTTGGCCCTCTTGACTTGTATATGCTTCTGATGTAATATCTGCTTGGGATACCTCTGATTGTTTGCTTTTATCTTTGTGCAGACATGTTGGATGACGCAGTCCACATGTTCCACAAATATGCCGTCTCCTACAGTCCCTAAAAATATGCTCTCTTCTCAAGCATCCAAAACACATGTGATTTTCACGAATGAAAGATCTTTTATCATCCATGGGCTTCTATGCAAAGATAGGACATTTGACGATACTATGCATTTCACTCTTACACATAGAACATGGTGATGTTACCTTGAATTCTGGTCTTGAATCTTTTACTTGAGCCTTAATATTGAAAGCTTTTGCTCTTTTCAGATACTTTTCATCTGGAACCTTTGAACTGGCTAGCAGTGGAGAAGTGAAAGGGTTGCAAGCTATCTTTGATTCCTTCTTCAAGAATTCAGCAAATTGCTTAAAACTTGGATAGTCTCGTCATATCCAACTCTTCAACAACAATTCTGTTCCATTTACGGACAATCCATTCTGGTAACTTCTTAAGCAACTTGTAATTTTCCTCACAATCATTCAAGATGGACAAACCTTTGACTTGTGGAATAGCTTCAACACAACCTTGCAAGAAATCACTGAACTCTCTCAAGGAAAATGGATCGTTTACTCCCACCTTGGGCCATCTCATGAGTCTCTCTCGAAAAGCACGCTGAATAATGAATGGGTTTCCATACCTCTCCTCCAAGACTCTCCAAGCACCCTGATATGTATTATCCGAGTTCTTATAAAAGAACCCTTCTACGGCCTTACGAGCTTCTCCTGCAAGATAGGTTTTTAAATAGAACATTTTCTCACTTGCTGGGATGGATTTACAATCAATGAGTGCTGTGAAGGACATTTTTCATTCAATAAACTTCAGAGGATCGCCATTAAAAGTGGTTGGTTCTGGAACAGGTAAACAACTTATACTTAAGGAGTTCACTAATGCTTGAGCTAAATTCTCAGTCTCTTTAGTTTTCCTTTCTTCTTGAAATGTTTGTGAAGGTAATGGATTTATCACAGGATTACGTTGAGGTTTGTTTGAAGCTTTTCTTCGTTCAGGATAAATGACATTTCCGGTCTCGTCGTCTTCCAAACTGATTTCTTCAAGACAACTTTCTACATTGTTATAAGCTTTAACTCGAGCTGCAGCTATGTTGACATCTTTTTCCGTTTGTAACAATTGCAATTTTGCTTTTTCTTCTTCTAACTTGGAGCGCATTTCAATTTCTTTCTGTTTAATATCCGCTAACATTCTTGCTTCTTCCAGCTTCCAGTCATTCTCCAGTTTAACTAGTCGAGCTTGCTGATTGGAAATTTCTTGAATGGCCCTTTTCTGCTCTACTTTAGCCGCAAGTTCTGCCTCTGCATCAGCTCGTTTACTTGAAGCCTTAGAGGAAGTTTCTGAGACAGCTGACAAACTTTCTACAGTCTGTGACGATACTGAGATAATGGTCTCTGTATTGGTACAACCAAATATAGACTCATACTCCTCTTTGTTCAATATCTGCCTAACTCTCTCTTTAACTACTTCCCTTTTTTGAATGACATCAACAGTTTCTATTCGTTTGCTCACCAAATCACAAATTTCTGTACTCAATATGGAACAAACATCTACTCTTCTTACAATCTCTGGAGTAGCAGTTTGATTACGCAGTAATGGGGCATAATGTTGAGTGACAACATCCTGACTAGTTTGAATGTCTTTCAAAATTTGCTCAAGCTCTTCACATGTGCATAAGGCTTTTAATTTACATCTAATTTCTTAAGCTGTCTGTTTCCAGGAAGTATAAGCTTTATTAAAGGCTTTCTCGTGCTTTTTTGTCTCTTGTTTTTGCATTTCTAAACCCTTTTCTGTGGGATTTCTTTTTCGAGAGCTTGATCTTGATCTAACCTGTTGCATTTCTGTTGTACTATTCAGATCTTTATCAAGAACTGACCTTTGACTTGCTTGTGCTGCCATTTGCTCCGCTGTGTCGTCCATTTTGTCTGTCTACAACTTAAATCAGCAACCTGCTTACATCAGACAAATTTAAAAATATTATAGCAAAGGTAATAAGTCAAATCACATGTGCAACAACAGTTAAACTCTTAAGACTTTAAGCACTTTAAAATTGCAAACATTTGTCTAATACATGCATCATGAATATAAGCCCAACATTATACAAACACCTTGAAACATGAGCACTTAAATCATTAGTCACTCCTCATTCTCAAACTTCAATTACTGCATACAAATTCATCAAAGCATACAAATATAAATCTTTTTTTTCTTTAAAAATTGCAATTATCCCAAAAGTAATAAATAGATAACTATTTTTCCCTTTCTTGTACCTCTGAGTCCACAACGTTTGTTTGCAGTCACCTTTCAGTCTTTCATGAAGAGTTTTCCCAGTTAACCGTGTAAAGTCGCCGTCCTAGTGTAGATTCAGTCTCTTGTAGATGCCATGCAGTGCCACAGACGAGATGAAGACTTGTAACATGACACTCATGTGATGAATCACCAACGCGATGCAAAAGCCATGTGTAGCAGCGAGTTTTACTGTAGCAGCCCTTCAGCTTTCAATAAATAGGCAGAGAGTTTTTGACGGGTGCATTTAAAATGGTTTACTTGGATGCAATAAAGTTTATCACATAAATCATCGTCTCAGTTCTTTGTTGTATACACCGAAGCATCAAAAGACCAAAGCACCGAAAGCACCGTAAAACTAGAGAAAACAAACAAACAACATAGAAAAATAAACAACAAACATTTACAAAACATCTAACATTTTCCAAATAAATCAAACAAAAAACTAAACATACCTCACTCTGCTTGCCGAAGGGACACTAAAAGCTCAAGGCATTCTTCCGAGCTGTACCTGTTAGCTTGTGAACAAATGTGAATTGCTTTTACTCTGCTTTGTCTCACTTAAATCCTATTAGTCTAGAGCGCCCTCCTGTGGTGACTCCAATTAGGGCAAGCAAAGCGAGTGCATTAAATCATGGGCAGTTACAATAACTTTGTAAGACTACAACTGAATATGCAAAAGGAACAGCACATATTTCCATATCATATCTCTGGAAAAAAAACAAAACACAATTGTGTATTTTCACAATAATTTTATTGTTGTGAAAACTAAATTATTTACAAAGGGATGGATGGGCAACCCATGTTAGCCCGTCAAACAGAGCTTCTCCATGACTACAAGGTGACCTGAAACACATTTAGAAATTGTTTAAATTATCAAACCAACAAAAAGACACAAATAAGGTGGAAAAAGCAAACAAATGTCAATATATCTTTAAAATGATTTGAGCTCATCTAGATAGATGTGGTACCTTGAACCAGTCATGGGAGTGCAGCTCCTCCAGCTGCAGCCTCTGCTCAGGATTGCTCTTGAGGCAACCCCGAATAAAACGGCAGCATTCTGTGCAGAAAGACAGAGAAATGTCAGATTATTACTTTCAACTTTGCACTTGCTCTCTAAGATATAACTGTCATTTTATCAGGACGCCTATGTTATCAGGTAATTGAATGTTTTCTCTATTCTGCATGATTAGGAACTGCAATTGTACTTCTGTAATGTAATAATAGTCTTACCAACTGAGTAGCCCGACTGGGACCAGAGTTCAATGTCCATGTAACAGATGTCACTGCTGTCTGGAAAAAAGCTGGTGATCATTCTGCATAGTAGGACCCCCAATGACCATACCGTCGCCTCTTTCCCATGGTACTCTCCTGTGTCAATAAACTCCGGAGGGCAGTACCTTACTGTTCCTAACAGAAAAGGTTTGTCACATGTAAATGTTTGCTTTAGCACTGCATGTTTTCTCAATTTACTCTGAAATGGTATTTGATTTTGTCAAACTGAAATAATTTAATCTTTGACTCTCCTTATCTGAAAATGCTGTCAATGTTAATGTCTAGAATTTAAGTTACATGTTGAAAAGATAATACATACCACTGTAGGTGTTGTAGGATGATGTTCTCAGGAGGTCCCCACAGCCGAAATCAATAAGTTTAACCTCCAGGGTCTCTGTGTTAACCAAGAGGTTTGGCATTTTGATGTCACGATGGAAGACTCCCCGAGAACAGCAAACAGCAGCAGCGTGAACCACTTGGCGCATAAAATGACGGGCCATCTCCTCAGAGAAGACTCTGTCATGGCTCAGCCAAAATTGGCGCATGTTTATGCAGGGTGAGGGCCACTCTAAGACCATTATATATCGGTCAGGATGGTCTTCCCAATCCAGCATCTGTATTATGTTGTTACAGCTGGGCCCTTGATTGGCCAGCAATGTAAGGGCCACCTCAAGGGGAACTGGATTGGCATGGTCAGGCTAGAAAGAAAGAATTTTTTTTTTTTTTATCATGGTTAGATGGCTGCAGTTTGTCAAATTAGAACTTAGTTCTGTATGTTCGTCTACTGAAACATTTGTAATCCATCATTTACATTACAATATTATCAAACAGAACAGAAACAACACAGATAGAGCAGTCTACTTACAAGGTTGATGTACGGCTCGTTTTCAACCTTTATTGTGAATTTCACAGCCACCTGAAGGCCGTCTTCACAGCGGGTCCCTTCATAAACAGAGCCGCATCCTCCTTGGCCCATCTTTTTGCGAATGGAGTACTTGCTGTGAATGTCATCTAGTAAAATATAAGAGTAACAATTTTTTGTGACATTAACAATGTAATTAATATGAAACAACAGCGAAGCGTAAAGTTTTGGCAATATATTAATAAAATATTGTGCTTTTTCTAATCATGATTAATATAGTCATATACAGCAGCATTCTTCTTTATATACATCTTAATACTGTTTCCCAGAATTCTCAGAATTATTTTTCTTACATTTGTAAACACTTTGGGATCAACTGAGAAATAAGAGCTATATTTCTCTTTTCAAAAATCACACAATAATACGTGAACGGCAAATAAAAATGTAAACCATATCTAAAATGATAAAAGAACCAAAAAACTTCAGCATAATAAATATATTCAAAAAAGAGTGTGTGTGTGTCATAATTTAGGTTAAGTAAACTCACCCTTGGTCTTTATGAACGTAGTACAGTCCAGCTGTTTCAGCAGTTGAGATTCACACTCATCTGCTGACGTACTGACTGGACTGTCTTGATCTTCATTTTGGACCTCATCCACTACTACCTCCACGGCAGCGAGGACATTAGGATCACTGGTAGGAGGCTCCTGGTGAACAATGTTCTCCACAGAACAGACAATGTCCTGCAGAGAAGTCTTATCTAGAGAGGAACATCAACCACATCAATTCACTTTCATTTTTGTTTTGTTTATTTGTTGTAATTCTGAAACTTCTGTAAATCTATAATAAATCACTTATCACATCATTTTATCAAGGCATTTATCTTTATTTGTATAATAGGTTATGGTGATGTGTAATTGTATATTGTGTTTAAATTATAATTAAGAGAGCAAGTCATTTACCCTCAGTGCTCTTCCTGGATGGGGTCCCAGCGTCCTGGTCCACCTCACCCTGCTCCACCTGAGCTCTGGTGGATTTGGAAGGGGATAAACAAGAGAAAAAAGAGGCCAAACTCTTGAAACTCCTCCTTTTTGGCCTCTTCTTTTTTGTTATCTTCCCTCCTTTCTCCTTTCTACCTCCCTCGATAACCACTACAGGCGTCTCGTCAACACGAGGATGGAGCTCCGCCGTGTGGTCGGTTGGAGTCAGTGCTGGTCGGCGATGGGCTCCATCCAGGCACTCAACTCCTCCCTCCACTTTCTCTCTACGAGAGTGTCGCTGTCCCATAATAAACGCAAAAAAAGTCGCTGTACACACTGTAAACACTGCTGAAACATTCAACTCCTAACTCGCTACAAAGAGACAATTCGAATTGCGCTGGTTATAAATTCTTAGAATTCACATTCCAATTATGACGAGTGCTGAAGCACAAACACAGAAACACAGAAATGTATAACTGGTGTCAAAATTTAATAAATCCAATACATTTTAGTTTATTTTGTAATATTTTGATACATTTTATCTTCTTTTATTAACCTCAGTGTGTCACTATTATAATAAGATAATTTGCAGATTTAGCATGCCAATAACTCTTAATACAATTACAATTTAAAAAGCACAGAAGCCCCCTTTCTCCATATGTAGATCTCATACATTTTTAAATATGTTTTCTTTCAAGCTACTTTGTTATAGTTTACTATAGTTACTATATGTATAATTTCCTTTTTTAAACACATTTAAATAGTTTTCTTTTGAACATTTTCTATTTATTTGAGACATTTGTATTTTTAAAATTGTGTTTACTCATATTTCAGCATTACTTGTATAAGACATCATTTTGCAACTATAAAATAAACAAAAATAAATCAAACTGAATTATTTTAATAATAATATAGTTAATTATTATCACGAAGCACTGTTTTAGTAATAGTTTATTTTATAATATAACTCCCATAATATCTTGATATTTTTTTATTAAATGAATTAATTAATCTTACATTGTTGATTAGTCCAAGGAAATCCACTTAGCACGCCTTTGGTGGCCCCCGGATCCGTTTGAATTCACTATTTAAAGTGGACCTATATTATGCCCCTTCACACAAGATGTAAAATAAATCTTTGATCTCCCTATTGGGTGAATATGTGAAGTTTCAGCATAAAATAGCTCAAAAATATTTTGTATAACTCTTTGAAACCTTTTAGGATTTGATCTCTGAAAATGTCAAACTGAAAATTTCAAAGGAAGTGATAATTGGTCCATTTGTTATTATGCACCTATTGTGTAAATACATTTTTTTATGACTGACTAAATGCCTGCATGCAATTACCTCTGTACCTCTTCATTTATGTAATTGCATTTGTAAATACACTGTTAACAGTCCCTTACACCTTATCCCACCCTTAAACCTACCCATACAACCAAACCCGTCCTTATACCCACCTCAAGAGCACCAGAAGTGTTCTGCAATACATTATAAACACAGTATGTACATTGTATTTATTTGTTGATGCAAGTACATGATGGTTAAGACCACCTGATATAAAGTGGGACCTAATATTGCATATAAAAATACATTTGTGGAAACTTGACATTTGTGTGTTTATTTTAAGAAGCGGACTGTCATTTTAAAATCAAATGAGCTACAAATGCCAATGCGATTGCAAAGCAGCACTTTCAAAACAAACATCTTTATGATAACCTGAAAATGTCAAAAGAAGTGGCTCAGAAAAAGGCAACTAGTGTTTATTTGCATATCCTAAAACTCCACATTCATATTCCTGCTAATTGTATATTGCAATATATTAAGCCAATCTTCAGCAGGTCAAAACTTTAACAGCAGATGAGATGGCTGCTTCTCACTCAGAGCTGCTTATGCTAATAAATAAGAGACAGTCACTAATGGGCAGGGCTTTCCCCCTCTAATGACACATACAAAGGAAGATTATTAATCGCTTTATATTTAAGTCTTTCTGCACTGTTTTTATCAAGTGTGATTATAAAAAAATGAATTTTACAGTTAGAAGCTAGATATTCACACAATGTTGCCACACAACTGTTTTTACACCCTTACAAAATAGATTTTTTCATCATAGGTGCCATTTAACAAAAGAAATACTGCAAGAATGCCTTAAAAAAAAGAGTCCTAATTAAATTGTAACATCCAACATTCATCTACTGGGTCAACAACTCATTTATTCATTTTCTTTTCGGCTTAGTCCCTTTATTATTAAATAAATCAAAATGTCTGCTGACATCTAGTGGTGACAATGCCAAAAATTAAATAAAACTATTATTTGGATTTTCTTTGCATGGTCACCGCTAGATGTCAGCAGACAAATTGTACAGGATTTACTGCTTAAATGCTTGTAAATTTGAAGTGAGAACACTATTTGAGAAAGGTTACACTGTATTAAAAAGTTACATATATACTGATGTTACCTCGAAAGTTTGAAAAAAAATGGGTCTCTGCAACAAATTAAACATTATATAGATTTTAAACATTATTATTACCGGTTACATTACTATTAACTAATTATTACCTTATAATCTACAAGCTGGTGAAATGTACAAAAAAAAAAAAAAGTCAAACACATTAATATGAAAAACAGGTTTATTTGTGTATGTGCGCACTAATGAAATTGTCTCACACTGCGGTAAAGCTTGAACGTTTCCCCAAAAACAACACGCTGAGAGAAGTACACAGGATCTTCAGGCCTGACATGCCAGAGAGTGGTTTACAGTCAGGCCTTCACTAAAGTGCAAATCTACACAAACAAGTGTTTCTGAGTCCCCGCCACAAGCTTCATCAATCCAGCATATTCAACAAGCTTCACACAGTTCACTCAGACAACAAGAGGTATAAAAAGCCCCTCAGCAACAATCAACAATACAAATACACATAGCATAGAAATCAACCAAAATAAGTACAGATATTCCCAATCCAAACGGCAGAATGATTTTTATGAAGCGTGGTCCTTTAAATCGGCTTGATTGACATAAAAAAAAACAAACGTGAAAATTGGATTTTGACTATGAAACTGCGTTTAAATTCGCTCTAACTTCTCACTAAGAAATTCTTCAACGCTGTCTGTGTTCCACTTGAGGATGCTGAGCTCTTCAGCGATGTTCCCATTATCGTCCAACAGCTTTAGTACAGGGTCCGAGCCTCTCACATACTGAGACAACAACAAAAAAAAAAACACAATTAACCAGAGCTTAACACAATATCCTTATGATAAATGTTTTGTACCAAATGATATACATTAACAACCATCAAAAACTTTTTTTAAATGTTGAATGTTATTGAAAAACAAAAACAAAAAAAAAAATTTAAAAGTCTCTCACGCTCACAAAAGCTGCATTTATTGAGTGAAAAACACAGTGATACTGTGAAATAACATTAGGTCCAACTTTATATTAAGTGGCTTTAACCAATATGTACTTGCACTCAAAATAAACATTTGTTATAATGTGCCTACTGTGTAAATACATTGTACTTATGATTAAATACCTGCAAACAATTACCTCTGTAATTAACTTACCCTACCCTACTCTTCAAACTACCTATAGCACCAAACCTGTCCCTAATCTTAACTGTATCCCATTTCAAGAGCCCCAGAAGTGTTCTGCAATACATTATTAACACAGTATAAACATTGGATTTATTTATTTATTTTTTGATGCAAGTACATAGCAGTTAAGACCACCTAATATAAAGTGGGACCTAATATTGCAGTGCTTCCTACACTAGCTACATTAACAGCCTCCCAAGTATATTTACTGACATTTTTTTTTTACTATTATTATCATCCTTTAACAGTATTTTGAATCCGCCTAATATAACTAGACATCTGCGATCGATAAACTAGTGGAAACCCTCTCTCGTTTAGCCATTTCGTTCTGTGCACGCAAGAACAGTCAGCACTCCCACAGACAGTCTCACGTGCTCTACAGAGACACTCTTTTTTGGCACATAAATTCATACAGCTGGGTTTCCGGATTTCCTAAAATGTCCGTGATTCAGCTTTTGTTTTCTAAAGCTGTCGCTCGTTAATTGTATGCATTTTTGCATTACCGTTTTACTTCAATTCATTCTTGAATCTAAACGACGCATTGCATTTGCCTTGTTTAAATAATCTACACGTTTTAATCTTGTATAAGGTTTAGAGATATTTTCTGTTTTTATTCCTTTTTCTTTAGTTTATTTCTCATTCGCTGTATATTTTGTTAATTTGATGATGTCATTATTCTATATTAAATAGGGTATTTTATATACATATCTAAAATGCTTTGGCATTCAAGTTTGCTTTGAATTTGAAAGAGAGAGAAGCAGATTTGACCAGTCAGTGGGTGCACATGGCTCCTGAATTGCTATAAAAGAAATAGTAATAAAAGTATTGTTAAAAATTACATGTTTTTTTGTAGCATATAGTTACAGTAACTATTAATGTGATGTGGGTAAAGGGTGTTTCAATCCGGCAACCACCGCGAGTATATTTCAAACCTATACTCCATATATAGGAGGACAGTATTGAATATAAAAATTAATTTATGGAAACTAGAAAAGCGTGTAATTATTTTAAGCATATTTTAGAATTAGTTATATTATTCAATTACTTAATTTTGATAAATATATTGGTTAAAGTTAAGCATTTTAGTCTACAGTACCATGAACACCTAGCACTCCTTGGTGGCCCCTTGGACCTCAGTTTGAAACCTGTAAAAACCGCTGAACCTTTTTTCAAGATTTGTTAATGTATATAAAATTCAGAAGAACTGAATTTATTTGCAACAGATTTCTTTGTCTAAATGTCAGTTTTGATAAACTGTATGCATCTTCCTTGATAAAAAGTACTAAAAAAACATTTTTGAATGGTTGTCGTCATTATCCGCATGAATTATGTTTGTGCTTCTTTATTACCCAAATTTCTAAATAAATATTTTACCTTGATTTGAAGCCCTCTGAACAACTTTGGCTTGTCACTCCTGACAAAAGCTGAAGGAAAATAGTCACAAAAAAACAAATAATGTTTTGTAACAAAAGAGCAAAAGTCAACACACTGAGTCTGTCTCACACAACAGATGGGATGCTGTTACAGCTGCTACAAGAAAAGCACCTTTGAAGCATTTCTACACAGGGTATTTGCAGAAATCAGAGAGTAAAATTCAAAACCTTTTAAGACCTTTTATAAGACTATTTCCAAACATTAAGACCTCATCGCCACTTTAAGTCTGAAGAGGTAACATTTGCTACATTTTAAATGCATTCACTAAATATTTATTGTAAGAAATTAATCCTAAACTAAAACATTATTCAAAACCTACTTTATAAAATGTTAATCCAGAAGGTTTTGCCTATCAAAGCAGCGTGACATCACATATAGCAGGAATTTATTGATTTCATAAACTACACAGCATCCCAAAATTTCAAACTTTAGCATATAACTATAATTCTAAAACTGTACCAGCATTTAAACAACCTAGTAACAGCATAAGATATTTTAAGGGCCTTAAATTTCTCTAAATTGCTTTATCATCTTTTAATATTTTTATACTCTACGGACACCCTGGAACTAAACTTGGATTATTAAAGGGACAGTTCACTCAAAAAGAAAAAAAATACCCAACCTCAGGAGTTCTTTCTTCTGTTAAACACAAAAGATATTTTGAAGAAAGCTGAAGACCTGTAACCATTAATAGCTATATTAAAAAAAAAACGATTTATAATATAGGGGGAAAAAAAGTAATATTAAGGGGCACCTATTTTACCCCTTTTTCAAGATTTAAGATAAGTCTTGTGTCTCCAGAAGGGGTCTAATGATTCAGTTCAAAATACCTATCAGATTATATATCAAACCTTTCAGAATATTGGAATTTTCAGCTCCGAGCACATTGTAGCTGTTTTTGTAGCCTTTCTTTTAACGCAAATGAGCTAGTTCTCCTCGCCCATCGTTCCCACATGCCAATCACAGCCAGAAATCTCTCCCTATGACTCTGAAGTGTCTCCATCTTCTGCTGCGTCAGATAAAAAGCACAGTGACAGACATGAAGGAAGCCGACCTTGCATAATGTTTTTGAGAAAAACTACAATAACTTTCCCAATGATTATTTGATGTATTTGTTGTGGAGTTAATTCATGCCTTCCTGCAACGATGAGTCACACACATTATTGTAACAAAGTTCACACACACACACGCACACCTTAGTACTGATTTTGCATGGCAAATGTGACCGGTTACACATTAATATCCACTGCTGTATGGATATCAATTATGTTAATGTACAAAATAAACCTGTTGTTACATCCACACACTGAGATTGTAATGTCTTCTTTTATAAATGTACTGACATGCGGCTGTGGTGATGAATTACATAGTGATTTTACTGTATTTATTACAAACATACACTGTTTTAAAAGCATTTGAAGATGATTGATGATCACAGCGAGCTCAACAGATCTTAATCTCAGTTTATTTGTCCACATCCTGTCTTGTGGATATGATTATACGCTTTACTACAGGGACATGTTAATACACGGCTCTCAATAAATTCGGTGGGTGTGTAAACCGCACTCCTACACATTGTAGTGCCCCTCAAAATGGGAGAGATTTGGATCCTATTTTAACATCAGGAAATAAAAAAGACGTACTGTGTTTCTAACTATCGGTATCACTGGTGGACACACTACACACACTTCTCTCCAAACAGCTTTCAAAAGTTGATTTTCATCATAGGTGCCCTTTAAATCAATAGTAACTTAATTTTTGTTCAACAGAAGAAAGAAACTCAAAAAGGTTTGGATCTTGTGCAGGGTGAGGTAAATGACAGTTTTTGTTACACGGCTGTGCCAATTATACGTTTGCCAGATCAGGAAATATTATGCATGAAGAATTATTCATTCATATGATCCTCAAGCTACCTTGGACTTGAGGGAACCTCCCCAGTTTTCATCCACAGACCTCAAGGATGGCTCCTGGGTAGAGCTGTAAAAGAAATCAAACACACATTCGTCCAGGTTTACACAAAGCTATAAATATAAAATGAAAATAAATAAAAAAATAAATCCACAAGTCTTCATAAAAACAAACTAAACTTAAATAATTGACAGCAAATTATTGCATTGAATTTTCATATTTTGATAATTTAAAAAATAATTTTTTGAGCGTTATCCATAGTTTGTGGGTTAAAAAGCTAGAAAGCTACATTAAAGGAGTCCTTTTATGATTCATGCGCTTTTAGCTTTTTTTGTGCATAATTTTGATGCTTGAGCATAAAAAATAAAGTTAATTCTCTCTATTATGGGTGTGCAAAAAATTGCCAAAAACCACACTTGTTATTTAGCAAAAGCTGTGATTGTCATGTACATCTTATCAAGGCAATAATATCTAGCTGCAAACCCACAGAAACAGACATTTTAAGCCACACTAAATTCTCACCACTAGATCCAGGCTTCCAAGTGGATGAGATTTACGCTGTGTGCAGGCTGATTAGTGTTACATCTGCAGCTAATGAGAATTCAGAATTTTTAGCCCCCCTTTGTTTTTGTTTTTTTCTTTTTTTAAATATTTCCCAAATGATGTTTAACAGAGCAAGGGAATTTTCACAGTATGTCTAATAATATTTTTTTGTCTTGAGAAAGTCTTATGTGTTTTATTTAAACTAGAATAAAAGCAGTTTTAAATTTTTATGAACCATTTTAAGGTCAAAATTATTATTTTTAGATATTAATATAAATATATTATTAATATATATATTAAGATTTTTTTTTCGATAGTCTGCAGAACAAAGCTCATCATTATACATTAACTTGCCTATTTACCCTAACCTGCCTAGTTAACCTAGTTAAGCCTTTAAATGACACTTTAAGCTGTATAGAAGTGTCTTTAAAAATATCTAGTCAAATATTTTTTACTGTCATAAAGACAAAGATAAAATAAATGAGTTATTAGAAATGAGTTATTAAAACTATTTTTTTTTTAAATGTGTTGAAGAAATCTTCTCTCCATTTAACAAAAAAATTGGAAAAAATAAACAGGCTAATAATTCTGACTTTAACTGTACATAATTTTTTGGATCCAGCATAACAATAAATACGGTTTATTCATAACTTTAAGGGGTAGGTTTAGGGTTGGTGTAGACGTTAAAAAAACAATTGTTTAAAGAAACACGATAATCTACATTAAAAAAGTTAGCAAAATGAATATTAAAAAAATCTAATTAATGAATAGCTCATTCAACAATACAATAATAAATGGTTATACGAATGCTGTAATGTTTAAATAATTTTCAGTTATAAACGTGTGAAGGTCATGTGACTATCATGAAGAATGCAGCATTTTATTTCTCACAGGACGCGTTCTGTGTTTTTGCGATCTTCCAAGTTTGTTTTTCTGAGGTGACCTGGCAACAACGGTCTTCACAAGAACGCAAGTCCATTCTCTGCATTCTTGGAATTGAGAAACAGCCTCCGTCAGGGATGCTTGATCATTAGTAGATCTCTTTTGAAGGCTAGAGGGCGCTCTCATGAGTCACAAGAAGAAAACCAAAGAAATCAATATAGCGGTTGTCGAATTAACTGAAGGTTTAGCTGCTTTTATTAATTCCATGTGGTTTATAAACAAACAGCAAAGGTTTATGTTCTCCTTGATGTACATGAATGGGAGACCACATGGAAAACTAGGTTGCTGCTGAAAGAGGTGCTAGAGAGGCTAGCAGTGGGTGATCAACCTGTGGTCTGTGTGGGATCTAGTGATGGACACTCTATACTGTCAATGACTACGTTTACATGTACATCAGTAATCAAATTATTTGCCTTAATATTTTAAGAATTTAAAAAATTAATAATATATTTTTTGTTATTATTAAAATGTTTACATTAATTGCTTTTTGAATGTTCCTTTCATGATCCGGTTTCACATGTTACAACACATAATTCGATTAAAGCTATCCAATTTTCCTCCGGAGTTTCAAGTAATTCTGGGTGTTTTACTTTTATTTGTCCACTTTAACTACACTTTGGCACTTTTACTTTCATTCATGAACATTTCATGCATGCCCCCAGTAACAAACGGCATATTGGATGAGAGTATGAACTGCTGGAAGAGTGTCGTTTAATAGAATTTGATACTGGGTGTCGCATGAATTAAAAAAAAACCTCTGCATTTCGCAGTGTGTGCGTGTCTGTGGTCCTTTACTGACTCGGTAGGTGCAGAGAATAGTGTCAAACAGCCGCGTGTGTGTATAGACTATCTGGATGCAAAATGCAGCGATAAATCCTCCATGATGATAATAGTTTGAGTGAGGTGATTACATGCCTGTACTGTACTTTATACTGAATAATAAAGTCTTAATTTCTGTTTTGTTTCATTATGAGCTTAATATGATTAAATTAATACAAAAATAAATAAAGTAAAAAATGTAATTAAAAAAAACGCTGTTTACATAGTATACTTTTAATCAGAGTATTGTCTTAATCGTAATAAAATCATATTATCGATGTAAAGTACTCCGTGAGCACTGTCCTTCATGTAAGATATTAAATGGAAATTTTATTTATTCCAACAGGTTATTTTATATTTTTATTCTAATTTTATTATATTTTGGTTTAAACTATTGGATCTATTTTTGTAAAACCAAGTTTTCTTAAACTTATCTAGAAAGCATCTCTTTTTTTTGTGCGAAGCCAAAAAGTTATCTAAGGCTCAAGAAACATGATTTTAGTGATCCATTTAAGCCTGGCTTAGCTAATAGACCCTTATTTCCTTCAATACAGGCCCAGAAAACACACGCTGGTTTGCAGTGAGCTGTTTTTGGATGACCTCGGCTTTGCTTTTATCACTGCTAGTTATTTAAAGTCAACTTCCTGTGTGAGGGCCTTTAAAGCCCATTACATCTTTTAAAGCACCGTTACAACATTTTTAAGGTCCATTACTTTGTGGTCAGAGCAAGAAATGAGCTTGTGATTTGGCACAGATCCTGAACTCACCTTCCTGTTCTCCAGCTGAGCCTCCTCTTGGCAGCACTGCCTGCAGGGAAGGTCTAGCTGGTTCAGACTAAACTGACCCAGAAGCTCACAGGAGCTACACAGGAGATTGCTGGAGAACCCCAGCTCCCTGCAAGCCTCAGATGAGAGCTCTGCTCCATACGACGCCAACTGAGCAAAGAAAACAAGCAGAAAAAGCAATTCTATCAACACTAGCACTAATTTACCTCAACTTTACATGCCTGTTTGAAATTCTCAGCTGTTCTATGACACTCAAATGCAATGTCAAAGATAAAGGCAAATGTGGGGGTAAAGCACAGGTGATGGATTTGCGAGCTTTGGCTACAGCTATGATAACAAGAGTCTGTGATTTATAACTGGTGTTTTGTACATATCACCACTACAGAATTCATTACACTCATTTGAAATTGAATATTCTTGGATAAAGAAATGACAGATCATTTGAAATAGAGATTTTTTTCTTTTAATTGCAATTGGAGGTATTGGACGAGAATTTTTACTCTTTCTGCTTTTTTTAATACGCCACCAAATTTCCTCTGACTATTACTGAATACAAATCAACAAGCCATTGAGGTTAAAGCTTTTAATTATGCATATTTTGTATCCACATAAGCTGAATCTGTGAAAAATTATATCAGTGAGCTTGCTTCCTGGTTGTGCACAATATCCGCTATTATAGGAAAATACTCCAGAAATGGAACATAAACACAAGTTGAGATAACTGAACGCGTACTTTAAATGACTGTAATGGTAACTGTATAACATACAAAATAAAGTTATGCTACTGTTAAGTAACTCACTAGTTCATCTTTTGCAGATATACTAGCTTATTTTGTTTTATTTATCAACAAGCCATATAAAGCACAGTCTCGATAAATTGTAGTAGAAGCAATTTTAATGTTGCTCATATAAAAAAAACTATGGTATTTTAACGACATCGTTATTACTTATATTATTTCCATAATCTGCCGGTTGGGCCACGTCATTAGCTAACATTAGCGAACCGGCTAATTAGCGCCTAAAACGCAAACAGTCCATGTCATAGAAAAAAACGTGGATGCCCTGCACAGATAAGTGTCTGCTATCAAAGATGATAGTGTACATATCTGTTTTATTCACTTACCCCCTGTAATAACGGCAGCAACCAAAGCAGATACACCTCCCCCGCCATGACTGTTTCTTTCCCAGTCGCTGAGGCTCAGCAGGAAGTACGTCACACACATCCGCTAATAAAAGTCTTGTAAATAATCGAATATTAGTTTCCGTTTGATTAAAACTGTTTAACAATTGGTATCAAAAAAATGACACAATTATATGTACAATGACATAAAAAACTGAAGAAATTTGTTGATTTGTCGTGCATGTCTGATAATAAAGGTATGTAATGTATTAAATACTTTTATTCGAACATTATTCAAATATAAAAATTGTCTGGTGCAAATAAAGAGAGATTTTAAACCTCATTCTTTTTATTAAATTTGTACAGAGCTGTAAAGGTACAATTGCAGAAGATTACAATGTACAAATGGATACAATTTATTGCCCTCACATGTTATGTGCATATTTTGTTTTTCAACACAAAAAATATTATAAACTGAAAATATACGGAAATATATTTTGTAAGTAATTTTATAAACGTCTTATACCAAATATCTGGAAATCGTTGAGTGAAAAGTGCTTCTCCAGTCATCGAGCGACAGCTGACCAACTGACGTCGAACCCAGCGAGTACGCATGCGCAGTGACTCAACGTGCCTACATTTCCCAGGATTTATCAACAACTGAACGTACACTACTGCTGCTCAACTACAACAGAGCCACAGCTGTTCCGATTCAATAAGTATATTGCATTTTAATCATAACTGTTTTGTTGCGGAAGTGAGTTATTCAGCTGTAGTGTAACGTAGTTTGCAGTTTGTTTATATTCGAGGACCGATACACTGGAGTCATGAACTAGCAACACTGCTCACTGCATCAATGAACTGTGTGTAATAAAGTTCTCGGTCACGGCATGCCCTTTTCCTGCTGGATTTTTTGATGGGGCTTTTAAGATTAATGATGCCGCCGAAGTTTCAGCTCCTGGCTCTGCTGGCCTTCGCTATTGCCATGATCTTTTTGGAGAACCAAATCCAGAAGCTTGAGGAGTCACGGGGGAAGCTGGGTAAGAGTCTTTGCTTTCCACTTGTATACAAGGAATCCCCACAGTCTTTCGAGTTGTTCCATTTTGTAAACATTACCAGGAGTGATTTGGTTCCTTTGTATGTTTTAAGGTGATTTGGTTCCTATGTATGTTTTGAGGTTCTGACTACATGGTCCAGCATGTCTCCAAGCAGCAGCTGCACTTTCATTCAGACAGTATCATATTGAATCCCCTGTTGTGAAATGAATATTTTCCTACGTCAGTATGAAGAAGTGTTTTGTATCTGTTGCACTTTTTAACAACTGAATCAGATCTCAGCCAGGACTGAAAAGCATATGGAAGGGAAAAAGTGCACTAAGATATTACTTTTGATCATCAATTCACTTTGTTGTTTACTTTACCATCACTTAAAGTGGGTGACGATCACATATAGATATAAAAAATATCATTATTTGATCATCAAAAATATTAAATAAATCACCTTGCTAAATAATAAGTATATTAGTTCACACCGTAACATACAACAAGGAATACACCGATCCAAAGTGGCAGTTAATACATGTATAATGTGTCTATCTTTTATGTACATTTTAAAATAATCACATCTATTTCTACGAAAAATTGAAAAGAATATTTATTCAACCAAAATGTGCTGTTAATCATTCAAGAAGCAGGAGATGCATTTTATTTAGTACAACATTAAAAAAGCTTTCAACCTCCTAACTTTCACCGCCCCACAAGTGGGACACCAGACTGTTCCTGTTAAGCTTTGATCATTGTAGACTAAAATGATTGATGATGATTTTGTGTTGTTAATTGCAGCTTTTTTTTTTGTTTATTTCTTTTGCTGTGAGAATATACACATTTACACCTCCTCATTATTTTTTTGACCTCAAGAACCATTGGTCATTGGTAATTTATATAAGCACTGATAGAAACAAAGAGAGAAATTAGGACTCGACCGATAAACGGGATTATATCGAATCCTAAATAATTTGATTGGATTTGATTTATTTGTTTTGAACAGAAATATCAGACATACAAATTCTTTAACACAAAACACATTTCAACATGGTCGAAATGCAGTGGGATGAAGCACAAGCTTATTGTTTTCCCACCGTATTACCACACATATCATTCGTGTATTACTTAAACGTATTTCTTCTTTTACTTATCTCTTCTATTTACATGAGACATGTGAGCTTTACATGAGACATATTTTGTCCTTTTGGCATCTTTGACATAATATATGTTTGATTCCATTTTTACATTTACATTTTATAACATGGATCCAATAGATACAGTGTTTCAAACAGCCATCAAACAGTCATACCTTTCTCATTTTATTCTTTTTCAATCACCTCTATTCATCTTTATATTGCTTTAATAATATATACTTATACAACTTTTTAAATTAATTAATATCCTGACATAGTTTAGGACTCTGTTCCAGATTGTTCCATCATTTCACACCCCATACAGACATGCACAATTTTTTAAAAGTTGTCCTTGTTTTCAACCTCCTAAAATGTTCTTCTCTCAGTTTATATCCCCGTTTTCTTTCTTCAAAAAACATTTGTATGCATTTCGGAAACAATTTCTAGCTTTAAATATAAATTGTGCTGTTTTAAATGTATCCTAATCATTGAACTTGAGTATCTTAAATTTAAAAAAACAAAGTATTTGTATGCTCCAAATACCTCACATTTTCTATCAGCCTAATTACTTTTTCTGTATTACATAAGGACCCTTAGTTAGATTTAAACGTATTCCCCCAAATTTTAACACAATACCTCATAATGGCAACATAAATTTATGTCAATAACAATGATAAACTCTGGACTTTTTTTACTTCATATGCTAAGCGCCAGTCACACAGCAGAAAATGCAACAATGGAAATCTAAAAGTCTGTTGATATTAGAGATGTATACTGAATTTCGGCCACTGAAAATTTATCATCTTATAATATGTTACGTACCTTCTAATTTTTGTGGCTTCAGTTATTGTTGGTTTACTCTTTTAAATCTGGTAGCATTAACAACTCATATCGAAAAAATATATATCATTATCGTTCAAAATGGAAAATAATTACAGAGATTGCCTTTTTGCCATATCACCCAGCCCTAAGAGAAATTGTTTACCGCTTAAACATATAAAGACTACTACGTGATATTTGATACGTGTATGACTCTAAATTATCAAAATGCGCTGAACTCTTAATAAAATCTTAGTATTGTCTGAATACACATTGCAATAATGTTATTACCTGACACACACTTACGGAGAAGTGCAGCTCTGTGTCTTTGACAACTCAAGATATCAAAACACTAATTGAGCCCTTTCTATATGAAAATATAATTTAATTTATTTATAAAACAATACATATGGTGGAGGGAATTTCCTGGCTGGCCAAAATTAGCACAAAATCTGCAGCAACTTAAAAAGTTAAACATTTTTGGAGGGACTACTCCAACACTACTACACAACAGCTGCCTTTTTTCTGTTCATTATATTGTAGGTCATGGAAATTCAGATTGTTAGTCCGCTAAAAGTCAGGGAAATTTAAATTTGGTTTAATGGGAACTCTGTGTATGTGACAAGTCAATCTTCCTAATGGAGACTGTGTACATGAATGTAATTTTTTTAGAGCAGCAGCATCCAAGATAGACACATAAAAGGTTATGTGAAACTGAAGACTGACCTGATGGCTGTTGACATTTCTGATTTTCCAAATAAATACATAAATTATAAAATGTATTCAGGTAGAAAACTGCCTAAATAGTTAGAATGTTCAATTTTAAAAAGTGCAACCTTGGGTAATATTATTTTTAAAATAATGCAAAACATTAACAGCCACAAGCTTTTGAACACAAGTTTGTCAAAGTTTGTTTGCAATGACTGTGTTAGAGAAAATAGACCTTGACATTAAACAAAACTTACTGGAAATTACATTAAACCAAATTGAGCAGGAGGAATATTAGAAATGTGCAAATAACAACTTCAGGGTTGAATCTTGATTAATAGAAAATGGGATCAGAAATGTGTTCATAAATAGCTGATATTGTTCACCATGGGTACAATTATCAAATTAGGGTTACGCTACCTGACAAAAGTCTTGTCGTCAATCTCAGTTGTAAAAGCAACAAATAATAATTTGACTTCTAGTTGATCATTTGGAAAAGTGGCAGAAGAGACAGAATTTCTGTTGAATTGCATTCCAATTCAACAGAAATTTTGCTGAAGACTTATTGGAACCCATATGGACCCAATATTCTCACAGAAATCAGTAAAGTTTGGTGGAGGAAAAAATCATGATTTGGGGTTACATTCTGTATGGGGACGTGCAAGAGATCTGCAGAGAGGATGGCAACATCAACAGCCTGAGACATTTGTGCTGCCTATTAATTTAAAAACCAAAGGAGAGGGTAAATTCTTCAGCAGGATAGCACTCCTTCTCATACTTCAGCCTCCACATCAAAGTTCCAGAAAGCAAAGAAGGTGCTCCATGATTTGCCAGCCCAGTCACCAGATATGAACATTATTGAGCATGTCTGGGCTAGATGGAGGAGGCATTAAAGATAAATCTGAAAAAACTTGATGAACTCTGAGAGTCCTTACAAGAATGCTTTCTTTGCCATTCCAGATGACTTTATTAGTAAGTTATTTGATCATTGCAGAGATGTATGGATGCAGTCCTCCAAGCTCATGGGCGTCATACACAATATTAATTATTTTTCCACTGCAGGATGACTTTATTTTCTATACTGCACATTATTTCTGTTAAGTGGCAATACTTTTGTCTAAGCAAAGTCAGACCTTACTGTCCTAATTAAATAATTTATTATTTATTTTTACTTATTAAATTATCATCTATTATACAATATTAATCTAGAGGCCTTTGCCTTTCATATAAGCCACTTCTGATACCAAATGATCAACTAGAAGTCAAGTTATAACTTTTTATAAAACTTAGATAGGCGACAAGAATTTAGTCAGATAGTGTATTCATTTAGCACATGCCTTTATTTAGTATGACTTACAAATGAGTAAAGAATATTTTCAGCTTGATATTTGTAAAACCTTTGAGCATTTTCATCTATAAAAGCAAAAGCTCTTCTGCACTGCAAGAAATATGACAAAAAGTCAATGAGGTTTCAACTACTTTTTTAACGTTATCCAAAACTTAACTTCATATTTTTAGTCAGTTTGACTGATAAAAAATTGAGATGACTAGAAAAGTAAATTTGATTCAACTTGATTTGTTTTACAGTGTGCTTATTGCACTGTAAAATATGCAGGGTTCCACACAATTAATTCATGTTGTCCCAACAAACATCGATTAAGTTAACTTAACTAAATTAAGTTAACTTAACATTTTTAACAAGTTTATGTTCATGTAAGTTTATGTAAAATTAAGTTGTCCCATTTCAATTTCAAGAATTGTGGTGTTTCAGCTAATTTTAATTTAGAAGTATGAACAAGTAAAAAAATAGACATATTTTTTAAATGTGTGCAACAGCTCAAATTAAATGAACAAAATCAGTGAAGTTCACAGTCAGCAGGGCTTTTGTATTTTGTTTTGAGTGCTGCGCTTTCAAACACAGACCACATGTCTAACTAGTGAGAGAGACATGTCAAAACCACATGCCTAGAGTGATCGGATATGGGCTATTTCGTGTCCTGGACAGGCTATTCTGAATTCTGCAGCATTTGACCTGTAACACCACTTCTGCGCCATATCTGTTTCACAGCACGTTCTCAGAGATGTATCAGTGCCATGCTTAAGTTATTATAATGCCATGTTTGAATAAGCAACGTTCTTTCCACTAAATAATTGGCACGCTGGTGTTGTTTGGGTTGCTAGTTCCCACCATGAGTTACTCACATCAAGCAAAAGGTTTTGCTATGAATAGTTGCAGAGGAATACGAGACCCGTTCACTGGCAGAAAGGTTAGAAGAAGGTTTTCCATCTGGTTGGGCTTGCAAAGAGCTGTCAGTCTCAGCACTGCATAAATTGATGTTATTGGAAGTGTCATCCTGTTGCACATCTTTGACTGTGAAAAAATTGTGTTTTTGTTTTTGCACATACAAGCTCCTTCTTTTGACTTCCTATTTCAGGAGTATATTCTGACTGCTCTTTTCATGTGTCAATTCAATTTGAAATGTCATGTGTTGATTTGTTAGTTTTCCATTTGCTCTAATGATGGCAGCTGACGTGCACTTTCATGGTTCATCAGCGTTGGAAAGTTATTCGATAGCTACCATGATAGTAGTTTGTCTCCATTTGCTAATGGTAGCTCTGCAATTCCCTTGAAAGATTCTTTAGATTGGGTACTGTTTTTAGCCCTGATGGGGTCATGAAGGATGTTTTGGTTTGGCATCATCATCTCTGTGACTACTATACATTTTTGGAACATGTGTTTATATTGCTTAAGTGTTTAAAGACTTTAAGAGCACCACTGATTGTTAAAGAAAAAGGTTTCAAAGCCAGTGGATGACTTTTAAACATAACAAATGCTTTTGTAGCTTTTGTACATGTAGAAATGTATTTCTAAAATTTAGTGATGTATGTTTGACTCATGTTTCATACGTCAAACTAAGAAATGTTAATATATAAACTTTGAACTTGGGGTTTGTTAAATGTTTTTAAGAGAAGTTCCTTATGCTTATCAGATTAGCAGG
Source organism: Danio rerio (assembly GCF_052040795.2). Taxonomy (NCBI): domain Eukaryota; kingdom Metazoa; phylum Chordata; class Actinopteri; order Cypriniformes; family Danionidae; genus Danio; species Danio rerio. The sequence goes on from NC_141022.1 coordinate 25,746,508, forward strand.
TCATATGGTATTTATGTGAATCATCAATACAATTCTATTTGAATATATGAGCAATATCACATAGCAGTGTGATATGGCTGTATATCAGCACTGGTGGGTGACTTGCTCGAAAGACTTGCTCCCACCAGTGCTGGTATACAGCTATATTGCACTGCTATGAGTGTGATATTGCGTTTATGCAACAGTTCGATGGCACAATCTTGAATATAAAAAAGAAAATCAAACACAGAGAGTCTAAAACCCTTTTGTATTGAACTACTTTCTTCCGCCATTCATTCACATTCAACTTCATTAAATACAATTAAAAAACAAAAGGTATTTAAAAAGTTTTCTCAGTTACAAGTTGTTGAATAAATATTTCTGGTAACCCTTTACTTGAAGGGGTTTTCATTAGAATGTCATTTAACCTTTATAGTTATGATGTGACACATGTCAGTTTGCTTGTCATGCATGCATTTCATTAAATGCCATTTGCCATATTGGGACAAACTGACATTATGATATTTTCATTCACTATATTGCAATTTATAAATGCAATTTCACCAGATGGCTGAATAGCTTGTAAAGAATTCATAATTTTAGATTGATTGGGAGCATTGTGTAGGGAAGCGCTTCTGCATAAAATATCATAAAAAAAATGACATGCAAAGTTAAATGCAACAGACAAAAGAAGCAAATAAACAATGATTTTTAATTTTCTGGGAAGTCGAACTGTAAATCAGAAGCAGAATTTAGGTAATCACTGTATTATAATATGAATCAAAATAACACTATACCATTTTAATTGAGTACAATTAACCTTTAAATTTTCAGTCTAAGGTTAATTTATTTATTTACTTGGTTTATTAATTTATTTACTTGCATCCACACTCATATCTATTTCATTGTCTGTCACGCTATGTTTTTTGACTGTTTGATGCCTTCTTGTGTCTGAATAATGCATAGGTTAGTGCAGGGTTTTTTAAAGTCTAAGACAGTGGGCCTCCCTTTTGACACAACTTATCCATTGGCGCCCCCCTCCTCCCAAACACGCATGCACACACACACACGCACACAAACACACACACACACACACACACACACACACACACACACACACACACACACACACACACACACACACACACACACACACACACACTCACACACACACATATATATATATCCTTCTATATATCCTCCTTCTTCCCGGCGGGGAGGGGGGGGGGGTCTCAGAAACCACCGACCCATTGTATTAGCAGGCATATACCTGTATTGGCGGGCTTGCCAAACAGAAGCGAATTCACAGCTATGGCCTTCTGGGTAAAAAGGTTTTCTTATATTTGACGTATTATTTTTTTGCTTTGTTTATTAAAACGTTTAAATATAATAAAAAATACATATAATAATTAAACTTAATAATTATATTTTTATTATATTATATTTTTTCCCACACCTCCCCTGACATGCTCTGGCGCCCCCCAGGGGAGGCGCGCCTCACACTTTGAAAACCCCTGGGTTAGTGTATACTCTATCATGCTAGTTTGAAATGACTCCACATTGTTAACTGTGATGTCTAATCAACTGTTATAACTTCAATGTGACTTGTGGACTTGCACATTGCGATATCAATGCTAAAGCCCTAGATGACATTTGTTTGTTATGGTACTTGACATAAATAAATACATCGCAACCTGTTTTTGTCTTTGTCATGACAACAGCATTACCAGCAAGACAACAAAACTTGTCATAAATCTGTAATAAACATGATTGTCATAAAGCCATTATAAATATGGCATGAATTTTAAAAAACAATCATTAATATGATTTTTTATTACCTCAACTACAGTGGTACAAGCTGCAATCGTCATTAAAATGTCATTAAATATTAATGACACTGTTAAGAATTATTTAATGGAGTAATGCCACTTTTAATGAGACATTTTAATGACAAATACAGTTTGTTCCACTGAAAACGTGATCAGCAAAATTTTCGTCACACCATTATAATAACGCCTTATAACAATCATGTTTATGACTGATTTATGACAAGTTATGTTTTCTTGGTATTGTCAAGTTGTCATCTCAAAGATAAAGACTGGTTGTGATGTATTTGTTTATCTCAAGTTGTCGTAACAAACAATGTCATCTTTGCATTTGAAGTGTCATAACTGAGCTAATGACACTTTATGACGGTTGTCATAAGCTTGCATAAAATCCCATTCACATTCATGGCATATTACGAACACTCCTTCAAGTGAAGTCTTACCAAATTTCTTATACGTCTAAATGTAAATTATAAATCAATTATAACTCTGAGAGATTAATCCGTTCTGTTTGTTTTACATGTTATGAAGATTTTTAATTCAACTTGCTGATCAAACAAACTAAAGAATTAGCATCTTTGTGCTTAGTTTATGCTTTACTAATCTTGCTTTCAGATGATTTGAAACTGCATGCTAAGTGTAAAATGAAACATTATTGCTGTCAGTTGGTACGTCCTGTTGTTTGTAACCAGATGGCACATAACCTAGGGCAGATCATGAGCTTAATACATTACTAACTGTTTATTAAAACTTCAAAGCCCCTGTGAATACCAGAGGCGTATACAGCTGCCTGCATTTCATCGCTGATTTTATGGCCTGTTTGTACAAAGGACATGCTTCAGGTGCCTGTTTCTTTTTGTTCTTAAGACACCACGCTGCTCTATTTCTGTATCTCAGCCTTGGTTATTGTGCCAAGGCTGTAAATAAATGTCTTTCTGAAATACTAATAATGTTACTTCTGGATCTAATAATCTTGAGTATCAAAATGACCCCACTGTGACCCACAGGTTGTAGAGTCTCTCAGTGGCAAACCTGACAGAGGTAATGGGTTTTTGTTCTATCTAAGGAAAGAGTGAAACCTGATTTGAATCATTGAAAAGCCATAAATCAGAGTATAACTCGTCAGGTTTGGCAGCTGACCGCAATAAATCCTCCTCTCCTCCTGATCAGCCTGACACATGGAGATATTGAATTTCATTCGCTCATCTTATTATTTTTGGCCTTTACTGGAACTAGACACTCACCTTTACCATCAACATTTTTTTGCATTGTCACTATCAAAATTATGTTTCATGTCTGTTAATTGATTCTAAAAGTGTACTTTACCTAGCTCAGTGCTGAATTAATGTTTTTTAAATTGTTTGAAGTCCACATGTAGTTATTGTAAATATGCATCCCTTCGATAAAACACAATGTTTCACTTTTATTTCTCAAAATAACAGTATTATTTTTTTAAATGATCATGAACATAATCGGTATTTGGGAAAAGGTTACATATCACAATCAAGTCACTTTAACATAATTAAATAAATGTGTTATGTGAAAGTGTTTGTGTTTTATTTTAACCCCTTTAACTGTCCCATCAAGAAAAAAAAATGTTTGTATTGCATTTCTTAAAGCCCAATGTTGCTAGTTAACACACTTAATGCATTTTCTTCCAACACATCCCTTTATTTCTAAAATATCATCCTCTACCAAATGGTAGATATTGGTTTATGCACTGTAAAAAATACTGGTTGCCTTAAATTTTTATTCATTTTTATTGTATTTATGTTATATTAAACTGACTTAAAACAGCTTGCACAACTTATTAAACTAAGATAATCATGTTCTAACTTAATTTTATAAGTTACAATGACCAAAAACATGCTGTCATGACTAATTAGTCTAATTATTAATTTTTACAGTGTGGTAAAAGTACTGGAATTAATACATATACTATGAAAAAAATGAAAATAGGAAGTGTAAGACCAATTTATTTAAAAATAAATTCAAAATAAAACATTTTTGAACACAATTATCTTTATTTTTTATAGGAAGCCATAAAATATTTCATATTCTGATTTAACATGTTTTCTTGTTTTGTTTTGTTTTACAAAAAACTAAATCAAATGTAATAAAAGCAACTGGATTATGTTTGTTTGTTTTTTGTAAACCAACAATGCTGTGTGTGTGTAAACTAGTATTTAAAACAGTCATTCTATAAATGACTTAAAAAGTAATTGTTTAAAACAGTCAAAATATGGTCATCAATTTGGTAGAGCAGGCGGTAAAAGGGTTAAGATTAAGAACTTTTATATATTAATTTTAATACAACAACTTTGAAAATACCTCTAGATTCATTTTAATTTAGAAAAAAAAGTCTGTGGTAAATGTCTATAGAAAGAAATGAAATCTTGGTACGGTTATATTCAATGCACTGTATGTACATTTTACTAATTTAAATCACAATAGTATGTGTTTATGATTAATAAAATACCAAAGAACCAAAAAATTATTCAGACACCTTTACAGTTTCCTGTGTTGAAACAGTTTATTGATCGTAGTTTAATAATTGAGAATAAATATATGGCAATAACTACAACTAGTTAAACCATCTGTCAGGACCAGTTCATCTTGATAATGTCAGCTAAATTTGATAGAAAATTACATAATCATAACCAACCAAAAATATATCCTGCAACTTTTAGTATTCCAATATGTACACACAGCTGTCAGTACTTTTGTTTTTCACTCTTGTCCACAATGACAGCATTTAATCTCTGCTGTCAATATTTTCAATAAAAATCAAATAAAATAACTTTTGTCCAATGTATCAACATTTTTTTTTTTTGGTATAATGTGCCACAGTTTACATTATTTTGCTATCTTCACTTACATGAATGGGTGTCACGGTGGCGCAGTGGGTAGCAAGATCACCTCACAGCAAGAAAGTCACTGGTTCGAGCTTCGGCTGGGTCAGTTGGCATTTCTGTGTGCAGTTTGCACGTTCTCCCCATGTGCAGGTGGGTTTTCTTTGGGTGCTCCGTTTTCCCACACAGTCTAAAGAAATGCAGTACAGGTGAATTGTGTATGTGTGTGAATGAGTGTGGATGGGTGTTTCGAGTGATGGGTTGCAGCTAGAAGGGCATCCGCTGCGTACGACATATGCTGGATAGTGTGGCGACCCCAGAATAATAAGCCGAAAAGAAAATGAATAAACTTCCATGAATGATCTATTGTCCAGCACCCGCAGCCTATTTTATATATTTGTATTTAAGTTAAATCTGGTGTGAGATCAATTTTTTGGTTTGACTTTATATATTATATTAACTGCAGTACTATATACATTAGATGTTTGGAGAACATTCTGGACTTTTGTGCTGTTTAAGCACTTACTGTAAAACTATAACTTTATCATTTGATTAATGATAGGCCATATACTGAAAAACCCACTACAAAAATTGGTTTCAGAAATCTTTTCAGGCTACAATAAAATAGTGACATATTTGAAGTCATCGTACATCAGAAGCGGCTCTTGTCAAAGAGCACATTGTGTAAAGGCCAGCAGATGTGAATCTCAGCAATTGTCCATGACACTGCTTTCACACAGTCACCTCGAGAGCCTCCAGCCGCACGCCTGCCTGCTTTTAAAGGAGCGCTTGCATTCAGCATAATGCAGCACTTGTGTGTCCTTCAAGTAGGAAACAAGTCATGATTCAGGGTGTTTTTCTCATTAAACTGCAATTATATGATTACATTCGGCTGGATATTGCAGCAGTAATGAAATGGTGAATCTGCCTACAGCGCACACAAATGCTTGAACTCTAACTCGGCTTTTCCCTCAGTCAAACATTTTCCATTACCGCTCATTAAAAATGAAAAGGCTACAATTATGTTAAAGTGACATTTTGCTCATGTTAAAGGATTAATTAGAGGTGCTTTTTATTTGGTTTATTTTACAGTAGTGGTATTTTTCTTTAGATGGATTCTAAAAGTTTTTTTCCCTCTGTTGTCTGGTGTCATAATGTGACATGGCAGCAGTTGTCGATGGCAGAAGCAGTTGTTACTGTGTGTGTGTGCTGGCTGGAGACTGGTCTCTATAAGTGGGAATGTGATGTGTTTGGCTTGACATCATCACCTCACAGCAGCAGCTGCTGGACCCCTGCTCTCTCTCTCAGACACACACACACACACACACACACACACTGTCACCACATCATCTGCACTGACACATTTCCATCTCAAAGTCTCACAAGGATTATCAGACCCCAAACATTTCCTGTAATCAGTTCTAGAGCCATTTTTCTACATGAATTTGTTTAAAATAATGAATAAAAAAGCATTACTCTAATTTGAAATGACGGTAAAAGTACATTTCAACCAAAAAATGGACAATTGTGTCATTATTTACTAATTCTCAAGTTGATGCTAATTAACATGATTTTTCTGGTTCCCATTGGAAAAAAAAACTTTCAATCATCACAAATACTGCAGAAGACTTATTGGAACCCGTAGAATTCTCAGAGAAATTAATCAAGTTTAATGAAGGAAAATCATGGTTTGGGGTTACATTCAGTATGGGGGTGTGCGAGAGATCTGCAGAGTGGATGACCACATCAACAGCCTGAAGTATCAAGACATTTTTGCTGCCCATTACATTACAAACCAAAGGAGAGGGTAAATTTTTCAGCAGGATAGCGCTCCTCATACTTTAGCTTTCACATCAAAGTTTCTGAAAGCAAAGAAGGTCTAGGAGGTCCAGGATTGGCCAGCACAGTCACCAGACATAAACATTATTAAGCATGTCTAGGGTAATATGAAGGTGAACTTTGGGAGTCCTGCAAGAATGCTTTCTTTGACATTCCAGATGACTTTGTTAATAAGTTATTTGAGTCATTGAAGAGATGTATGGATGCTGTCCTCCAAGCTCATGGGAGTCATACACAATATTCATTCTTTTTCCACTGCATCATGACTTTATATTCTATACTGTACATTATTTCTTTTAAGTGGCAAGACTTTTTTTCTTGGCAAAGGCAGACCTTTGTTGTAAAATAGTAATCATTTTTTTTATAATTTTTTGGTCTCTTTTTCTTTTAATCAAACAATTATTAGTATTGGTCATGTAAGGGTCATATATTAACTGAACTTCTAATGTTGTATGTGAGTGCTGTGCATACTAATTAGCATTTATGCTGAAGTAGATAGATGCGGGTCCAAAATTAAACTCAGCTTTGCAGAAACGTCCTGTCTGAAGAGAGGTGTTAAAACTGAACACAGAACACAGAAAGTTGTATGCTTTTTTGTTGTGCAGAGAATTCGTAGAAAAAGAGGAAGTATGTCGAAGGTGTGGCCAATGCAGGACTGACAAGTGACGTTACACCAAAACTCCACCTGTTAAGATCAGTTGTGTATATACGCCGGAGTCAGGAAATGTATGTTAGTTGCGAACCTCATGAATGTAATTCTTGTATTGCATTGGGGTAATGTAACCCAGAGCTCTGTCATCGAATTATTCATTTGTATCTAATAAATTACTAATATTTTTGGCATTGAAGAAAACCCTCTCCAGACCTTTTCTTATTGAACACGCATGGAATTGGCTAGATATTCCAACACCTTACTGTCCTAATTAAATCATAAAAAAATCAAGGCATGATCATATTTTATTTTGCTAAAAAACGTAATCTAGAGGCCTTTGCCTTTTTATATAAGCCACTTCTGATACCAAATGTTCAACTAAAGTAAATTTATAATACTTTACATAGTGTGGCAGTGACAGGAGAAGCGTTATCACAGTTCATAGAACTATTGGTGAAAATAGCTGCTTTTCGGCAAGGTTTTGTTATAGGAGCGCAATTTGGAGGAAATAAATTAGCTCCTATGACAGAGTAAGGTCTAATACAGCACAATAGGAAATACATTGATGAAAGCATCCACTAATAAATGCGTACCGTATAAAACATATGTTGATTTAAAAGTTGTACAAAACGTATTCGGACATCATCATTTTCTCTTGGCCTCGATTTAATGCAGTACTATATTTACATGTTACCTTTTTATGATCACAAAGATCATGACATATTGGAATTTTTTAAAGAGTCATTAATAACTGAAAGTGTGCTTTTTTGCTGATTTATTTTTCTCCCGTGCATTTCATTGTTATTCATAAGCTCATTTTGTGTCAACAGTGTATATCACAGAAATACAGTGCATGCGGAAAGTATTCATAGTGCTTCACTTTTTCCACATTTTTTTATGTTACAGCCTTACTCCTCAATAGATTAAATTCATTTATTTCCTCAAAACTCGACTCGCATTACCCCAAAAATATGTTTTTAAATTGTTGCAAGTTTAATACAAATAAAAAAAACTGTAAAATCACTTGTACATAAGGATTCCCATGCTACATACTGTTTCCACTGATCATTCTTGAGATGTTTCAGCAGCTTAATTGGAGTTTACCTGTGGTAAATTTAGTTGATTGGACATCATTTGAAAAGGCATACACCTGTCTATAAAAGGTCCTAGGGTTGACAGTGCATGTCAAAGTACAAACCAAGCATGAAGACAAAGCAATTGTCTGTAGACTACAGAGACAGGATTGTCTTCCTCAAGGCTGGGGAAGGTTACAGAAACATTTCTGCTGCTCCAGTGAGTTCCAATGAGCACAGTCGTTCATCTTCCAGCAGGACAATGACCCAAAGCACACCGCTAAAATATCAACAGTGTGTCTTCACAACAGCTCAGTGAATGTCCTTGAGTGGCCCAGCCAGAGCCCAGACCCAAATCATATTGAACATTTCTGGAGAGATCCGAAAATGGCTGTACACCATCACTTCCCATCCAAGCTGATAGAGCTTGAGAGGTACTGCAAAGAGGAATGGGCAAAAATTCCCAAAGACAGGTGTGCCAAGCTTGTGGCATCATATTCAAAAAGACTTGAAGCTGTAATTGCTGCCAAAGGTTTATCAACAAAGTATTGAGCAAAGGCTTTATGAATACTTCTGCACGTTATTTTTTTCCAGCTTTTTTATTTTTAATAAATTTGCAACAATTTAAAAAAATCTTTTTTCATATCATCATTATGGGGTATTGTGTGTAGAATTTTGAGGAAATAAATTAATTTTAAATAGTTTTGGAGTAAGGCTGTAATATAAAAGAAGTGTGGAAAAAGTAAAGTGACGAATACTTTCCGGATGCACTGTATAATAAATTCAAATAATGTCCTTCAGGAGAGAATTATTCATCTATTATTCTTTGACATTTTTAATATTCCAAATACTGTATGTACGGTATATGCCCATATAACTCTGATATATGCCAGATTAATTAGCAGTTGGTTTCATGCAAAAATATTAAAACTGCTGATGCAGAAATTTCTCCTCTATAAATTTGTCCTATAGAACAAGCCATTGCCAGGCATGAGGTGCGAGAGATCGAGCGACGGCACAGTCAAGTGGGGGTTAAGGAGGTGCAGCTTGAGGAGGACGACACGGTGGTCATCTACAACAGAGTGCCCAAAACAGCCAGCACCTCCTTCACCAACATCGCCTACGACCTGTGCAACAAAAATCACTACCATGTGCTGCACATCAACACCAGCAAAAACAATCCCGTCATGTCGCTTCAGGATCAGGTCAGTTTTCCGAAAACCCGTCCAAAACAACAGATTACAATGCTGGAAGAATACAAATGTTTCCATATACAGCCTCTAAATGACACAAAGCTTGTGCAGTACAGCAGATGCTATGCTAGGCTGGGTAATAAAGCAATGATAATTATCACAATATAATTTCATACATGTTTGATAAATATTCCATTTAATTTTTATGCTGAAAAAGCGAATTCCGAGGACGTTTATCTTATACAGCACACAGACTGTTTATCTGTTCACGTGAATCCCTCCGCAAGTTCAAGTTTGTTTACATGCAGTTAGTTCTCTTGATCACAACAGCAGCTTTAAAGAGAAACACTTGAATAAAGGAAAGAACACTAGTGTCTTTGTGATTTAGTTTACAGCCTGATGAAACAGTACTAATGTTCTCAAAGCCACTGAGAAACACTGTATTGCAAACAATTCAGTTAGAAGTCATTAGCAGATAGTTTTACTGCTGTACCAGTAACCACAGATTGGGAAATATACATACCATTTTATGATGTAATTATTAGTTTCAACATATATTAAATGTTTTATAGGAATAATATAATGTAATTGTTGTTTTTAACCCTTGTGTACTGTTGAATAACTCTTTTGTTATGTTGGTGGCTGTCTTTGCCTTATTGACTTCCATTGTAATGACATTTTTTTATTTGCAAAGCCATGACACCATATTTTCATGCATTCTTGATTGTTGCTAATTTTACCTGTTGGGAAGAGGTAAAATGTGTAATGTTTTCAGATGGCACTATTAACCCTTTAGATAGTCCTATGCAAAAACATTTCTAGCTTTTATATGAAGTTCTAAGGAGTAAAATAGCAGATTAGTGTGTGTGTGTGTGTGTGTGTGTGTGTGTGTGTGTGTGTGTGTGTGTTTGTGTTTGTGTTTGTGCATAAATACACTTACTTTGTTTACTATGATCTGCGAGCTGAGCTGCTTATTTTAACCTCCTAGGGCTTAACGGCCACATACGTGGGCAGCTAATTTAACTCTTAAGTGGCTATTTAAAATACTTTGGTTGTTTTATATTTTGTTACAGACATACAGTGTCATCCTGCAACTGTTTTGCAGCATATAAAAAAATGTCCCAAACACTATATTTAACTCTCTAAAATGTGGAAAAATATTTACATGTTCAAAAAAATGTATTTTTTATATATGCATTAAAAAAAACAGTCAGGAAAAAGTGTTTTTATGCAGATTCGGACCACGAGTCCACATATATGGACATCATTTTTCTCTAAAAGTACATCATATCAAAAGATGATACTTAGGTTTTATTCTAATTAGGTTTCAATAAGCCCAAATAGCAAAGAGAAATAAAAAATGCATGTAAAAAACACCTTGGGCCTTAAGAGGATAATATTCTCAGACAAATCAAGATAAGTGCGCAAAGATCTCTCCAAGGGCTGCACAATATATCATTTCAGCATCGATATCGCAATGTAAGCATTTGCAGTAGACGCATTGCAGGATCTGAAATGTAGATTCAGGACTATAATCACAAGAGCCTGAGTTGAAAAAACGTGATTTATTGTTACACTTTGCAGGAACTCTCATATTTACCAAAAATGGTATAATTTGCATAAATTGATGCCATGGAGATAGGTCTGTGAGAGTGTAAGCATTCAAAGCCAGTTTAAAGCAATCGAGCACAGCAATTTATAATGTTTAAAACTAAAAAAAAGATTATCGGAGTTTATGAAGTGTTATTTTACATTTGAACATTCAATTTATGTTCCTGAATACTCCCAGCAAACTATAAAAGCACTGTTTAGTGTGATTGTATCTGCTTTTGTCAATGTTTGTGACTGGTTTATTATATTTTATAAAGAATGCACTACAAAATTATCCCAATCATACTAAAATTACAAATTCTTTCCAAATAGAGCCATTCATTTCATCTGGTGAAATTTTGCTCAGTATCGCAATATGTATCACAGAAAAAGTTGTTTTTGTCAGTTTTTTTCAATATCGTGCAGTGTCTTTCACACATAGATACAATAACTTTACTCCATAAGGAAGATGAAAACTAAGCTTTTTTTTGCACTGCGACTTATGATGAACATTTAAAATGACACATTTTACCTCTTTCCGTCAGAGAAAACTGGCAACAATCAAAAATGCATGCTAATATGGTGTCATGGGTTTGCAATCAAAAAATGTCATTATAATGGAAGTCAATGGGAAAAAACAGCCGCCAAAATAATGAAAGTATATAAAATTTTGAAAGTGTATTGTTGATTTTTTTTTTTCAAAGCATTTTCTCACAATATGTGTCAATAAGATTTGTCAACAAAAATCATTCAATCTGCTGAAACAGAGAAAGTTGTGACCAAATTAAGACTCAAAATAACACCAGAGTGGATGAAAACATCAACAACACACAAGGGTTAATCTATAGCTTTTTTGATTTTGTATTTATACCTATTAGTATGAGAACACAAGCCTGAAGACATTATCATTAAAACCATGTAGTAGTATTGTAATGACATGCTATGTCTGTGTTTTCTAATTATAGTTAGGATTATCTAGATTTTATGATACTATACAGGACAGCAATGTAGGCAACAATGGAAATGCTTTTCACGTTTACACAGCGTTTCATAACAATTCTGAACAATACAGCCTAAAACACTGTATTACACATGCCAGGCCAGTATTTGCCTCTGTCAACCTTGTGAGTAAAGAGTACCTATAGGGAAGTAACTATGGAATCAGTTTAGTCTCAAAAGAAATTCATGCAAAAGACAAGATGTACACATGCGTAGCCAAATTCACGTGCATAAAATTAAATTCAGGTGCGTAAAATATTTATTTATATTCACAAAAAATTTTCACGTGCTCAAAATAAAAATACATTTTCATAAAATACGTTTCACAAATGCAAAACACCATTTGCAAATGTATAAGAGTGTACAAAAAGTTTTGAATGTTTAAAACTTGCGAATTTATCCTGAATGAGAATGTGCAAATCCTCTTTCACGTACGACTCGCCCTGGATACGCGTGCGAGTATTTTTGAGACTTTCCTGCCAGAGGCCTCGTACCTTTCAGCCAATCAGATGAGAGCTGTAGTCAATGACACCAACTCTGTGCTTCATTTGCGCAGACTGTTTCTCTCCAGCATGGCGAACGGAGAAAGCAGCAGTCGCAGTTGCACTTTTTTTCATTTATTGAATTATTTGACCATAGCCTCACTCTTTTTATCCTTATTGTTCTTTTTGTTCCTTATTGTTCCACTCTTCTTATTTATTGTCTCACAGCCTTACGAGCAGAATGTAGCCTGCAGAATGATGAAATATCATTCCGGTGGTGAAACCATTGTGGTCTAGCGGTCAGCGCGTTGCATTATCAAGCCGCCGACCCGTGTTCGATCCTCACTAGAGATTAACTTTTTTTTTTTTTCATTTTTATTGTTAAGACATATAAAACTGTAAGGTTGTTGAACATTTGAAGTTCTAAAGCAACTGTTTTCTTTAAAAAGACTTGGGTATATTCTACATATTATATTACTAAAGCACAACAGCAGCTTGTTTACATTCATTGGATATAATCAGGGCCGGAGTGGGACTCCTTTTCAGCCCTGGAGTTTCAAGCCTTGGACCGGCCCACCTCAGTTCACGACTGACTATATTAAAATAAGGTCATTTCCAATTCAGTTTCTAATTACACTATTAAGTCTTTTTAAAGAAAACAGTTGCTTTAGAACTTCAAATGTTCAACAACCTTAAAGTTTTATATGTCTTAACAATAAAAAAAAAAAAAAAATTAATCTCTGGTGTGGATCGAACACGAGTTGGCGGCTTGATAACGCAACGCGCTGACCGCTAGACCACAATGGTACTGCTGTGCTTGCATCACCGGAATGATATTTCATCATTCTGCAGGCTACATTCTGCTCGTAAGGCTGCGAGACAATAAATAAGAAGAGCGGAGCTGCTGCAAAATAATGGATAAAAAGAGTGAGGCTATGGTCAAATAATTAAATAAATGAAAAAAAGTGTGACTGCGACTTCTGGCTTTCTCTGTTCGCCAAGCTGGAGAGAAACAGTCTGCGCAAATGAAGCGCAGAGTTGGTGTCATTGACTACAGCTCTCATCTGATTGGCTGAAAGGTACGAGTTACCCTGCCTCTGGCAGGAAAGTCTCAAAAATACTCACACACGTATCCAGGGCGAGTCGTACGTGAAAGAGGATTTGCACATTCTCATTCAGGATAAACTCGCAAGTTTTAAACATTCAAAACTTTTTGTACACTCCTATACATTTGCAAATGGTCTTTTGCATTTGTGAAACGTATTTTATGAAAATGTATTTTTATTTTGAGCACGTGAAAATTTTTTGTGAATATAAATAAATATTTTCCGCACGTGAATTTGATTTTATGCACGTGAATTTGGCTACGCATGTGTACATCGTATCTTTTGCATGAATTTCTTTTGAGACTAAACTGATTCCATAAGTAACGACATGGATGTGTAGAATTTGCATTGTGTGTAAGATGCGGCTGCTGTTGTTTGTAATATGAAGGTAAATTTACACTTCCAATAACAGCAATTGTTGTTTATGTTTGTTTGCACTTGCCTTAATATATCATGTTTGTGCATGAAGTCATCTATTTTAAAGGTTCTTGTTTTCTTGTGTTTACGAGAGCAAGATGATGTTTTCAGAAACTTCCTCTTTCAAACCTCTTTTCAGATTTTTGTTTTTTAATGACAAAAATGTTTTGTTTTTTTCTAAAAACCTTATTGTGTAAACAGCCCCTCGAATTAAGGCCTTGTCCTATATGTACAGTTGAAGTCAAAATTATTGGCCCCCCTTTAAATTAATTTTTCTTTTTTAAATATTTCCCAAATGATGTTAAACAGAGCAAGGAAATTTTCACAGTATGTGTAATAACATTTTTCCTTCTAGAGAAAGTCTTATTTGTTTTATTTCGGCTAGAAAAAAAAGCAGTTTTTAAAATAATTTTAAGGTCAGTATTATTAGCCCCTTTGAGCTGTATATTTTTCCGATAGTCTACTGAACAAACCACTGTTATACAATAACTTGCCTAAATACGCCATCCTGCCTAGTTAACCTAATTAACCTAGTTAAGCCTTTAAATGTCAAATTAAATGTTAAGCTGTATAGAAGTGTCTTAAAATATCTAGCCAAATATTATTTACTGTCATCATGGCAAAGATAAAATAAATCAGTTGTTAGTAGGCCCACGCGGAATTTGCTTGCACAGAATTCCATAGACTTTCCACAGATTTTTAGCCCATCATTGATTGTTTTTTTTTCCTTGTGCAAATTCATATTTATACCGTTTTTAAATTAATTTCAGTGATATTATTGACAAATATGAAAATGTTATTATAATTTATTCACAATACAGTTTTAAAAAATTATATTTTCTGTCTTTTAGTAGATATATTATATAGAAGACTTGGTTTGTATACCAAATAAAGTGGATCTAATTAGATTTGCATTGTAAACATTAAATACAAGTTTAAAAGGTATTATTTTTTTGTTCAAATATTAAGGTTTTAGTTATGATACTCCCAAAATAATTCAGCATAAATCTGCAGATTTTTAACAAAATTCTGTGCTGAAATAGCAAAAAATGTCCACAGATTCCGTCTGGCCCTAGTTATTAGAAATCCATTATTAAAAAATTATGATGTTTAGAAATATGTTGAAAAAAAAGTCTGCTCTCCGCTAAACACAAATTGGGTAAAAATAAACAGGAGGGCTAATAATTCAGGGGGGCTAATAATTCTTATTTCAACTTTATATGTTTTTGTTGTTTTGTTTTTTGTTTTTTTTGCCATCCCTCTAAGATAGTTTACCCAAGCATTTAAATTACCTCCTAATTTACTCTCCCTTGTGTGGTTTTAAACCTTTTTTCCTGTTGAACACAAAAGAGGATTTTGTAAAAAATACTGTTTGCTGGCACTCATTGACATCTGTAACGTTCCCTTGCAGAACGTATTTTGGATAAGTGTGTGCGTTCGTTTGTATGTGGGTGTGTCGTTTCATGCATGTGTTACAGGTACGAACGGCATTGGAGGATCCGCATTTCGTGCTGATGACGTTGGCCGCTGACGCTGGGTTTGCGCCACCAATCGCTGGTTGGCGTAGCGTTTAAAAGCCGAGCCCAAACTGCAATGGCGATCTCTCTCTCTCTCTCTCTGTCTCTTTCCTTCTCGCCACTTCTCGCTCTTATTCTTTCTGTGGGTCTCTGTGAGGACAGTCTCTCTTGCGAGGGCTAGTCTGAGAGAATGTGTTTTGCTTGTTTAATGCTCTTGTCTAAAGTTTGCGATTTATCAATGTTTGTGAAATTGTCCAGTTAACTGACATGTTTGAGTGATGCCTCGGAGAGGTGTAGGAGTGAGTAAGTCGCGCGATATACATATACAACACTCAGATTGATATTTTGTATTAGTTCATTAGGTTCAGGAGAATGTGCTGTTTTCTGTATGTTTTGTTTTTAGTTAGAGCAGTTTAGTTAAGACGTTTGGTACGTTGAAGATGTTTCTTTTCATGCTTTTCTTTTCATATTTAGTTTAGTTTGGTGAAAACAGTTACTGAGTTTTGTTATATTTATTTCTTTGATTTAAGCACATTCAACTACTTCCTCTCCCCCCAGGTAATTCATTATTTAATCATTGTAAATATTTTTCTTTCACTGTATAATATATTTTCACTGGTTTTCATGGGATATATGGGCAATAAATAATTGCAGTGATTATTTGATTCAGTTTATTTCTTTCTCCATCCGCTTGTCACACACATTAAACTAATGTATGTTATTGTCATCTACTCCTAGTTTAATATTAACATCTAAAAGGACGTAACAACATCCATAGTAGGGGAAAAAATACTATGAATGACAGTGGGTGCTTGTAACCAGCATTCTTCAAAATATCTTATTTTGTGATCAATAAAAGAAAAAATCTGTAATAGGTTTTGAACTACTGTAAATAATGGCAAAATCCAGATTGTTGGGTAAATTGTCTCTAATTTATTGTTTCCTGCATTTCAGGTACGGTTTGTAAAGAATGTGACGTTATGGAAGGAGATGAAGCCGGCCTTCTACCATGGACATGTTTCCTTTCTGGACTTCACCAAGTACGTATCATCATGTGCTGTTCCCGGTGCAGAATCTGTTGTGGTCTGGTCAGTGAGTTTGCATGACAAATGCAGTTTTGCATTTAATGCTACCATCACTCCAGAAGGAGTTTTCCAACATTCAACGTAACATGAAACCTGTGTTAATCACTGCGATTCATATCTATTGAAGGATGTTTACATTACTAACAGGCCAAGTGTCAAAAAAAGTGATTTGATGCTACTGACACCTGGTGGCCGTGGGAAGAACTGCAGATAGCCTCTTCCTCTAAAAGTTACATTGTTATATACACTGTTTTTAGGGATGTAAACAAAAACAATGGTCCCAACATATTTCCTGTTTTACATTTTTAATTTCTATAGATTCTGATTATCCACATATTGATGAATAATGTTATGATAGCTGTTTAACATTAAGTTATAATTGAATTGCCTCTTGTTATGAAATGGTTTGATAACAAGCAGGACATGTGGTGGAGCAATAACATGACCACATTGAAATGGTCTATACTGGGTCTCCCTATACCTTACATATCTGAAATGTACTGATAATGTTTAAATGCATGCATAAAGTAATTATTTAGTTATACATAAATTCCAAAAACATCTGTTTCAATGTATTAGTGATGGCAAAATGAAAAGCAGAGCTGTACTGTTTCTTTTTCATCTCTTTATCAGATTTGGGGTGAAAAAAAAGCCCATTTACATTAATGTTATCCGAGACCCCATTGAGCGTCTGGTGTCATACTATTATTTCCTGCGATTTGGAGATGATTACAGACCGGGCCTACGACGCAGAAAACAAGGAGACAAAAAAGTGAGTCTGGTTGTTTTTGGTTTGAGATTGTAAGTGTTTGTTCAAAAAAAGTAGTTGTATTTACTTGTACAGTTGAGTTTATGTTCAGTAATGATGTTCATAAAAATTTGATATATGTTGTCAGTAAATGTATAAAAATAAGAATAATCATATGCAATTTATATAAAAGTCTATACATGGATTTTGTGTAATAATGTTATGAATGTAAATGTTATATTAAATGATTAACTATATTAAATGTTAAACATTTGATGTTTGAATGATGTTTTATTAAAATATAAAATTTTGTTTGTTTTAATAATATTAACTTAATATTATTAAATGTTGACTTGCTATTTTTTTTAATAACACACACACACACACATTTATATTTAGTAGAATAATATTTTATCAATGTTGTATGTACAGTGGCGGGAATAAGTATTGAACACGTCATGGTTTTTAATATTTGTAAAGGAGCTGTTGACATGGACTTAAACCAGATTTTGGTAAAAACACAAACATAAAAATAAACTAAACAAAACAAACAATCTGACAGATCAGTTATGTATAGTAAAAATAAAATGACACACAAAGAAAGTATTGAACTACTAAAACGTATTTAATACTTAATGTAAAAGGATTTTATAGTGATGGCAGCTTAAAGACGACTTAAAGATGGAGAATGAAGCCACATGAATTGCTCAGGTGTGAGTTTTTCACAGACTTCAGCAGAGTTTAAAAATCTTGATGGTTCTTTGGGTCTCGTCTATCAAATCTGACCTTTAATTTATTTTTTCTTTATTGGATTTAATACAGGTGATTGGCTGGGCCATTCTACAGCTTGGTTTTTTTTCCCTAAAAGGATTTGATAGTTTCCTTGGCTGTGTTTTGGATCATTGTCCACTCTAGTTTCATCTTCATCATCCTGCTAATGTAGATGTTAGACTGAAGAAGCTAATGTTCATTTACAATGGCGAAGAGCAGAGGGTTGCTAAATAACTACTGAGAGATTTCAGCTGCTATCTGGGCTTTCACTGCTTTTCTAAACCTCCCTTTCTTCATGTGTTCAATACTTTTTCCCTGTATCATTTCATTTTATAACGCGTAACTTATTTTATAAAGGAATAAATATTGTTTCTTTGCATATATTGGTTTCCTTGGTTATTATCAACATCTGGTGAAACTTCAAAGTCAACAGCACCTTTAGAAATATGTTTTCTGAGAAAAAGTGACATATTCAATACTTATTTTCCCCGCTGTACATGTTATTATATAAAATGTTCTAATAATACTCTAATTTTAAAACAATTATTACCATAATTAGTTTAAATATGATTTAAAACCATTTTATTCAAAATAAATATTTGCATTCAGATTTGGGCTTTTAAATCATCCTAAAATGAGCCCTATTTACTAAAACATATTACTGTAACCTTGGTTTGTGCCACTATTTTTTGCTGTCAATCAAGTTTGACTTTGTAAATGTTTATCCCATATTCATATCAGACTATTTCAACATGTGTATGCTGTGTATGTTTCAGACATTTGATGAGTGTGTCTCTGCTGGAGGCTCCGACTGTGCTCCTGAGAAACTGTGGCTTCAAATTCCCTTCTTCTGTGGTCATTACTCTGAGTGCTGGTAGGCTCTTTTGATGCAGATGTTTCAGATCCAGCATTTTCAGTACTGTTGTTTCACTTTCTCATAAATTGTTTCACAGGAACATTGGCAGCCGGTGGGCTCTGGAGCAGGCGAAATACAATCTGGTGAATGAATACATGTTAGTTGGAGTGACGGAGGAGCTGGAGGACTTCGTTATGATGCTGGAAGCGGCTCTTCCTCGCTTCTTTAAAGGGGCCACAGAACTCTATAAGACGGGTATGACTGCATAGACTATGTGAATTACATTTTAATACTATATTTTCTCATTTTCTTCTGTTTTCAGTCTATAAGTATTGAGTGTATATTTATTTATGTCCATAGGAAGATTATGTTTGCATCATACATGCATTTGCACAGAATATGAAGAGTTCAGATGCAAAAACCTCTAAGTGCCATCTGGAATTTTCTTCTGAAATTAGCATTTTTCTCAGCCTTTATGTTTATGTTCAGTTATTTCATGTTAGAAGTGATAAAAATAATCTATTCTTTGCCATAAAAGTGAGGTTTTTGCATCAAAACTACATATGTTTACAATTATTTAAATTGAAAATACTGAGAAAGGGCTCATTTGCACCAAACACATTTTTCCTTATAAAAATACAAGAGAAAAAAAGTTTCAGCATAAAACATGAGGGTTTCCAGCCACTTTTTGCCTGTAAACGGAAACGTTTTTCTGATTGGTCCACTGCTTTGGAACTGACAGTAATGAGCAGCCTATATTTTGATCAGTAGAAGCTTCTTTTAACTTAACACAGTGTCTAGAAATGTGGCACTTCAAAAGATGAGAACATAACAGTCCCACACTTCCATCATGCATGTTTTCATTTAAAAAAAACAATAGAAAAGTAGTGCATTGGAAATGAAAAACACATTCTGTGTGAACGGCCCCTAAATGTTGAAGAAGTAAAATCCAATTGCCATGAATAATAATTAAATATGCTTTATAGGGTAAATCATGGGCCTCAAACTCAATTCCTGGAGGGCCGCAGCTCTGCACAGTTTTGCTCCAATCCTAATCAAACACAGCTGATCCAAATAACCAATGTGTTCAAAGGTGTCATGAACTCCTTCATTAGTTGGATCAGCTGTGTTTGATTAGTGTTGGAGCAAAACTCTGCAGAGCTGCGGCCTTCCAGGAATTGAGTTTGAGACCTATGGGCTAAATAGATACATAATTACATCTTGTCTATTTTGGTTTTACCATTTCTACATTTAAACCCATTTAACAAATATTTTAGAACATCAAAATTGATTAGGTTAGTGTTTCTCAACCACGTTCCCGAAGGGCCACCAGTACTGCATGTTTTGGATGTCTCCTTTGTTACATCTTTGTCTGTTAATCTGTCTAACCTAACTGTGAATTTAGCATTTGCATAAACTCGCAGTGCAATACCTGACGTTATACCCGAGGTGCTATATTTACAGTGGCTAAGAGAGCTTAACAAACTGCAATTTAAGAAAAAGCATGCAATTACAAAAAATACCAGCAAATTTCTCACAACGCAAACAATTTACGAAAACGCGCAGCATTTTCTTACACTTTCAAATAGAACGAAACACCACAGAAATGTTTCAAAAGGTCCCTAAAACGTGACGAACCCGGCTATTTAGGTTATGGTTTTTGAGGCTAATAAAATAAGACGAGGGAATCAGCATATTAAAATAAATAAACAAAACAAATCATCTTTCAAAGATCACCTACATCTTCAATGAGCAATTGTCACAGCACAGTGGCGTTCGTCACATTTTTGGGTCCACTTAAAACATTTCCGTTGTGTTTCTGATGTTTTTGCTAGTGTATTGCATAAATATTTCAATTATTAGAGACTGAAATAAAATTCTGGGTCAAGACCATAACAGAAATTTGTTGATACTCTTTGCCGGAAAAAAAAAAAAAAACAGTGCCGTAAATACTTAATAACAATTGTTTGCTATTTTATGAAGTGTTAGAACGTAATTTTGTAACTCTTTTTACTTTTTAAAATAGTATTAAACACACCACATTTTATTGACCTTAATGTAAAATTGGACAGAAAATATACAATGGTCAAAATTATTTGTGAAATCTGCACTACCAAAGTCCTTTCTCTCTCTCTCTCTCTCTCTCTCTCTCTCTCTCTCTCTCTCTCTCTCTCTCTCTCTCTCTCTCTCTCTCTCTCTCTCTCTCTCTCTCTCTCTCTCTCTCTCTTTGGATCATATTTATATATTTCAGCTGAATATATATATAATATTTATAACGGCTGAAAATTTGGTGCGTCCCTTCAATCTGGTATCCTGGCTTCCATGTCATTTTTAGCATTTTCAAAACCATTTAATTTTTTTACAAAACTTATATATATAGATTCCTCAAATAAACTTTAAAAAAGAGTGTCTAACATCAAACAATTTGCTTCTCTACAGTGTCATCTGTAGCTTTAAACTGTGCAACTTTATATTTTAGTGGATTCTGACTGGCTTTCAGTGTTTTATTGTTTTTTTACCTGGAAAAAAAAGCAATCAAAATGATTCCAACAATTTTGTTTCTCTACATTGTGACAGTTTTAGCAGTGGTCTGAACTCTGCTGTCCATTTACATTCAGAATAGTTTTTAGAACAATGTCTTTATCATTATCTTTATAGTAATAATAATAATAATAATAATAATTTATTCATAACAAGCTTTTCTAAAACCCAAATCACTTGAGAGTTATCATCTATGGTGTGAACAGCTTTCACTAAAACAATCACACGGAACCTGCTCAGTGTGAACACAACATTAAACCACAGTGCGACTTATCCGTGTGTTTTTCAACGTTTTTATTTTTTATTTTTTAGAAAATACAGTAGATGTAATGCAAGTTCTCAAATGATTATTTTTCAAAAATGTTTTTACCTATTACCTTTGTAGGAAAGAGATCCCACCTAAGGAAAACGAGTGAGAAGAAGCCTCCCACCAAAGAGTCTATAGCCAGACTGCAGCAGTCCAACATCTGGAAAATGGAGAACGAGTTTTATGAGTTTGCACTCGAGCAGTTCCAGTACGTTCGGGCTCATGCGGTGAGAGAAAAAGATGGAGAACTGTACCTTCTGACACAGAACTTTTTCTATGAGAAAATCTACCCTAAATCTAACTGATAACTCTGTACGCTGTTGTCAGAAACACTGGAGAGAGGACACTTTGTTTTGTTTCTTTAAAAGACGTATGTTCTCCATCTGGATGTGAATGTGTAAAACTAGTGCGTGCCACAGGGAAGAGTCCTGGGGCCAAATAGCTTTTATGGGCTTTATTCTCCAATGCATATCATTTGAAGAAGAGTTCAAAGCCTCTCGGATGACCTTTAAAAGTGACTTGATCATGTCGTTTTCCATCGCAGTAGGTTTATACAGGTGTTGGTGCTGCCACATTTCACAGGTTTGTTCTCTTTTTTTTAGCCTAATTTAATGAGTGTTCTTTGAGTGAATGATGCAGATTTACGAGTTTGTATTTCTTATTTTTAAAGTGATGAAAGTGTATGGATGACTACTAAACATTCTTGAACTTTAGCAAATTGAGAAGGTAGTTTTTTTTATATAGTAAAATGTTTTATTTCTTTTAAAAGTTGTTTCTCGGTTACACCGATTTGGATGTCCACTATCTGACAAAAGTCTTGTCACTGATCTAATTTTTAGGAAAAACAAATAATAACCTGACTTCTAGTTGATCAATTGGTATCAGAAGTGGCTTATATGAAAGGCAAAGACCTCTAGATTACGCTTATTTTACCAAAATAAAATGATCATGTCTTGATTTTTAATGATTTAATTAGGACAGTAAAGTCTGACTTTGCTTAGACAAAAGTCTTGTCAGTTAACAGAAATAATGTTCAGAATAGAATATAAAGTCATGCTGCAGTGAAAAAAAGAATTTAATATTGTGTACGACTGAGCTTGGAGGACTGCATCCATACATCTCTGCGATGACTCAACTTATTAATAAAGTCATCTGGAATGGCAAAAAAGTAGAGGTGTGAACCTATACTGGTCTCATGGTTCGGTTCGGTTACGATTATCATGCCATCGATTCGGTTCAATTCGATATCTCGGTGCATCACGGTGCATTGACGATGCTTTCCATATACAGTGTTATATTTTAGGGGGGAGGCTATAACATGCTGTCTGTATAAACACACAGCACCACACTGTCTCTCATTCAAACACATTCACAAACATAGACAGCATCAGACAAACAAACACACGCGCGCGCACACACACACACACACACACACACACAAACACACACACTTAAGCCCTTGCAACAGGGAGAGCTCGCGGTAAGCGGAGCAGAAAAACAAACAAAAAAACAAAAAAAAACAAGCACTTTTCCGACGGTCCCTTACTGAGAGCTCCTCTCAGCCCGAGCTCTGCCGGCTAAAGTAAACGCAGACTGCGAGAGCTTAAACGGTACAGTGGTCGTAATGTCGAGCGAAAAAAAAGAAAGACAGCTGTGAAACATAACCAGCTTTGTTTTTCTGTAGGAAACACACTTTAGATCTTTTTAGGGTAAGAGGTTTTTGAGTTATTGCCGTCTATAACTGAATGTGTGTCAGGAAAATCGAAAACAAAACCAACTGAAGCGCGCTCATTTCTGGCACCCCCTGGATGTACAACGCCCTTAGCATTTGCCTATGGTGCCTATGCCGGCCCTGAGTTGGCTGAGTGTTGTAAATACTCGCGCTCACCTCCCTCGCGACAGAGCGCATAGGAGATAAATGACGTCACGACATAATAACCGGTTATGATTATTACTGAATCGATACCGAATTGTCCGCGTCTGCATCACGGTGCACCAAAGAAACAATTAATTTTGACACCCCTACAAAAAAAGCATCAAGATTCTTCTGATTCATCTTCAATACCTTCTCTTTTGCCTTACCCCAGACATGCTCATTAATGTTCATATCTGGTGACTGGGCTGGCCAGTCCTGGAGCAGTTTCTTCGCTTTCAGGAACTTTGATGTGGAGGCTGAAGTATGAGGAGTGCTATCCTGCTGAAGAATTTACCCTCTTCTGTGGTTTGTAATGTAATGTGCAGCACAAATGTCTTGATACCTCAGGCTTTTGATGTTGCCATCAACTCTGCAGATCTCTCGCACACCCCCATACTGAATGTAACCCCAAACCATGATTTTACCTTCAGCAAACTTGACTGATTTCTGTGAGAATCTTGGGTCCTTACAGGTTCCAATAGGTGATCTGCAGTATTTGAAAGTATCAGAAGGTAAACAATACATCTGAAAAATCTACCCTCTGCTACTTTTTTTAAATGATCAACTATAAGTCAAGTTAATATTTGTAGCTCTTACAACTGGGATCGACGACAAGATTTCTGTCAGGTAGTGTAAATATTTTACATTATAATTGTATCTTATCTTATGTAATGTTAGATTGTTTGGTTTTAAAAGAATTCTACATTAACCTTCTATCTGCATTTTTTGTTTCATCAATTTCAGAAAATATATTTTTATCTAAGAGTTTATGTATGTAAATACTGGTCATTACAGCTGCTGTTGGACCAAAACATTTAAATATGGGATGATTACAAAAAATGTATAAAACAAAATGTTTGTTTTAAAAAAAAAAAATCAAACACACACACACACACATCTGCATGCCTGTCTGTTATTAGTTCTCGTTAAGCAGCAATTTATTTCCTTTACATTTATTTTTATATATTTTAAGACTGATTTATCATGTTTTCTTTTTTACATACTTAACATAAACATACCTAATTTCAAAGCCTGGTACCATTAGTTTGCTTCTTTTATCATTCAGAGGTTATAGAGTTTAATTGAAGACTGTAAATTAATTCATCAAGACTGTGCCTTTTTTCCTATATGATACAAAGCTGTCATGGTCACAGCAAGTGTAAATATGACTTGACGTCTCGGCATGTGAATTTTTACAATGAGAAGCATTCATATGTAGTTGTGTATAGACTGTCATTATGAAAATGGAAATGGCTAACCATATGAAATTTTTGATGGTATACAAGGGAGGAACTAATGTCTTTTTGAAAATGAAAATGCATCTGCTAAAGTCATTATACAATTACAGTGTTTGTATAGGTACATGTTCTTTTACTGACTACACATTTGTGCATGAAATGGGTGCTGGGTTGCACATTTGACCCTAAAATAGCTCAGAGACACATGATGAGTAGAACAGTCACTCTTTGTCATTAATTTTCACTCTGTACTTTAGAAAACTATTTTGAGGATTTGCAGGTTCTTTCAGATGTTTTTAGACTATCAAACTCAATCTGTACTGTATATTAAAAGTGGAGTAGCTTGTACATAGGAAGTTGATATTAGTATGTCGTTTTCTTTTATTTCACAGTGCCACCATGTGAGCCTGTATGTGTGTTTCTCATTTTAAATGAATGAGACTCTTGGGAGTTTTCTCTTTTCTGCTGACTGTGCTGAGGTAGACCTGAAAACGGGTTGATTTTTTTTGACCATGTCAGCCATAATAAAAAGACTTTGATTTGTTTAGCTTTTGTTTCCTTGTTGTTCTTTTATCTTTGTAATTTTGATAGCACAAACTGATTAAAATATTTAAAAATGTCATTTATTCCTGTGATGAAAAAGTTTTTTTTAGCTTCATTACTCCAGTTTTCAGAGTCACATGATTCTTCAGATATCACAAGATTATGTTGAGGTTAAAGGGATAGTTCACCCAAAATATAACATTTCCTCAAAATCACTCAAGTGGTTGTGAACTTTCATGAATTTCTTTGTTGAACACACAAAAAAACATATTCTGACAAATGTTTGGTGGAAAAGCAATCATTATGATTTATAATATATTAAAGTAAAATAAAATAGTTTCAATAATTAATCAATCATTTTCTTATCTTTTTTTTACATTCTTCAGTATATCTTTCTACCTCCGCAGAAAGAAACTCACAGGTTTGGAACAAGTGGAGGAAGAGCAAATAATGACAGAATATTTAATTTTTGGTTGAGCTATCATTTTACAAAACATTCTTTCTTATCATTTGTATGAATTCTAAAACACTATAAAAAATGCTGGGTTGCCCCAACAAAAAATAATTTAGGTAACTCGATTACTTTTACTAATTTTAGTGTAAGTGAACATAAAACAATTAAGTTGTCCTATAAAATCTCAAGAATTGTGTTATTTTAGCTCATTTTAAATAAGCAGTTTAAACAAGTAGCTATGTTTATGTATGTATATATGTTCATACGTGTGTGTGTGTGTATATATATATTGTACAGCGTTAAAATAAAAAAAAAGCCTAATGCAGACTTACCATTGTACATTTTGATTTCGATGCTGAAACGATATAACGTTTATCCATTTTTAAGTGTGCTTATGATGATGTGACTTGCTCATTTTATTGCTTTGTACAGGAAACAGCTCTTCATTTGTTTTGTTTTTGTTGTTGTTCTTTTTTAAATGTGGTGAAGCAAACACATTTTGGGTTGAATCAACCTTAAATTTACAAATTGGACCCTATACTTATCTTCAAAGATTTTATTTGCTTTTATTAAAATCCTAAGCCTTTACCTTTTGAATCCATTTTTTTTCTTATACTGAATGCAAAATTCTTTATTCTTAAGCAAAAAAGACCTTGCTAAATTTTACTTGCTTGTTTACTCTCCTAGACTAGAGGAAAACTGCAAAGATTTTACTGCATTATGACAACCTTTTAAAGGATACGGCACTCTAACCTTTTTATGCGCTTTTTCATAGATAAATTATTGCAAATAACTATTATTATCTGTATTATATTATTACACTTGTACGAGATTTTAATGTTTTCATATGAATTCGTACAATTTGCTAATGCACCAATGGTGGTTGGGTTTAAGGGTGGGGTTGGGTGCCATGCCTCCTTTTTAAAATTGTACATTTTCGTCCAATGAACTTCTGGTGAAAGTGTGACTATTTTCAATTTCATAAGGTTCCTTTTACAGCATCGATGTTGTAATGTAATTCACATATAATCAGTTAAATAGACTTAAACATCAATTTGGCTGTTAAAGCGTAAAAAGAGATGAAAGACTGTTTAAATGCAGGTGCTATCATCAGCAGAAACTCCATTGAAAATACTGGGGTAAAATAAACTTCCATATTTTAATGACATGACATGGAAAATATCATTTAATGCAGTGCTTCTTCTTTGGTCTGATACCCACTTTATATCGTATCTCAATGAGGCAGTGATGATTGCTGTTTATAAATAAATCAGATCTTAAACGTGACAATTTTGTATATGATGATGATCGACCAGAAGCCCTGGGGCTGGCTGACTGAAATTAAAAGTCTGTGGGCATATACCCCATTGAACTCTTATGAATTCGTACGAAATAGCCACCTAACTGACGAAACCTAAAATAGTTATGTTTGTACTCTTTCTTTGCTTTGTAAAACTAAAAATGCTCTCATTACCTTAAAGTTTTTGCATGGTATATTTGTGAGGGTAAAAACAACCATGATAAACTTGTACCTATAGAATAGCAGAATGTAGCCCTTTGGTCTTTAACCTTTCACCCCCAACACTACGCTATATTAAGAGAAAAACATCAGATGAGAGCGCATCCACTTAATGAACATCAGCGGGCGATATGCTTTTGAGTCCATCTCGATGTGGAAATGTAATCAGCGGCACAATTAAAGCTTTACTGAGTCGTTCTTTCAATGGCATGGCCTAGATAATAGTGTAAATAATTAATTTTTCTATTAACTCATTGTCGTCTCTTCAGCTTGTCTCTCTTCAACACGCTGGGAACAGATACCAGGCTGCCTTTCAGAGATATAATTTTTCTAATTAGCACTCAAATGAAGGGCTGTCTGTAGCCCCTGACGGTCATTGTCGGCGTTTTTTTTTACCTCCCCCCGGTTAGATTAGATGGGTGATTGAGCTGTCAAAGCAACAAATAAAGGGCCCTTTCAAACAATCCCTTTCTGTGTTTGATCGACAGTCGAGCTTCCCTTCATTTTTAATGAACATCATAATTGTTGGCTTTAGTCAATAGGGAAAGGATACATTAATTAGGGGGAAATTGGTTCGTCAAAATAGCCAGCTATCCTATATGGTAATGTTTTTTTTCCTCTGGATTAAATATATTTTGTAAAAGTGAGGCTCATTAAAATATATAATTGATTTATTCGTTTCAGCCTTCATGTATTTAAAATATATTTCTGAAGGAATTTAACATGTATTTCAGGGTCAATAAAATACATTTACAACCTTATAATATATGCGGATAGAAATCTGAAGTATTCATTAGTTTAATAAAAATATTTTGAAGAACTGCACTGTAAAAATAGATTTGAGATATAAAAATAGAGCTACTATAAAACCAAATGAGTGTAGTTAACTCAAAATTGACTGAAAGTTAATTCTACTCATTTGATAAGAGTTTTGAACTCCATGTTGAAGGTAATGGGTTGTTTAAATGGAGTAAGTTCACAGTACTCGTATAGATTTTTTTTTTACTTAAATGGTTTGTTGCAATCGGTTTCCTCAAATGATTTGAGTTGCCTTATTGGGTTTTACAGTACTTGGTTGGTTTGAGTTCTCTTCATTTATCAGGTTTTACTGTGCTCAAATTGCTTCATTTATTCAAATACATTAAGTTCATGCAGTACTCATTAGGATTAGTTTTTAAACTTGTTGCAATCGATTTCTTCAAACAGTTTAAGTTACCTTAACGTTTTAGGTTTTACAGTGTATTTGCAGCTTTACAAATATAGCTGTGATGTTTTTTCACCTAGGTTTGGCAATGTGTTTTATTTATTATTAATATTTAATTTTCTCTTATCTTAATACCACATTATACATCTAAAAGCTGAATAAATGTGCTTTCTGTTGATGTATGGTTTGTTATTGCAATATTTGGCCGAAATACCATGATGTAAATCAGGGATGCTCAAACTTTTTTGTATGAAGGCCCAAAAACCAAATATCAATGATAACTGCAGGCCAAAGATAACTATATTTAACTATTTTATATTTAAGTTGCTGTAAGTTTTTTTCCTAATCTATTTCATAATGTTGAAACTTTGAAAAAAAAATAATTTCTAATCTCTAATCAAAGCAAATTTCTAATCAAAAGTTGAGTTTTTATATATTTGTGGTAGTAAATGTTCTGAATGTCTTTATAGAACATGATGTTTACCTCATATTCTAATGTTTTTTGGTATAAAATAAAAATCGATAACTTTGACTATACAATACAATACAATGTATCATGTTGAGATTATATATCATTTTTGTGGTCCAGGGTCACAGACACACATAAATTACAAATAAAAAATAAATAGTATGTGCTTTTAAATTGTGTGTGTGTGTGTGTGTGTGTGTGTGTGTGTGTGTGTGTGTGTGTGTGTGTGTGTGTGTGTGTGTGTGTGTGTGTGTGTGTGTGTGTGTGTCAAGACACTTCTATACAGCTTAAAGTGGCATTTAAAATCTTAACTAGGTTAATAGGTTTACTCGGCAGGTTAGGGTAATTAGGCAAGATATTGTATAACGATGATTTGTTCTGTAGATTATCATAAAAAATGCTTAAAGAGGCTGATCATTTCAATCTTAAAAAGTTTTTTACAAAACTAAAAACTGCTTTTATTGTAGCCGAAATAAAACAAATAAGACTTTTTTCAGAAGAAAAAATATTATCAGACATTCTGTGTGTGTGTATATTTATGTGTGTGTGTGTCAGAATTATCAGCCCCCTTCAATTTTTTTTCAATTTTCACAGTATGTCTGATAATATTTTTTCTTCTGGAAAGAGTCTTAGTTTTTGTTTTTCAGATAGAATAAAAGCCGTTTTCAATTTTTTAAACACCATTTTAGGGAAAACATTATTAGCCCCTTTAAGCTAATTTTTTTCTCAATAATCTACAGAACAAACCATCGTTATACAATAACTTGCCTAGTTACCCTAATTAACCCAGTTAAGCCTTTAAATGTCCCTTTAAGCTGTATTAAAGTGTCTTGAAAAATATCTAGTAAAATATTATTTACTGCTATGATGGCAAAGATAAAATAAATCTATTATCAAAAATTTGTTATTAAAACTATTATGTTTAGAAAAGTGTTGAAATAACCTTCTCTCCATTCATCAGAATTTGGGGAAAATTTGGGGAAAGCGGCCTAATAATTCAGGAGGGCTAATAATTCTGAATTCAACTATATATATATATATATATATATATATATATATATATATATATATATATATATATATATATATATATATATATATATATATATATATATACATTTATACATTTATCATATTTGTTGAAGGTATATTTAAGTAAATGTATTTAAAATGTGTTTTTTACTGTGTATAAATATATACTATAATTTTTGATATAAATTTACATCATAGTTCAATCTCTAGCTGATTAAATTATAAGGCGCTGATGAAAATCTTCAGCCCTTAATAATGAAGCTTCTGTGTAATCTGTGCTTGGATCTGATGTTTATCTGACTGTCTGTTTAGACAGCTCCTGCTCTTTTATTAATGTGAGTCCTCTGCTCTTTACCTGAAACAGCACAACATGCTTCTGCTCAGTAAACAATTAAAGTAATGGAGCTGTGGAGAAAATGACTTATTTTCCATAACATCTCCCCCCCACACACACGTTTTAAACTTTGCGCTGTGCCATTAGATCAACGACTGTGACCTCATTACATAAACATAATGATCCAGGAGATGGAGGGGGTCGGTGGTCTCGTTTACAGGAAATCTACACAGGCAAAACCAACAATAGGGCTGAATAAACTCATAGGGGTTCGGGAGGTTAGAAAGACCCACCCCCTCTAATAAAAGGTCCAGAATATGTCCCATACATGAGCTCATTTGTCATACTTTGACTGCTATGCCATCATGTTGAAAATAACCCATCAAAGAAAGCTTCCTATGAATGCAAACAATTATTTTTCATGAGTCCAACATGCAGCTGTGCAAGAAAACATACAATCTGACGAAAGTGAAGTCATCTTTCAGTACAAGAAGGCCAACTTTTATTCTGAATCCTGGACCTTATTCTTGAAAGAAAAAAATACCAATAAAAAGGTTTAAAGCACCAATAGCCACCCATATTTAAGCTTATTTTAAGACTAATTAGGCTATTTGTGTTACCCATGAACTTTTAAAATGTACTTTATTTTTACCAAAGAGACAAGCAAAATTCTAATAAGATATGATATAATAAATTTGTATTTAAAATAAGTAATTTTTTTCATATTTCTTTATTCTTCATATTTAGCAAATGTTTTTGGTACCTCAAAAAGTGGGATTGTGATGACCATCTGGCAAGCTAATCCAGCTAAAAATAGTGCTTAAAATGGCACTAAAATGCAGCATTTAAACCTCATAATTAAACAGTACATAAGGCAAAGCACTGGAAAAAGGTCCACTTTTTGAGAAAAAAAAAAAGAACCACCTTTTACCAGGCTGCCTACGGCCCTGGTCTCCTTGTAGACACTCAAGCCCTAGGAGGTTAAGCAGCCAATATCTCAAAACCATTCATGCTAATAAGCAAAGTTAACTAGTTTCTAAATGCATTGATTTTGATGGACTGGGATGATTCTGTAGGGAAGTGAATCATGCATAACATTTAATAAACAAACTACAAGCATAGATAAATGCAACAAAGCAAAGATAAAAGTGAAATAAACAGCACATGCATTGTGGTTTTGTATAAATGCAAAAATTACACTGCAAAGTCAACCTAATTGCATATCTTTGCCATGTGACTATTGCGCATGCACACATTGCATTATTGATGCTGAAACGATATGTTGTGCAAACCTATAGTCCAATCCATGACATTAACACAGCAAAATGCAAATGAAAAAATTAACATGAACGTGAATGAGAAACAAGAAATGTGGACATAAAGCTGGGTTTTCTAAGAATTTACTGTGTGACGTCACTTTATGAATACCTGAAATAAATTAACAATGGGTAAATTAAGAGCTCCCTTATGGGAAATGAACCATGGTTTATTATAGCAAAAGTATAATGAACTAGTTTTAGTGCATTGATTACCATTTGCTCTTTCACCACCCTTTTACATTTTGTATAAAGGAGTAGTACATCCAAACATTTTAATTGTCATCATTTCTACTTCAATGATGACAGAACTTATCTAGAACTCTACTTTTACTTCATTGCTTTCTTCAAAACTGTTTGAGTTTCTCTCTTCGTTTAAACAGAATTGAAGAATGTTGAAAACAAATAGTTTTTGACTTCAATAATATATAAATGTATATATATATATATATATATATATATATATATATATATATATATATATATATATATATATATATATATATATTTGTTCTATAGATGTCAATGGTTGTTTTTTCCAACTATTCTTCAGAAAACCTTGTTTTGTGTTTTAAAAAAAAATCATAAAGTTTAAAATTAATCGAGAGTAAGAAATATAGTGAATACTACGGTAGGCAGAGTAGGTAGGTAGAGAGTTTAACAATTACAAAAAACACCAGCAAATTAACGATCTCCATCAATTTGATAGCACAAGTGTTGCAAATTGGTCACAACACAAACAACTGAAGAAACGCGCTGCAATTAGTCACGACACTTGCAAATATCCACGTAACACAACGAAAATGTTTCAAGGGGACTTAAAACCATGACAGACCCTGCTGAGATATGGATGTGTTATTATGTGTAATCAGGATATTAAAATAAATGAAAAACAACTCACCTTTCAAAGACCCCCAATCACTTCACTGAGCAACAGTCATGGCATAATAACACATCCATATCTCAACAGGGTCCGTCATGGTTTTGCGTCCCCTTTGAAAAATTTCCATTGTGTTACGTGGATATTTGCAAATGTCGTGACCAATTTGCTGCGCATGTCTCCTGTTGTTTGTGTTGTGACCAATTTGCTGTGCATTTCTTCAGTTGTTTGTGTTGTGAGAATTTGCAACACGTGTGCTGTCAAATTGATGTAATCGTTTTATTATTTGCTGGTGTTTTTTGTAATTTCATGTGTTTTCTTTAACTGCAGCACATTTAGCTCTCTCGACCACAGTATAATACATTTTTGTTGAGCTTTTCCTTTTATGTAAATACAAAAAAATCTCTGCAGTTTGGGCTGGGCCAATAAACTATATTATATTAATCTGCGATAATATTTCAATAACATTGATAAGCTCTGGTCTTTTTTCTCTATATTGTTCAAAGAGCCAATCACACAGCAGAAATGTGCAACATTGGGAATGTAAAAGTGTGTTGGTAGTAGAAATTTTCAGCCACTGAAAATGTATTGGCCAAATAATATGCTGTCATTTAAGGAACCCTCTAATTGTGGAGGTACTCTTAAATCTGGAAGCAATAACAACTTACATTGAAATACATATCGTTATCGTTCAATATGGAAGATAATTATCAAGATTGCATTTTTGCCATATCACACAACATACCTGCAGTACTCTGGGAAAGTTTGTTTTTGGTTACCAAAAAAAAAAATCTAAAATTTCCAGAATGTCCTTTTTTGGTTTCCTAACGGGAACCTAATGGGAGGCATATACATTAGTGAGACATTCTGAGAAAAATTGTCACTTACATTTGACAATAACGATACATCTGC
Organism: Danio rerio; assembly: GCF_052040795.2. Taxonomy (NCBI): domain Eukaryota; kingdom Metazoa; phylum Chordata; class Actinopteri; order Cypriniformes; family Danionidae; genus Danio; species Danio rerio. The sequence goes on from NC_141022.1 coordinate 25,780,157, forward strand.
CATGTTTTAACCAGGACTTTTGTTTTATAGTGTTGTGTATTTTTTACACATCAGAGCTCGACTGCAGATGTATGCAGGCTCAAAATACAACTAAACACAGAGTTAAGCTTTTAATTCCTCAAAGCAAACACCACACTATATATCATCACAACGCCGTCCCCATGGCTCCGTCATGTCATCAGGGACTAATTTTCGGCATTGAATAGTGACATAATACACCATAATGAGTGACAGAAGCCGACAAACACAAGCTTTTTCCCTCTCAGCTCATCCATCTCTGAAATCTAAAGTGTGTGCAGGTTTGAATTAAGATCATTTGACAAGATAAACAGTTTCACCCGGCTCCCATGACTGCCACTTTTCACCCAAACTGCTTTGATTGTATATAATCTGATGGTAATCATAGCTAAATGACAGACGGATGATAAGAAAGCCAAGATCCTTTTCTCACGGCTGATTTTCTATTACCACCCAATCAGACCACTGTCAAAGTTTCTTTTCATTCTGATTTGGCCGTGACGCTGTGTGTGTGTGCTGTAATTAGGTCTTTAATATGGGTGATTAAGACTCCATTGTGGGGTCATTCCATGAAATTGAAGCATTTTGCTTCCATAAGAAATACTGAAACCGAAATAATAACAATTAATATATATTTATATATATATATATATATATATATATACAGTTGGAGTCAGAATTATTAGCCCCCTTCGATTTTTTTTCTTTCCTTTTTAAATATTTTCCAAATGATGTTTAACAGAGCAGGGACATTTTCACAGAATGTCTGATAATATTTTTTCTTCTGGAGAAAGTCTTATTTGTTTTATTTCGGCTAGAATAAAAGCAGTTTTGAATTTTCTTTTCTATTAACCATTTTAGGGACAAAATTAGTAGCCCCTTTAAGCTATATTTTTTCTCGATAGTCTACAGAACAAACCACTTTTATACAATATCTTGCCTAATTCCCCTAACCTGCCTAGTTAACTGAATTAACCCAGTTAAGCCTTTAAATATCACTTTAAGCTGTATAGAAGTGTCTTGAAAAATATCTAGTAAAATATTATTTACAGTCATCATGGTAAAGATAAAATCAATCAGTTATTAGAAATGAATTATTAAAATTATTATGTTTAGAAATGTGTTGAGAAAAATCTTCTCTCCGTTAAACAGAAATTGGGGAAAAAATAAACAAGCGGTCTAATAATTTAGGGGGCTAATAATTTTGACTTCAACTGTATATATATATGAATATTATGATTTATATTCATCATATGAAGTTATGGTCACTTAAAAAATCGCATTTGCATATTGTTCTAAGCAGATTTGGGGAAAGTTCCTTCTGAAAGTAATGCATTACAATATTGAGTTACTCCCCCAAAAAGTAGCTGTTGTGTTACTTAGTTACTTTTTATGGTACGAAATGCATTACATTACTTTTGAGTTAGTTTTTGCGTTACTTTATATTACCTGGCTGAGGCTTGATCTCTTTCAGAACTTGTTTTTTTAATATATTTTTTAAATAGAGAAGCTCTGCAAATAACAACACACTGTATAAACTACAACTTCATTTATCTATAAAATAAAATATTTTATGACGTTATCAAGAACTCCCTGACCTGACCCCACAGAGATATACATGCCATATATACAGATTATTGAACGTTTAAAGCAATGTGTTTACTACTTTTGTACTATTTATCTCAAGTAATATCACTGTCCATTGAGACAACAGTCCCATTTTCTTTTTCCTCAATGCGTACAAAATAATAAACACATTACTACTTTAATTTTAATTCAGCAATTAATTTTTTTAAAAGGTCATTAATGAACTAATAAAGTTACTCACGTTACAATTTCTAAAAAGAAACTAAAATATTATTACTTATTTTTTAAAAGTAATGCGTTACTTGGTTACTTCACATAACACTGTCTGTTGCATTACGTAACTCACATACTTGTAATGTGTTACCTCCAACATTGGTTCTAAGTATATGTTAAGTTTTTTACATTTATGTAAAAAATAATGTAAATAATTTTATATTTCATAAAATTATATTAACCTATTAATAGCTAGCTATTACCAATTTAGCTTAAATTGTCAAAGCTGATACCTTTCCAGAGAGTTACTTCAGATGTTAACTGTTAACCTGTTCCTATCATAACTTTTTTAAAAATTTAATATTATATATATATAAAATATATAAATAATATAAATAATATATATAATAATATAAATAATATATATAAAAAAATTTATATTATATATATATAAAATATATAAATAATAATAAGATATAGCAATACACGTCCAACCAATCACCCATCAAAATTAAGATGTCATAGTATTCTAAATGTCAAATATTAGACCATTTCAAAATTCCCATTTTTAAAATATTCATTCATTAATTTCCTTTTCGGCTTAGTCCCTTTATTATTCTGGGGTTGCCACAGCAGAATGAACCGCCAACTTATCCAGCATATGTTTTTACACAGCGGACGCCTTTCCAGCTGCATCCCTTCTCTGGGAACATCCATACACATAGACTACGAACAATTTAGCCTACCCAAATCACCTGTACCGCATGTCTTTGGACTGTGGGGGAAACTGGAGCACCAGGAGGAAACCCACGCGAATGTAGGGAGAACATGCAAACTCCACACAGAAAAGCTAACTAACCCAGCCGAGGCTCGAACCAGCGTCCTTCTTGCTGTGAGGTGACAGCACTACCTACTGCGCCACTGCGTCGCCTTTTAAAAATATATAATATTTAAAATACGTTTGTTCTAAATATATAATATAATATACTGGTGAAATGAGGTACACAAATAGTCATAAAATAAGAAATTGAATAGTTTGAAATGGAGATACAATTTCTCAACCTTCATAGATATTAAGGACAATATATATTTGTATAATGACGTGTACATTAAAAACCTAAAACATACATTTCTCAAGTCACATTGACAAGTTGATATTGTTATTTAAGGTACAGTTAAAGAATAAACAGTACGTACAGTTGGAGAAAACGACCCCAATTCAGATGCTGATATCGGCAATAGTGCATCTGCCTCAAGACGAGAATTTAAGTGACTGCTGTTGATTGGCTGACGCTCGCCTGACGTCATTTTACGGATGTTTAAAGGAGATTGAAGCCTGGAACCAGGAGCGGTAAGCGGTTAACTTTCATTACGCAGAGCTTATGAGGACATGTCAACGAGATGCGGTCTGAGTGTAGGCAAATTATTTTTTCTTCTGTGTTTATAACTTCTGCCAATTTGCCTGAAGACAAGATATACTCCGGTTGTCTGCTTTTATGTGGACTGTCAGACTGAAAGCGATAATAATTCGTACTTTACTGTATTTATGACTCTGGAAGTGTGAAGCAGGTAAGTGCGCATGCGTGTGATAGCTATGAGACTAGAAGTGTGAACATGTTTACTTTAGCAAGATTGTTTGGTATCGGTCAAATAGTGCTTACATATATTTATTGTCTGTTCTACTGAATATACAATTTGTTTCTCTTAGTAACCATAAGTGAAACATATATTCAGTCAACATGTGCTTTGTTGTAGGTAGTGACCCATTTAACATGGTAAACAGTGCATGCAATACACAAGCAGCTCATGTCAGAATGGGGGCTCTGGCGTGGAAGCGGTGTGTTGGATGTGGATGCAAGATTTCGGACCGCTTCCTCCTGTTTGCTTTGGATGGGTACTGGCACTGCCACTGTCTCAAGTGCTCCTGCTGCCAAGCCCAGCTGGCTGAAATTGGCTCATCGTGTTTCACAAAGCGTGGCTTGATCCTCTGCAAAAGTGACTATTTAAGGTTAGGAACAGGACCGATGCTCTGTTTTGTTATTGTAATCCTTGTTGATTTACCATCATTTATATCTCGAGCTAACAAATTGGACTGGATCAGGGGGGGTTTCAATCTTTCTTAGATGGCATGGATTCCTGAATAGGATGGCCCTTTATCCTAAAATGAAATGGCATCTATTTAGTTTACTGTATAACTTTTATAATGTGAAATAATTATACTATAAATGGGAAATATTTACTTTCTATCAAAATATATTATTACAGTTGTTGTTAATTTTGGTGCTGTAGTAATTTATTATTTACATATGGTTTACAAATTGTAAAAAAAACAAAAAAAAAACAATTGAATGCATTTATTTAATGAATTTTAAATAATTTTTAGTGATTATAATTATTAGATTTTTTAAAACATAAATTTTTTATTTGTTTGTCATAGTATGTGCTAGTTTATTATTTTAATTGACTATTTCAATCTCACATTTGTATTTATTTTATCATTTTTTAATTTTATATATTCAATTATTTGTCAATCCTTTTACACATTTTATCTGTATCTCCAAACATTTCTACAGACCCCAAAGACTGAAAGGGTTTCAAAAAATAGAAAACATTGTTTATAGATCAAATACTGTTTTGTGTCATTGTAATAAAACAAAATATAAGGTAAGAAACAATGCTAGTGTGCTACAAAAAATGAAAAATCTGTCTAGTCATTTACTCAAGTCATTCCAGACCTGATTTACTTTCTTCTCAGCAACACAATAATATATTTCAAAATATTGTGGTTACTAAAATTTCCTGCCTAATGTCTTTCATTGGATGAACTAAAAAAATACAGTGGAGGAAAATGACATGTATAAAACATGAGGATGAAAACAAAGTATGACAGACATTTCATTTTTGGATATGCTCTCACTTTATGGAGATATTAGGCATAATATTTTATCAGTTGTGTCAAACACAACGTTTTTATGATTTTAAATGTTTTCAAGTCATATTTTTACATGTATTTGTGTATTTATTTTGCAGGACTTTTGGGTGAGCAAGTAATGACTTTAAATGTGGTCAATCTCCTTGCCCACTGATTGCCCTTGTTGAGACTCCCATGTCATATAATCTTACATAGATTCAATCTGATTTAGCTGAATAGCTGTTATTGTGCTCCTGGCCAAACGACTAATATCGCTTAGGTGGAAGGATCAGAAGCCTCCAACCTCAACACAGTGCATCCGTGATGTCCTCTTATTAAAGTTGGAAAAAATTAGACTGTCTAGAGTTGGAGTGGGCAAACTCGTTCCTGGAGGGCCGGTGTCCTGCAGAGTTTAGCTTCAACTCTAATCAAACACACCTGCTTATAGATTTCTAGTGATCTTGAAGACATTGATTAGCATGTTCAGGTGTGTTTAGTTAGTGTTGGAGCTAAAATGTGCAGGACACCGGCCCTCCACGAATGAGTTTGCCCACCCCTGGTCTAGAGCAAGGGTATCCAAACTGCAGGCTCCTGCAGGGCCGGTGTCCAACTTGCCTCAACACACCTGCAAGGATGTTTCTAGAAAGCCTAGTAAGTGCTTTATTACCTAGCCCAGGTGTGTCTGAATGGGGTTGGAACTCAACTTTGCAGGACACCAGCCCTCCAGGAATGAGTTTGGGCACCCCTGGTCTAAAGGTTCATCTAATCAGGTTAACAAAATTTGGGACCCATTTAGGAAATATATTTAGGATCATGTTTTATTGTTGAATGTAGACCAAGTGCTTGTTCCAGCAAATTGAATCATTTTTTTCTTTCCTAAGTTCAAGTTTTATTTATTTATTTTTATTTCATTGTATGCACTTAAGTTGATACTATCTATTCTTTTTAAAATACAATGTTTTTCAATTTTTTACTGTAATTTGCCATAAAATTCACAAATAAAATAATTTTTTAAAAATGTGGTCAACAATAGACAGCAGTAGGTTTAAGCACAGTAAAGGCTGTCTTGTGTTTGTACAGTTAAAGAGACAAAAACACAAATGACTCTCTTATTAAAAAGCATATTTGTGATTATGATCTTCACCATAGATTATTTGGCCACAGTGGTGCCTGCAGGGCCTGCGGTACCTCCATCCCAGCAAATGAAATGGTAATGCGTGCACAAGGCAATGTTTTCCATGTCAAGGTAATTTACAAACGGACCCATTTAAATACAGTTTGTTCATTTTTACTACCAGTTATTATGCTTTTTCATTTCTGCCTTTGGTCTTGCAGTGTTTTGTATGCTCCATCTGCCATAACCAGCTTGTACCTGGTGACCGCTTTCACTACGCAAATGGAAAACTGTACTGTGAGCGGGACAAATCTGCAGCTTCTGAACACTCGGATTCACTCAGGGAGCATGACATATCCCAACAAAAATCCTGAGATGCTCATTTTTTTGAGATACTATTGGAGCACCTATCTTCGTATTCAAGACCTCATATAACCCAGCAGTTGCTTTGTCAGCTACAGAGCATTATGTGAAGGTCTGATATCATTGAAATCCGACATATATGGTAATATCTGGCGGTTTAAATGAGGTTAACCATTGGAGCTGAAAAGCAATATCAGCGAGCATCCTTGCGTATCATAATCAATTATGAATCTGTTTTGCACAGACTGACCTTATGTTGTGGACCTGCAGTTTATGCGTGGTGTCTGTTAGTTTTAAAATTGTGTACTTTTACTTTCAGGCAGCAAAAACACACACGTGTATGTGTGACATGTTTTGGTAATCTTCTTGGTCTGCAATTACAGTATAACTGCAGTTAACCAGAGTTTCCAGAGAGCTATTTGTATCCTTTAAAAGCAGCACATCAGATGATATTTTTGTTGTTGTATTTATTTCATTAAAGATAACAGGGTTTTAAGGTTGCTCTAAATATTTGAAGCGTGTTGTGTATGAAGAATTGTTTGCTTTATTATCTTTTAAAAGGGCATTAGAAAGATATTTTACTGAAATAAACTTTTCAGTCATGCGTTGTCATACATTTGAAATGGTTTCTAAAATATTTACAGACTAAATTTATGGAGAACATCACCCTCTGTTGGCAGAGAGCAGTTCTGTTACTCTATTATCCACCCCTTAAGTATTATTCCCATCTTTTACAAACATTAGAATTTGTCCTATTAAATTAATTTTTATTCTGTGCATAAAAAAGTATGGGATTCTTTTTAATCCCACTAGAATGACAGTCTGTGTAACAATATTTATTTAGCAAACACTTGTTCGACATTTAAAACAAGAATTGTTTGATGGCATTAATATTAAATATATTTTTTATTTCGATTAAAATATATTTATACTTTACCCATTTGTCAGCAAGAAAATTTTAATAATATAAAATGTACAAGAAAATTAAGTTGAGTATGATCACTTAATCTTTTGTATATTTTAATAAATGCAGGTCAGTAGTTAATCGTTTTATTTTATTTATACAGACGTAATCATATTTGTTGGTACCCTTCAATTTTGTCCAGGCCAGTCACATTAGTTTGCCTTTTTATTGTTTTAGCTGAAACGCATTGAAAGCAATATTTGATTTTAAATAGTTTATTTTCAGTCATTTTTGATTAATCATTACTTTTTTCAGTTTCAAGTTATTTTAGTAACCATTGTAGTTTTCTTTCTACAATGGAAGGGTGCCAACACATGTTTGGGGTCAGTAAATTTTTTAAAATGTTTTAAAATAAGCTTCTCCTGCTCACCAAGGCTGCATTTATTTAATCAATACTACAGTAAACATTGTACAATTGTGACATAAAATGCACTATAAAATAGTAGTTTATTATTCTTTCATTTTCTTGTCGGCTTAGTCCCTTTAATAATCCGGGGTCGCCACAGCGGAATGAACCGTCAACTTATCCAGCAAGTTTTTACGCAGCGGATGCCCTTCCAGCCGCAACCCATCTCTGGGAAACATCCGAACACACACTCACACACACACTCATACACAACGGACAATTTAGCTTACCCAATTCACCTGTACCGCATGTCTTTGGACTGTGGGGGAAACCAGAGAACCCGGAGGAAACCCACGCAAAGGCAGGGAGAACATGCAAACTCCACACAGAAACGCCAACTGAGCCGAGGTTCGAACCAGCGACCCAGCGACCTTCTTGCTGTGAGGCGACAGCACTACCTACTGCGCCATACGTGCTGGATAATTTTGCGGTTTCTTCCGCTGTGGCGACCCCGGATTAATAAAGGGACTAAGGCGAAAAGAAAATGAATGAACTAATTCATTATTATTATTCATGGTAATAGTAATAAAAGCAATAATGACTGGAGTAATAATTTCATTGAAACTACATACAATACGAAAGCAGTTATTTAAGATTTTATTAAAAATGTAACAATTTTTATATATTTAATAAATGTTAATAAACGTCGTCTTGATGAAAAGAATAGTTTTCTTAAAAAAAACATGAAAAAAAGTATGGTATAATAGTGTATATATGTAATGTTTTTTTCCCATATTTTTTCATATTTTTTTACACAAAAAAATATTTGGAACATTAAATTACATTTGCATTTAATATGTGCAAAATACTTTGTGTATAAAAAATATTTTTGTAATTAACTTGATGCAGACATCAAAGAATAAATAAGCATTTCTTGAAAGATAAGAGCAGTTTTTAAATAAAAGCAATAACAATTAGCATGATAACTATGTATATAGACTAGACATTTAGAAAGAAAATAGGCAGCATGCTTTTATTAATGTTTGCTGAATTAATAATATGGATGCTTTTGTAGTGACTCACAGCAGATGAATGATTGATGAACCTCTTTTTCAAGCTTCTGCATGTTTGACGTGAGTTTTATTGATTGTCATTGAGTGTTATTGATTTATTTATCTAAGGATTTATCATTATATTAACTTGTTGGGTTTGGCTTATAAACCAAAATACAGGGGCTAAATGTTTTTGAATCAAAGATATTGTCATTGAAGGGTAAATAAGAATAACACACACACAATAAATGATCGATTTTATGTAAATGTAATTTATGTAAACATGAATAAACATTAAAGAAAACAAAAAACAAAAATCTGACTCATATCTAATAATTATAAATTAGTTAACATTAAATTATGATTAGGTCATTTGGTTTAAATAATTACAATTTAGACTAAAACTACCTAATAAGTAGAAATTACATAAACACTAAAACTGAAAACAAGTTAGTATTATAAATAGTGCCGGGCAAAGATTAATCACATCCAAATAAATGTTTGATTTGATATTTTGATATATTGATAATATATGTTTGTGTTTATATATATATATATATGTTTGTGTTTATATATATATATATATATATATATATATATATATATATATATATATATATATATATATATATATATATATATATACATACAGTTGAAGTCAGAATTATTAGCCCCCCTGAATTATTAGATTACTTGTTTGTTTTTTCCCTAATCTCCGTTTATTGGAGAGAATATTTTTCTCAACACATTTCTAAACATAATAGTTTTAATAACTCACCTATAATAACTTATTTATTGTATCTTTGCCATGATGACTGTAAATAATATTTTACTAGATGTTTTTCAAGACACTTCTATACTGCCTAAAGTAACATTTAAAGGCTTAACTAGGTTAATTAGGCTAATTAGGCAGGTTAGGGGAATTAGGCAAGTTATTTTATAACGATGGTTTGTTCTGTTGATTATCGAAAAAAAATATAGCTTAAAGGGGCTAATAATTCTGTCCCTAAAATGCTGTTTAAAAATTTTAAAAGTTATTTTATTCTGGCCGAAATGAAACAAATAAGACTTTCTCTAAAAGAAGAAATATTATCAGACATGCTGTGATAATTTCCTTGCTTTGTTCAACATCATTTGGAAAATATTTTAAAAAGAAGAAAAAATGTGTAGGGGGCTAATAATTCTGACTTCAACTGTATATTTAGATACATAGAAACAAAACCATGCAAAACAATTTTGTTAAATGGATATTTAAATTTACATATAATTTGTGACATAAAATTTGTATCTTCTATATTCTATCTAAATATAAATAAAACAAATTCTCTAATATATGTATGCATGTGTGTATTTATATATACATAAAAATATACACAGTACACACACACACACACACACACACACACACACAAATATATATATATATATATATATATATATATATATATATATATATATATATATATATATATACATACATATATATATATATATATATATATATATATATATATATATATATATACATACATATATATATATATATATATATATATATATATATATATATATATATATATATATATATATATATATATATATATATATATATATATATATATATAATGTCGAAATAAACCTTAATTTTGAATGTGATCAATCACTACTAATTTTACATTGGATATACAAAAGAATCCAGAAAGTGTAGAAACAAATAAGTAAACAAATGAGTAAATAACAGTAAGGACTTATGAGGATAAGGTATTAAACTACTGAATAACTTTTTTTATGTAATCAAAGTAAATTAATAATATAGATTTTTTTTTGCTTTTCATTGCTAACCCAATTTCTCAGCCCATTTTGTGGTACCCAATCTGTAATATTTTTTACAAGAAACCTTAAAGACCCCCTTTCATATTTTAGCCTGGGGCTCCCTGAAAGGAGGACGATCACATTTGGGGGGTTCCTCTTGGCATCTAAAATAATAAACCTCCCTGATTTAGATTACTATAATTAAATAAATCTAACCAATCCTACAATGTGTCATTAAGGAAAAACTTGCTTAATGTACACAAACAATGATGTCATAGAATTTGTTACTGCTATAAAATTAATTTGCATTACAAAAAATAATATATATTTCACTTATATTTATAAATATCGCCAATAAAATATACTCGTGCTGCCCTTCTAGAATGAGTGTGTTGTGTTGAAGCTTCAGTGTTTGTGGATCTGTTATTGATCACATGATCGAGGCTGGACTGGCCGCGGCTGAACTGGGTGCGGGAACAGAAACCTGCACTTGGGTCGATGTGCCTCCCCTTGTTTAGATGTTAGCAGCGCGGCTCTGCGTTCCCCCCAAACGCGCTGATCTCTGCTATCAGCCCGGGTCTTTTACCCCCGCATTTACAACAAACCCCCAGCTCAGCCATGGGCCCCCCTCCGTCTCCTGGCCACGTTATGGATCGCACCCCAAATAAAGCGCTCGTCGCTTGAGACGGAAACATAACAGGCTTGTTTTTTGGGAGTGACTCACCTCCCCTTCCCCAGAGTTTGATTCAAAAAGAGTTCAGAACCAAGATGGCCGCCGATCCCATGCAGGTAGGAAAAGTTTTGTGTAATTCGTGCAATATTGATCTAAAGAGACTTAAAGTGTGCACGGCGACTTTTATTGCTTTAAAAATGCAGTTATGCGCCCTCTCACTCGCGCACTCTTTCAAACCACTACTTTTCTTCGGTCGGGGACGAGCTGAGCTGCTCCCTTCGAGAGCTCATGACACGGGAAAACAGGGAACGGGCCCTGGAAAACACTTGTGACAGGAGTTTAGACATGTATTTTTACCCATGCGGTTAGAGTAGTGTGCACACATATAGTTTGACTAAGTTGTGTCATGTTTCTTTCTTGAAAACACTGGATTTGTGATGGACTGGCTGTGTCTCAAAATCTAGCGTGCTGACTACATAGACAGCAAAATGAGTTTGGGATAGTTCAAAACCGATTTAAATGAACTTAACTTAATGACTTAAATGTTGTTAAGTCCGCGGACTCCAAGTACTGTAGTAAAGTTTACGATAGTGAAAAATGTTGTATGAAGGTTTTTTTTTCTGTAGACTTTATTGTTTTGACGATTTTATACAAACAAGTTGGTAGTCTTTTGGTTAACTTGTCTTTTTGCTCTCTGCTGGGCTTCAGTTTTGTTTAAGTTTGTTAGTCTTGTCATGATAAAACTTAGGCGAATTTTAGTGAACACTTGCTTTTTAAAAATACAAAATACCAAACAATATATATATATATATATATATATATATATATATATATATATATATATATATATATATATATATATATATATATTGTGTGTGTGTGTGTGTGTGTGTGTGTGTGTGTGTGTGTGTTATTAAATATCAGTTCAAGAAACTTCAAGATAATGTTTTTTGGCAAACAGGTGACATTTCAATAGTTGCAGTCATCTGTCAGCTATTATGACTGGACCTTTTTAAATAAGTGCATGATTGTTGAAAGACTCCTTTCAACTCATCTATTTCTACAATTGTTATATGTTTGAGTCCACATATTTGCACTTTTTATATCATTCACAGAAACAGAGTTCAGCTTTCCACTTTTATGCAAAACCGTCTTGGCAGGTGTCATTTTTGTGCCAGTTTATTCAAATTTCTGCTGGAGTGTTTTTTTTTTTGGTTCTTGTAAACTGGAAATGACACCGTTGTTACTGAAACATGTTTTGTCAGCGGTGTTCCCAGAACTGACAAGTCCAAGAGTGTACTTAATATATTATGGAAAGTAGAAGAGAGACAGTTGTGGCATAATTAGATTTTCTATTGTGATTGAGAGGTCTGGAGACGTTGTTGGATGAAGTGCTCTTCTCCCTCTCATCAGTTTGAGTTTAACAAGCAAAACACGTTATTAATGGAGACATTTTTTATGCTGTAGATTGTGCTGTATTAATACAGATCTGTATTTGTGTGTGTTGTCCTGTGGTCTGGGAGGAAGAGAAGCTGCACCTGGCTCATTCTTATAAAATAGGAGAGGACGTTTCTATGACCTTCATTTGACCCCTGAGTCAGTGCTGTATGTACAAGTTGAGTGTTTAAAACATTCATGTCAGGGTTTATTTATTTATACAGTTCTTTTTTTCGCAGGTTGAGATTTCATGCGGGACGAATATAAACATGAGGGTCATCAAAGCTAAAAGTCAGATGTTTTAGTCCAGTTCTACTTTTACTTTTAACTACACATTACATGCTCAAAATTATGGATTTTAAATAGGCTTAGCGATGTTTTGGTGTGTTTTCGGGTCAGCAGATGAAAAAGCATAGTAGGGCTGCACAATTAGGGCTTTGAGATTTGGGGAAAATATCTACTTGCAATTTTTTTGACAGATATTGCGATTGTAATTTCATTTTCATTTTCATTTTGTAGTCAAGCTTCAGCTCAATAATATGTGTTGTAGCTTTTTACTGCAAAAATGAGTGGTATTTAAAAAGTTAAAAAGGGAACTGAAAAGATATTCACTTGCTCCAACATTTATCAAATTTGTTTTAAATTATTCAGAAATTCAACTAATTTTTCTCTGGAGCTAACAGTAAGCACATATAAAATTACCTTACCTTTCTGTAAACAAGTTCAACTCAAATTAATGTAGCTTATTATACAAAAAATAAAAATCAAATAAAATAATAATACAGGACACCCAGCAAACTAACATGGCTGATAAGAGGCAGATTGAAAAGTTCTGATTGAGCAGAACGAAACTATGCTCACTCAATTGGCTAGTAAGACTTTCACACACAGATGGCAGTCATGCATTTCCTCTGGGTGAGGGAAATTAAAGAATGCATGTTATTGTTAGGGCATCGCACAGCCCTAACAATATATAATTTTAGCATCGCAGTGTGCGCATCCACAATAAATAATCATATCGTAAAGATGTGCAATGTTGAGTCTAAATTATAGTTGAGCAGGAGCTACAGAATTGTATGTAAGCGCTGGATTTATATGATTTATGCAAAGAGAATCTTACTTAGAATTTTTTTTTTCTAGTTTAAATATCTATATTTCAAAGTAAAAATCTGATTATTTAACTTAAACTAGCAGATAATTTAGCTTGTTTAAAGGAAAATCTATTCATTGTGACTTATTTCTTCTTAAAGTGGAAACAAAACAATAGTTTTACTTGCTCTAAGAATTTTTTTATATTTTGACTGGCAACAAGGTAGGCATGGGACCAATGGGACAATCTGTTTTGAGGTTTGCCACGTTAATAAAACAGCAAAAATGTTTTGTTATATCATTTCTAAGGTACATGTAGAGGGTTTTTTATGTGTTGTAAGGAAATCAGTTTTTGAAGCTAATAAAGACAGAAGTAAATGGATAATTTTATTATGTAGCCTGACATTTTTACTGTTCCAAAATATTATAAATGTCTCTTAAAATGGAATATATTTTGTTAAATGTGGAAAAAGTTGTTGTTTTATTTTTTACTAAGACATTTAAAAAGAAATTATTTTACAGCAGTGAACACAATACCAGGATACTGTGAAATCCTGATATTTTATTCAAGGTTATTGTAGCGTCAAACTTATAAAACCTATAAACTTATACCGGCCCATGTCTAGGAACAAGATAAAACAAAGTATGAAAAGCAATATTTTCTATTGTGATTATTCAATTTCTGTACCTGAATACTGTTGGACTCCCCGGAAAACTATAAAATAGTGCTATTCAAACTTTCAATTCAATTCCTCTTTATTTTTAGTAAATGGAAACTGTCTCAGTCCAGTTTCCAGAGTTTAGGTTTAGTTCAGTTCAGTGTGGTTTAAATTTCACTGCTGAAAGTCCAAACACTGAAGAGCAAATCCATCGATGCACAGCTCCACAAGTCCCAAACCAAGCAGGCCAGTGGCGAGAAACAAAACTTCACCAATTGACGAAACTGAAGGAAAACACCTTGAGAGAATCCAGGCTCAGTTGGACATTACCATTTCTCCTCCGGCCAAACTTCTTGTGCAGAGATGCAGTCCAGGCGATCTTGTGAAACAGTATTGATATCGCTATATTTGTCACAGAAAAAAAATATATATGCCAATATTAGATTTTTCCAGTGTGGTGCGGCCCTAAAGCACAGTATAAAATTCTTCTCTTTAAACCATTCAATTTAAATGCTTCTGAAAATGTGCTACTAAATCATATAGCGCAATATATGTTTTTGTTAGAATGATCAAGCTGCTGTTCTTTATTTGTGTGATGCACATTTGCACTCTGACATTCACTCATGAAGTGGGGTCATTTAATTGCCTTATGTGTTTTACGTTTAGTATAAAGTTAAGTTAGTGGCGAAGCAGTGGCGCAGTAGGTAGTGCTGTCGCCTCACAGCAAGAAGGTCACTGGGTCGCTGGTTCGAACCTCGACTCAGTTGGTGTTTCTGTGTGGAGTTAGCATGTTCTCCCTGCGTTCGCTTGGGTTTCCTCCGGGTGCTCCGGTCCAAAGACATGCAGTACAGGTGAATTGGGTAGGCTAAATTGTTCGTAGTATATGAGTGTGTGTGTGGATGTTTCCCAGGGATGGGTTGCATCCACTGCGTAAAAAAATGTGCTGGATAAGTTGGCGGTTTCATGGCGGTGTGGTGACCCCGGATTAATAAAGGGACTAAGCCGACAAAAAAATGAATGAATGAATGAATAAAAGTTAAGTTAAATGTGTAACAGAGACTGCTGTCAAAATGGAAATAGATTCATGAATTTCAGTCATTTAAAAAAGGATACCGTAAGAGGTACTCTTAGTCTAAACAGGACTAAATTTGTTGTATTGTTTATATAACTCTGTGTTTGTATGATAAACGTGCATGCTGAATCAGAAGACATTTGTTGAAAATGTTAGGGCGTACTCGCACTATTTACAGTTGGCTTGAACTTGGCCAAAACACGCTTGGCCCCCCTCCCGTCTCCCCCAACGGCCTGCACTCACATTACATTCGGGCCTGGGCACGATTATGTCATCGATAATACGCTGTTCAGTAAGCGCTCTCGCTCAGCACAGTGGAGATTGCTGTAGTTAAATTGTTTGTTATATTGTATTAAGTCGTTTGATATGCAGTGACGTGCAGTTAAAATATTTCGCCGCACAGATAAGCCACTTTTGATCCTCATAAACAACCATAAAGTTCTCGTGCTGCAGGAATTAGGAGGTTTGCTGAAGGTGCGCAGCTGTCATGCAGTGAGTGGTTTGCCTCTTTAATAAGCTGCGACAGTTTGCGTTCACTGAACAGTTAGAATGAGTAATTAATCCATATGAAACGGTCCCTAAAAAGTCACGTTTTATCTTTAGTTTCGGGCTTAGGCGCATTTTGCACTCACACACAAGCGTACCACGCCAAAGCTCATGTGAACCATGCTCATATATATATATATATATATATATATATATATATATATATATATATATATATATATATATATATATATATATATATATATATATAGCCCCCTTTGATTTTGTTTTTCTTTTTTTAATACTTCCTAAATGTTGTTAAATAGAGCAAGGACATGTTCACAGTATGTCTTATAATATTTTTATATTATATTTTATATGTTAGTCTTTTTTGTTTTATTTCGACTTGAATAAAAGCAGTTTTTAATTTTTTTTAAAAACCGTTTGAAGGTCAATATTATTAGCCCTTTTAAGCTGTAAATTTTTTTTTTGATAGTCTACAGAACAAAGCATCGTTATACTGATAACCATATCCTGACTAACCTCAATAACCTAGTTAAACCTTTAAATGTCACTTTAAGCTGTATAGAAGTGTCTTGAAAAATATCTAGTCAAATATTGTTTACTGTCATTATGGCAAAGATAAAATAAATCAGTTATTAGCAATTAGTTATTAAAACTATTATGTTTAAAAATACATACATATATTCATATCACACAATGTATATCATAGAAACGCAAAATATCGCAATGTCAGAGTTTTTCAATAAAGTTAATATTCTGCACCCTATAGCACAGATTTATTTTTATTTTTATTTTTACAAAACTCTGTGCAAAAATGGCAAAAAATGTCGACATCGACTAATAACATTTTAGATTAATCTACAAAATTGTCTGTGGATGCTTGATGAGCGTCACCTTCACGCTCTCTCAGACCTGAATGAGCACATTCTGCAAAACGGTTTCAGCGCTTTGTTTTAAAGCTTTATTTAGCTTGGCTTTCCCCTGGAGGAAGATTAGTGGAGCCGTGTAAGTTCTCTTACATGTTGTCAGTGATCTCATGAAGAGCTGGGCTAAGCAGGATTTGGCTCACCCACTCAGACCAGTTATCCTCCCTGCTGATGTCAGTCATACTGTGTTTCTTTATGTCTATGTGCACCTGTGTGTGTGTTTTCATGCATGTTTAGTGGGTTAGTGTGCAGGGTGCTCTGGGAGATGTGAATACAGTATATAATGACTCATGCTGCTACAGGCAACAATTAAGCCTAAGGAGGGACTTTCCTTCAAGAATGTTTTATTCTTTATTTCTTAATATGAATGATTGCGTAAGAAAGTCTTTTTCCTTCTAAACCAATTTTATGTTAAACGTTATAAGATATTGACAGGAGTCATGATTATTTAAAAAGATTACAAGGCCATACGACCAAAACATTTAATTTATGTATTTAAATATTCTCCTTGTCTTTTGTTGTTTGATTAACAATAGCTATGTTTGCATCTACCCACTTTTTATGCACATTTTCGAGATGCACATAAAAAACAGTTGATGGAAACGCCATGATACGCATGAGTTTTAGAAATGCACATAAAAAATGTATGCGCATAACTGAGTAGGATAAACTTTTTTTATTCAAGGAGAAAAGATGCGTTTATACTTTGAAAACATTTTTACCGCTCAAATTACAGTATGCGCTTTAAAAAAGTCATGCGATTTTGTTAGAAGAGATCATGTGATGATGAAAATGTGTGTGAATGGACTAGTCAGCAGGCCGAGAGCATTGTAAAACATCTGAAATTTTGTTTTAGTTATTCTAAAACGCCGTAACCATTTCAGTATTAGTGTTATTATATTATTAATGACCTCCAGAATCAAGAGTGTCTGTGCTTTGCGTCTCACGCCTTCCAACACCAACATGGGTTTATTACATGTCAGCATTTGTTATCTGAGGCGCAAGTCATTTATTAAATAAAGAAAAGATTCACGCAACTTCTACCACAGCGAATTCAGTTTTTACTTTTGATATTTGGCGCCAGTTAATCAGGAAGTAACGATTTAGTTCTCCTTGACACATTCGATGGAAATACTTGTTTTGCATCTTTGGATGGAAACATCTGACTAATGACTAAGTAAAGTCAGCAACAGGAATATAGACTGCTGTCACTTTTATGTCGGGACACCAAGGCAATGGTCGTCCATTGGGCTTTATCTGTCCAGCTTGTTGTTAAGGTGTGTTCCACACATCAGCTCTCGTCATGTTAATGGAAGAGCTCGTTGGCTCAATTCAGCATTTAGAATTGGTGTCGACCACTGGCTGAAGTGAGTGCTCTGACTGGTTACAAAAGATCAAAAGAAAACCGGCACACTGCCACTTTAGCTCTCAAAAGTATTTAATATCACACACGTTTCGACCGACATGGTCTTCATCAGGTAAAGCCTTACAAATGGGAGTACTGCATTACAAAGCATTACAAATGTGTGCCGATTTTCTTTTGATCTTTTGCTATAAACTTTTATTTTTGATCGCGCACCTGCCTTCGAGATTTTCTAGATGTGCGCACATTTCTGTTTTTTACTCTGATTGGTTAATCATCAACGAATTAGAGCGTAAGTGTGATGTAGCAAGTAAACAATTAAAGTCAAGAAGGTACACGAATAGGATGGCTGTAGTTTTGCTACATTTCTCATATATTTGCAAATGATAGGATTTATTAGATCATCAGACATTAGCAGGAGCAAATGCCTCTAAATGACACTGAGCACGTTTTTATGGACAGCAATACTGTGATTTAAATATGATTAAGGAAATACTCTGATTTCGGGTCTGTCATGTACAGTAATTTTTGATGACCTTAATCTGACAAAAGTCACAATCGAACTGTCAATCTAATGAAGACATTTGAACATTATTGAAGTGCAGTACAGACCTGTAAACAAGCACCTTAAACTATTACCATTTTGTAATATTTTATTACATTTTGCAACAAGAAATGCACACAGTAGTGGACGCTTTTCACATTTCCAGGTTTCTCAGTAGCGGAAGTCTTCATAGTTGGGTAAACTTGGAGCGCAGTGAATAGGAGAGTACAACCAATAATATTTTTACAATCCTATTTGCTGAAATAATAAAAGAAAAAACTCCATGATGGTGTTATAAAGACTTCGCAAAAAAAAAAAAATTGTGTGAGACTTATAACGGTAATTAGTCAATAAGCGGTAATTAGTTTTTTGTAATTTGACGCAAAGATTATATAATACATTCATAAATGTTCATACGTTTATTTCAGGCAAGAGAGCACATTGTTGCGGGTGCATGTATGAAAAGTTAGTGAATGAAATTGCAGAAGTGCCCTGTTGCTTGAGAGTTTGTATCCATCGTCATCTGTTTAGACACATCGTGTGAGAAATTAACTGCACTGGTAGCAAAATTATAATCGAAACGCTGATGAACACAGACTGTTTTTTTGTGTGTGTGTGTGTGTGTGTGTGTGTGTGTGTGTGTGTGTGTGTGTGTGTGTGTGTGTGTGTGTGTGTGTGTGTGTGTGTGTTTGTGTGTGTGTGTGTGTGTGTGTGTGTGTGTGTGTGTGTGTGTGTGTGTGTGTGCGTGCGTTAAACTATGTAATTTTGAACAGTCATGTAAAGTAGTTAATCAAAGTATATGCTATAACATGTAAAAACAGGAACATTCTTAAAGCTGCTCATGTAAACACCTTATTGATAGTATTGTCTTTTTCAGATTAAGGCAAATAATTTGATTACTGATGCTCACCTAAACGTAGTCAAACAAAACGCTGCTTTGTTATTGCTTTGCATGCACGTGCTGGAAGTTCTGTTTTTTCGTTCACAACACAAAATGCAAACAATGCATCATTTAGTACCACTGGTTTAGTAGCATTCGTCAGCAGTAGTTGTTTGCCATCATCGACTTGGTGTGTCCTGGCCTTAAGAGCCAAACAGATCTGGTTTACTGTTACGCATGCATTTTCCATTTCAACTCTTTAACAGAAAAAAATTTCTTTGGCACATTTATAAAGAAAAGTGACATGACAATAGTCATCTTTTATGATTTTGTTGATTTCCATGTGAAATTGGGCTTTGTGGAAATATAAATGTGAACTGGTGTAAAGGGACAGTGTATGAAGCAATAATCATTGTATCTCAGTTAATGTTACTTTTGGTGGAAGTAAATGCTTTTTGGTATATTTGTCCCTCATGGACTGGGAGCAGTTTTAGTCCTATGCCATTTTGTGAAACTAAAATAGCTCAAACTACAGAGCAGGTTCTGATTCAGCACAGTAGGAAGTGAATCTACTAAATGTTGTTTGGGGAAATACATTGCTCATGTAATCCTGGCACAGGACAAGACATGCATATACACAAAGCTAATGCTTATTTCTCAGAGTTGATGATCAATATTAGATTGGACAATTCTAAAAAAAATACACGTTTGCCCTCGTTCCACATAGTAATCAGGAAAGTGGTCAAAAGTGGACGAGTAGGATTAAAACACTATTGTGCAAATTTGTTTTTTACCTCTGTAGGCAGGGTTCAACGCTAAGGATTTTTATACGGGTCCGATCGGGCCATTGGTTGAGATTTTTACTTGCCCTGCCAAAATTCTCACTGGCCCCACCAAAAAAACTAAAACGTTAATAGCTATTTCTTAGCCACATATTTTAAATAGTGGCAAAATTATGCCTGTGAATCTAGAATTTAAACATTTTAAATATGTTGATAAATGTATAATGAGCAAAATTCAAGATTTTATGCAAATGAAAGAGCAGTATGAAAAATCTGCTGGTATTTAAATGCAATTCTAAATAATTTTTATAAAAATGGCTTGCCAAACTGACAACTGTTTTTTTTTTTTTTTTTTTTTTTCAGTTTCTTAATTTTGTACCCATGTAATTTTCTGCTTCTAAGACTTTAGAAACAGACATTTTCTTTTAGCCTCATTGTTTAATTTTGCCGTCATGTTGCCATCTTTTCGCTGTACTGGTTGTTACCAGGTTACAAAACGTGCTCATCGTTACTGGCCGATAGGGACCAGTAACAATCCTGTTTACTGTCCCGAGTGTCTTTCACGCTGGCCCCGGGCCACTGGGCAGTCCTTATTGTTGAGCCCTGGTAGGTTTGTTCAGGAAGTAAAGCTGAAAGTAAAATTAATGTTGACCTGCTTCAGGCAGTCTGTTCTTTCTTTTGGGAAACCATTTCTTCATATAAACTCTGATCTTTGAAACTTTGCTAACCTTTTACGTCCACAAACGACTATGTTAAGCACTTTGTGGAAGCTAATATCCGAAAATGGAATAATAGGAGCACTTTAATGTAATATATTTTGACTTTCCAATGTTTGTTTTCTACAGGCTGGCATGGTTTCGGAGCAACTGGGCCTTGGGCACAACCTTGACCTGTCTGACACCATGGTGCAACAGAAGCTTGATGAAATCAAGGAGCAGATCAAGAGGGAAATCCGCAAAGAGCTGAAGATCAAAGAGGGAGTGGAAAACCTTAGAAAGGTCACCACAGAAAAAAAGAGACTGGCATATGTTGATAATATGCTTAAGAAGTCCAACAAGAAGCTCGAGGAGCTGCATCAAGAGCTGCAAGAGCTCAACGCTCATATTGTGGTGAAGGATCCAGAGGATCTTCTCTTGGGTATGAGTAAAGCTCTTCTATGCATTTACACTACTTGTACATATGCAAAATTTGGCTAAATAAATTGTTTTTAGTTTAGCATATATCAATACTTATAATATTGTTTTTACTCATTTAAATAAAATGTTAAATTCTGTTGAACGTTATATTAATAATAATCTAAATGCGGCTTACTATCAAATACTACCAAGATTCGAAAAATTCTGGAAACCTGTAGCCATTGTCATTGGTTAAAAATTTTCAGCTTACTTTAAAATATCCTCTTTAGTTTTTAACAGAATAAAGAAACTCTAATGTGATTCCAAACTATTATAAGTGAGTAAAATGTCAGCAAAATAAAGTTTTTGGGTGAACTATACCTTTAATTCTAATTGGTCAACAAACATTCTAATGCGGAATTCACACCAAATGCTGAGAACTGCGTCACTGGTTCTAGTTTTCTTGTGGGAGGCTCACGTAAAATTTTGAGATGAATGGTTTCGAACTTGCAAGGAAAACATGATTGTTGCAAATTCCATGCATTCAAGGCAAACGTGTCATGCATTTCAGGTCTTTCTATCTATTTGTCCTTTCGCGACTTTTTTGGTACTATACCAGCGTTAATATTTAATTTTGCACAAAGGCGATTTAACAATTGTTTCTTAAAAAATAGGTGTGCCCGCAATTTAAGAGTCACTCATTAATATAATTAAATATTCAGCTCCATTTCATATTATTTAGCTTTAACATCTATGTACTTGCATCAAAATTTAAATAAAATGTACTAAATGTGTTCGAAAGGTGTTACAAAACATGTCTGATGCTCTTGAGGTAGGATATGGGTAGGGTGAGGGGATAGGTTTGGTGGTATGTACAGTTTTAAGTGTGGGTTTAGATGTAAGGGATGGTCAACAATCAGAGATACGATTCTTCCGTATAAAATCAGATATCCGTATTTTCCGAGCTCAGTGAGGCGAGCCCTGTAATTTGGGTGGTGGGGTCTCCATCATCATCAAAGCAGACAACCTGCTTTATTCCGGATGTCTTTTAGGGATGTAATCGTAGACCTACTTTGGCTACTGTGTATAAAACATAATGATATTGTGTGGTCCTATAATGTGATGAAGCCATTTACAATATGCAAAATTATGAATTGCTTTGAATGCATGCGCAGCTGTGCACTTCTTCCATGCTTACATTTGCATGTCACGACCACGGTCTTAAAAGGTATTAAGTTTATAAATCAATGTAGAGAAATTGAAGGCGCTTAAAGTATTTAAAAAGTCTTAAATGCTATTTTGCAAGGTATTTAATTTTATATCATTTTTGATTATACAATGTATGGTTGTATGATAAAGTTTACCTGTATTAAATCTGTGAATATCAGGATGCTGTGTAGTTGAAATCAATGTAATCCTACTAGATTTGACATCCTGGTACTTTGTTTACTGCAGTAACCAAGGCAACACCATTATTTCTGCAGTTCTATAGGCGCCGACCTGCTGAATTAGC
This sequence comes from Danio rerio, assembly GCF_052040795.2. Classification (NCBI taxonomy): domain Eukaryota; kingdom Metazoa; phylum Chordata; class Actinopteri; order Cypriniformes; family Danionidae; genus Danio; species Danio rerio. Next base: position 25,803,100 of record NC_141022.1, read on the forward strand.
TAGATTTGAAAGATTTTTTTATGCAGTATATGAATAATGTTTTCGTATTTTAATAGTTTCTTACATGAATATTTAGTAAATATGCTGTAAGTTAAAAACTCGCCAGTGTTTCCGGTTAAAGTGGTTATAAAGTCTTAAAATGTATGGAAAGAGTCTTAAAGTCTTAAAAGGTATTAAATTTCTCTCTCTGATTTCTGTATATACTCTCTAGATGATACTAAAAATGGTTAAAAATATCTTTATAAAAGAGTAAGAAACTTTTTGTCATGTATGATATATTTCTAGGGTGGAATGTTGAAGTATATAAGGCTATTTAATTCAACTGGACGTAATATTTTTTACAGTTCAAATTGTTGACTGACTAGTAGTTTATTTATCACATTGGAAATAAAGAGTCAACTAAATTACAGGGAAAGTTATATTCTGTGTAAAAAAGAGAAGTAACCACGTTAGTGGCCCCATCTAGCGGTGGTGTGTGGATCTGTCCCAACATTTGAGGTACGAAGTATAAACCTATTAAATTTTACTTGGGTCAATATTAAACTGCTAAACATTTAAAGCGATAACACAAAAAAAATTAAACCTAATTGTGTGGCTAATAACAATTTAATAATATTTATATAATTTTTTAAAATTTATATTATTTTTTTAATTATTATTTTTATTTATCATTTATTATATAAAGTGGGACCAAATATTTATATAGAGATTTTAAAAATTCATTGAAGTATTGCAAGCATTTAACCCTGTTTTACTAATGCTTTTTTGAATGGGCTTTATATTGTCCACAAAACACTTTTGATTGCTTTGATGATTATACATAGACTTGTGAGAAATGTGAGCCAGTAGCACACACAGCAGGTGCAACAGGTGTAGCACTTCTTCTAAACCGAATGATTATACTACAACCTCCTTTGAACTTTAATATTTTGTTGTGAAGATCTCCACGAGAAGCTTGATCAGATCTCTTTCCCTGCTACTAACCACATCCTTGGATGTGGCAAGATTTAGCCTGGGATGGAAACCTTATCAGATGAGAAGGGGCTTTTGTTTGGTGACTCAGCGCAGGAGGAATGTTGCCCGGGTGTCACACCTCTGTGTCAACCTCCTCATTCTGTGTCCGCCGAGCAGAAATCAGCAGATCTGCTGGAAGACAACAACAGCCTCTCTGATGATGTCATAGTGGCCGACTGTTGCCCGGATAGTTGATTGGGTGAAGCTGCTGCCCTCACTGCTGACTCGGGTCAAGCCTTTTGCAGCCCTTTACATCATCGGCTCTTATTACAGCAAAGGCACAGGCACAGCTGTTTGGTTTTTTTGTAGCATACACACACACACACACACACACACACACACTACTGTTCTAAAGTAGAAAATAATTGAGCCATGTCAGAAGAGTTCTTGCTCTCAGTCATGCTGCTCCAAGTGCCGTTTCATACTCTCCCAAGAGAAATAATGAATCATTTCTGGAAATTGTTTTTAATTTCAGACAGGTCAGCTTTATTGCCCTATGTTTAAAATGTTATTTATTCCAGTAGTGGTATAAAGCAGAATTTTCACCAGTCATAATTTGGTGTCATGTAATCCTTCAGAAATTATTGTCACGTTGATTTGTTGTTCAATTATTGTTGGTGCTCAAATGTTAACAGTGGTTCATAATTCCTTATTACTTTTACATCATATTATGCATCCTTGCTTTATATATTTTAAAGATTGTACTGGCCTCTGAACTTTAAAACTTTAAATGTCCCACAAAAAAATTAAGCTCGAAAACTCAAAACGTATGGTAGTGAGAAATGTTTGTTTTTGAGCATCAAATAAATAGATGACAATTATTTATAGGGGAACATGTCACTAAAGACTGGAGTAATGAAATTGTAGTGTGATGTAATGTGTATTTATATAGCACATTTATTGTGTATGGCCATATACCCGAAGCGCTTCACAATTATGTGGGCTGAGTGGGCCTCTCCACACCACCATCAGTGTGCACCATCCACTTGGATGATGCGACAGCAGCCACAGATCAACGACTCCGATGCCCTTACCACACATCAGCTATTGTTGAAGTGGAGAGACCGTGATACAGCCAATTTTTTAGATGGGGATGATTGGGAGGCCATGATTGGTAAAAGCTGATGGAGGGAATTTGGCTAGGACACCGGGGTTAGACTTCCACTCTTTACAAGAAGTGCCATGGGAGTTTTAATGACCACAGCGAGTCAGGACCTCATCATAACATCTCATCAGAAAGACGGCACTCACTGACAGTATAGTGTCCCCTTCAACATACTGGGGCGTTAGTTCCCACACAGACTGCAGATTTAGTGTCCCCTGCTGGCCATTCTAACACCACTTCCAGGTGCAACCTAGCTTGTCCATGTGGTCTGCCATCCAGGTACTGACCAGGCTCAGCCCTGCCTAGCTTCAGTGGCGAGTACCTGGTCTTGGGCTGCAGGGTGATATGGCTATACTTTGTTAACTTCCATAACAGAAGTAAACTGCATTGTAATGTTTATTTTACATATATACATTTGAATATTTGAATATAAATGCGTTGTTTGCTGCCCTTCATATCCCACAATCTTGTGCCTTTCATTTTTGACATTTGAGCTACAAAAACAAACATGGCATCTCCAAGGCCTAGATGTCATTTTGTGTGTAAATATAATTTTTTTTTTTACCAAAATTTTTCCTTTAACTTCTAGTGAGAGGTTAGTATTGTAGTATGCAAATATTATTATTTTTGATGTATAATTATCCAGAAAGCTCTCTCTGTTTAGTTGCTCGTCATGCTGTCTCAGAAGTCTTCCATAAGGTTGCTTTTACACTAGCATCTTTGGTCCACACTCGGGTTCATTTGACATCAGAGTACGTCAGAGTTTAGCTAGAGTGAACGATGTCTTCTGATCTTACCAGTAAACCGTACCTCAGTCCGCCTGAAAGAGATGTAAGAAAGTGAGGGTTTGGGCCCCAGAGGGGTCGCGGTACAATGAAGTTGGGTTGCTTGGTGATTTCCAAAAATCTATTTATTTTTGGTAAACCATAAGAATTACCATATTTTATCCATAACCAACTTAAGAGAAAAAATAGTTGTGTTTAGTTACTATATAATTACTATAGTAGCTTATAGTTTTATTGGATTGCGACCCCTGGGGTAATTACATTATATCAAAGACACAGCAATAGCGTCTGAAACAGCATATTGATTTTATAACACCAGGTTAAACTTGCTGGCCCATTTACAGCACTCACAAACGTAAACAAATTTAACAAACAATAGACTTGGGTCTATTGTTGTGTGTGCGCCATGCATGCAAGGATATTGGGGGTCACGAGTCACTGGCATTGTCATTTTGGGGGTTGCGGGCTGAAAAGTTTGGGAACCCCTGGTCTGGGCTACGGTTCGTGTGAACTCTGGTATGGTTGACTTCTGATATAAATGCAGTTGTACCAAATAACGGAAGTGAACTGCCAACTGTACAACAAACTTTAGTTTTCATGAAGTTTATTCATGTATGTCGGTATCACCTACCTTGACAACAAGCAGGACTGACTCGGTGAAAACAGTGATAATGTCTGCTTGTCTCCTCCAAAAACGATTTCTGCAGACACTGTGTGATGTTCTAAATGTTTTTAATATATTATCTGCGGCAGATAGACGCAAGTGGCTCTCTGTATTTTGGTTCTGATAAAAGCAGAATGATTGTGATATGCGGACGTCTCCATTTTGGCGCTTTGCTTTCGTGACCATCACCTAGAAACAGCTGTACACAAAATAGCAGCTTGGTGACGCAAGCATACCAGGGTTTAGAAGGAAAAAAGACAATGTGAACACAAACCAGCTGAGGAGGAAAATCGAACTTGGGTTCGGACCAGGCATTCGGACCAAGTGTGAAAGCACCCTTAAATCCCATTTGCGAGGTGCCATCATACACAAACGCTGCACCCAAAATCACTTCCTGATAGGGCAGCAAGTCAACAATTTAACTTTCGACACAGTCTTTGCATGATTTACAACACTGGTAGTAGGTCTGCATGATATTGGAAAAATCTCACATTGCGATATTTGTTTATTCTGCGATATATATTGCGATATGAATACAACTTCACTAGATTTGTTGACTAACTATTTGGAAAGAATTTATAATTGTAGATTGATTGGGATGATTCTGTTTAGAAGTGCATACGATAAAATAAACAGTCTACAAGCACAGAAAAATTCAATAAAGAAAAAGATATTAATTAAATAAACAACATTTTACTGTTTTCCTGAAGGGTCGAACTGTATTCAGGTATACAGTAATTGAATTATCAAATGTAAAATAACACTGCATAGTCTTCATTGTATAAACAATTCAATCAAATTGATTTGATTTAATTGTTGTTAAATTCAAATCTGTACAGTTTCATGGTTAAAACCTTCACACAGTCACAGGCCTCAAAAAATACTTGCAAAATGATACATTTTGATCCAAACTAAGCATTGTGTACATTCGCAGTGTGACTATTGCGAATGATCACATTGCGATATTGATGCTGAAGTGATATATTGTACAGCCCTAAACGGTAGCATGTTTAACAGATTAATAATAATGTTTTTAGCAAACTGTAACACATTGCTAACGTTTCAGTATAATTTCTACTATGATTTACTAGATTGTTAGCATGTTTTAGCACATTGTTAGCATGTTCCGTACATGATTAATCACACTGCTGCTAGCATATCCCAGCATTTAGAATGTTTTTGTTAAAACATGCAAATATCATGTTTCTAGCAAGTTTTAACAAACTGCTAATGTATCCTAGCTCATTATATATTGCTAATGTATTTGGCGCATGACTAACATATGAAAGTGTTGTAAAAAATAAATGAGGGAAAGAGGAGAGAACCCAGTCCAGGAGACTTGAAACGAGCAGAATACCTTTACTGAGACTTGTTGATTAATCTGCAGTCATACAGCATCTTCAAGAAGTCCATGTGTCTGCAGGAGCCAACTGGAGGTCTGCAGTTTGCCAGTTTTATCACAAGTCTTGTCTATATTGTGTTCTTAGGAGGAGTGGAGATGGCTAAACAAAGCATGCAAATTCTGTATTAAAGTCCGCATAATAACCGGCATATAGGTGTGAGAATCCTGCCCAGCAACTGACCAGATGAGTTAATCAACAGCATTAAAACAGTGTGCAAATGATGTTGTGGAAACAGAAAACGTCTGACTAGTTGACCGACTTGAGAAGACAATAGACACAGCCGTGCTGTGAAACTGACAATTTGCATTACTTTGAGACAGTCAGGGTTCAGGAAACCAAAACATTTTAAGGTCCGTCACACCTTAAAAACAACTTTTCAGTTATATATAGATTATATAAATTTGTATTCCCACAAAAGCATAAATAGTTGTTTAAGCCCAGTGTAATGATCGATTTGGAATAGCCTGACAGTTTAACAGCAACAAATAAAATTCAGCAGTATTGTCATTTGCTCAATAATTATTTTAACAGACTTTCCAGTCCAGTTGGTTTTAGTCTTTTAATCATTTTTTCAGCACCTCTTATGCCTCATTGTAGTAGGTTAGTAATTCCTGCTGTGTGTGCGCGCATCGTTTTCTTACCCTGAAGACTCTGTTTATCATAACCACAACAGAGGCATCTGTATTTATGCCTTGCGTAATGACGTGACTCAGGAGTCTCCAGGTGCTCAACAAAAGACAATTGTTCCTCATTAACATGTGTTTCCTGCACTGAGGTGCTCTGTGAAGATTTATTAATTACAGACGACGATTTTTGCTTCCTCAGCAGCCTAGTAGAGCTTTGGTAAGAATGCAGGTTGTCCAGTACACAGTCTGAGATATTTGTTATTTTATTGGATATTTTAAAAATATTTTCAAATGAAGAGGTTTAAGCCTTTTTGACGGTTCATTTTGTTTGATATATTGAGCCATGTAGAGGGATACAAATTTGCAGTGTTTATGCTGCTGTTTGAAATTGTTTGGTTTTTAATGATTTAAAAAATATTTTTGAAAGAGTTATCATTTGCTCATCAAGGCTGCATTTGTTTGGTCAGAAACACAGTGAAGACTTACATTAAGGTGATTTTTTTTTTTACAGTGTACCTGTTTTATTATATATAGAATTATATTTTAAATTATTTTAATTTATATTTGTGTTGGAAAATTAAATTTTTACTCCATTGTTATCATTCCAGTCTTTAGTGTCACAAAATCATCTATTACTGGTTGCATCTGAATTAGTGTACAACTTGAATAGATAGTACAACTGAATTTAAATTAACTTCATGACTATTAGAACAGTGCATTCTATATAGTAGACTATATGTAATAATACTAAATAGTAAAAACAAATGTTAAATTTAGTATAAACACACATTTTTTGTCTAAATAAACATATTTAATTATATTGATTATATTGTATTATATTATATTATTGCGGTGAGAAATTGAAAAAAATGTGATGGCATGTTAAATAATACAATATTAAATGTGGTAATATATATATATATATATATATATATATATATATATATATATATATATATATATATATATATGTATATATGTATATGTGTGTGTGTGTGTGTATATGTATGTATGTATGTATGTATGTATGTATGTATGTATGTATGTATGTATGTATGTATGTATGTATGTATGTATGTATATATATATATATATATATATATATATATATATATATATATATATATATATATATATATATATATATGTATAGATAGATAGATAGATAGATAGATAGATAGATAGATAGATATTATAATCAATCTATTATTTGCATATTATTTTATTAAAGCATCGCAAGTTCTGAAATTGAACTTTTAAAAGTGAACAGCCATGTTTTACTGCTGCATAAAACAAATTAGACAAATAACCAATGTAAGCTAAAAAATAATTAGCACCAGCACTTCTAGTAGGCACACAGATATACTTTTGGTTTAAAGGGAACCTATTATACCCTTCTTTATAAGATCTAAAATGGGTCTCTGATGTCCCTAGAGTGTGTATGAGAAGTTTCAACTCCATAATATCCCACTTTTTCTTTTTTTCTTTTTTACAACTCTTAAACAGCTCCTTTTAGTTTTTGTTCCAAATTGTGCGGTTTTGAACACTGTTTAAATTGAAATTAGCTTTTTTTTGCATATTAGGTCCCCTTTAAATCATTAATTTATAGCAAACTATTACAATATGTACATTTGCAATATTGTATATAATATAATATACAATATAATATTTTGGCATTATTGCTGTTGACATGGAGATGACAGAGATGCCATCAAAAACATCTGCCTGCCACCATATTGTTCATGTTACCCAACTCTGTGGTTGCGTAATATGCCATTTCGAGAGCTGATGTTTTTGTTTGTTATTAGCAGAAGTCTAACAGGTTTCATTTATGTATAGAAGTGGGGGTAGATTTTTCTAGTCTGAACATGAAAAGCGGTGTTGTGCTTCACTGAAATAATTTCAGTTTTCACAGTCACTCATTCAAACAACACAAAAAAGCATTCCTGGAAAACTGTTTGAAGAATTAAGCAGCCACACACAAGTGTTCTAGCTCCACATGGACAGATGTTTAAATTTTGCTGCACCAATAAAAAATATATTAAATTAATCTAAAACATGAATTGTTTGTGCTGGGATTAGTTAGACTAGTGCAGCTTCTAAATGTGGTTCTGGTAGGGCAAATAAAGAATCAGGTACTCTTGTTGCAACATTCTACCTGTTATATGTGGTTGAGCCAGAATTCTGGAAGATTTGGCCACAGAAAATTGCATAAATAAATTACAAACTATGTTGCTTCCAGTGTCTTTTTCGAAATAAAAACTTGCAAAATTCTTTCCGGTGGTGTTCGGTGGTGAAGTAGTTGAAAACATTTTACATTTTTGTGGCATATATGGAGCCTGTTGACTTTTCATTTATAAATGAAAAAAAGCGAGATTTCTCAAAATGTCAAATTTGAATAACTTGATTATTAGCAAAAGTGTTTGTAATAAACAGTGCATGAATGAGGTAGGGAAATTTTTTATTTTATTTTTTTATTTTTCCCCTCCCAGGAATTTTTTCTCTCTCGTTTGCTGTGATCGGCCCCGTATGCAGCCAAACTTTAAAATTATAAAAGTAATATATATTTTTTAATTGTTTAACTGATACTATTTATTGGTTACAAACGCACCCTTTTGGTTACCATTTAATAAGTTATTCAGAGCTAAGGACTGAAACCAGCTCATGGTTTTGAATAAAACATGTTACAATAGTTTACATATGTATAAATATGTAATGTACAAAAAAAGTAATGTGTATATATATATATATATATATATATATATATATATATATTTTTTTTTTTTTTTGTTAATTTGAGTATGCTGATTTTAGTCGCATTATTGAAGTGCAGTACAGACATGTAAACACCTTAATCAAACTTTTACTGTGATGTAGGATTTTCACCGCATTTTGTGACAGTATAGTTCGTACACACATGGCTGTTTGACACTATTGTCTGCACCTACCGAGACAGTGAAGGACCAAAGTTTTTTTTTCTTCATACGACGTGTTGATATCAAATTCCAATAAAACTACACTCTTCCAGCAGTTCGTACTCTCATCCAATATCATGTTTGTCATGAGGAGCATGCATGAAATCTTCCTGAATGAAAGTAAAAGTGCCAAACTGCAGTAAAGTCAACAAATTAAAAATCAAAGACCTGAAATTACATGAAACTCCAGTGGAAATGGAATTATGTGCTATAACATGTAAAACGGGATCATAAAAGGAACATTTAAAAAGCAACTCATGTAAACACCTTAATCAATTTTTTGTCTTATTCAGATTAAAGCAAATAATTTGATTACTGGTGTCCATGTAAATGGAGTCAGTGTTATTGGCCCAGACAAACAACTTGTATTTCTAGTGTAGACAGATACCAGTATCGTTTGATTGACTTATCTTGCACATTGCTTACAATTGCATTATATTGCAGAAATGCTTTTAAATTTAGGATGTATGTCTTTTGATTTTATTGGTTAAAAGTGATTATTGGAAATATAGTGAGTTAGCCTTACACCATTACATACTGAAGTAAAGTTGTATTGTTTTTTTTCCAGACTTGATGTAGTTGCTTATGTGTGAAGGTGAATTAAAATTTTGACGCCAGTCGTTTTTATGTAAACACGATGAACAGTTCATTGCATCACCAAAATAATCAGGGGCGTTTCTACTTACTGTGCAAAAAGTCACTATAATAGTGACCAGCCGACAAGACGATCAAGACCAACATGAGAAGGGGTCAAAAGACAAAAAATATCAGATTTTGATAAGATTATCTCTTTTTAACCCAGGGTTGCTCCAAGAGGTCTGATCTTTAATTTTCTTCAGGTTTTAAACATTAAAGTTCTGCCTCTTTTTTTCCCCCCAGAGTGCCCACTTACGCTGGACAGCCCCAAAAGTGAATCACGTACATGCACTAGCAGCAGTAGACTAGCAGCCCTGAAGAAACAGAACGACATTGAGCTGAAGGTGAAGCAGGGGGCCGAGAACATGATCCAGATGTATTCAAATGGCTCCTCGAAGGTAATGTACCATTTGGTTTTTATTTAATGACTTTGTTTGGCTTCAGGCTCTTTTACCGTTGATGTAGAAGCCAAGTTTTGTTTACAAAGCTCAAGAGAGAACAGTATAGACTCAGTTTGGCTGTCTACCTACACACAATACACTTCCATTTAAGATTTTTTGTGTGTGTTTGAAAGAAGTTTTTATGATCCCTAACACAGCAATTTTTATCAAGACTGTTCCATTTATTTTAAATAGAGTAAATATTGTGCAAATGAACATGCTCATTTATTATCCATGTTAAAGAAAAGTTAGGCAGCTAATTCGTTTTGTAGAAATTGACAGACTTTTTTTTTTTTCTTAAACCCCTTATTGAATAGACAGTTTAAAAAAGCAGCATCTGTTTGCAATACAGTTTTTTTTTAATGAGCATAATAATGACTAAATATAAAGGGCATTGTTGTGCGGACAAGAAATAGATCTTTAAAAATCCTCTGTAACGCTGTGTTCAAACCAGACGTGAATGCGCGGATAAATCGCACTATTCGTGAGTAAATAGATACGTGAAAATTTGAGTTTACTTCAAATTTGAGTTTAGTTCATTCCCGTGTCAAAATCCACTTAATTCGCATGTCAAATCCGCTTTATTTGCGCGTCAAATTTACTTCAGAACTGACGCTGATACACGTGATAAGCAGAGCTTCTGTCTGCCCAGTGACTTTAGCTTTGTTTGCTAAATGGCTAACATGGTTTTTATTGACACAATAATTGTGTTTATGTGCTTTATGAAGGCTGAAAAACAGTGTTGATTCATTTGGAGCATTGTCTGAGTCCACTAGATCCTTTTAGAGGTGCACCCAGTTCTGTGAGCTTATAAACTCGTCCAGAAACTTAACCTAGATGATGGAAGCTTTCAGCTATGCTTTTGACTGAGCCGAGCCCAGTTTGATGAACTGTTGTCTGTGTAGGCAGGATGATTTTCCTCCGGGACATCAACAACAGGTGCTACGTCATAATCACGCCCCCACAAGAGCAAGCTTCTGATTAGTTAACGCGGCTTGAATGTCTGCCGAAGTTTAGATTTTCGAATGTCTGCCGAAGTTTAGATTTTCGAATGTCTGTCGAAGTTTAGATTTTCAAACATGAAGCGTGCAAAGTGCTCAATTCGTGCCGCGCCATTCACGCGTACTGCGTCATTCGCGCCATGCCATTTGCTCGTCTATCGCCGCAGGATGTCTAAACGCGTCTTTGCATTGAATTAACATGTAAATTACTCATGCTTGACTTGATATTTTACACCTTTTACAAGAAGGGTAAGAAGTGTATTTTTTTTTTCTTTGGTGTCTCCAGAGAGTGTCTGTAAAGTTTCAGCTTAAAATACTCACCAGATCACTTATTATACCATGCTGAAAATATACTTATTGGGGTTAAAGGAAATGTTAGCTGTTTTTGTAGCCTGTGCCTTTAAATGCAAATGAGCTGATTCTCCCCGTCCACCGTTCTTACATGTGTGTCTGTTTCTCGTGTCTTACGTCAGATAAACTGCAGTCAGTGACTGAGACAGACACGGATGAAGCAGAAATTCAGTTTATGAGTGAATATGGTTATTTAGTGTGTTTCTTGTGGAGTTTATTCAAGCCCTTCTGCAACGAATTATACACAAATATTATTATACACACACAGACACATTTAACTTTCCACTGTGTTTAAACATCTACTCACAAATGTGACGGAATACAAGTTAATATTTACTGCTATATGGATATTCATTAGGCTACTGTACAAAATAAACCTGATTTATTGTCCACAAACCAGGATTCCTGTTGTGTGTTTAAATAATCCTCCTATAGTTGTGGTCATTCCAGCAGTTATGAATTAGATAACGATTTTCTTTATTACAAAACATGCAACTGTTTTAAACACACAGTTTTTTTTACAATTGTAAACCTCATTCTCTTGGGGTGCAGCTTAATCACAGGTAGTTGGAACAGACTTTTCAATCCCAGTTTCTTAGCAAATCCTGTCTTGTGTATATGATTATATGTGTTACTATGGAGACAGTTTATTACTTGCCTGTTAATTCGGTGGGTGTGTAAAACTCCACATTTACGTTACGTTGCTGTGGGCCTCAAAATCGCTGCGATTGCATCCTATTTCAACATCAGGATTTTTAAAAATAGAGACTTGTTGGATTTATCACTCCAATATAACTGTGAACACACTATACCTACTCACAGTTCTGTCCAAACAGCTTACAAAGTTGATTTTGCATCATAGGTGCCCTTTAATAGACAAAAAAGTAACCCTATACTTTTAAATTGGGGTAAGGAGTAAGGCCAGCACACATTATACATGTCTAAATTTACTCTGTTCGAAACACAGGCTCCAGAACTACTGCTTGACTTTTAATAACATGTTAAAGTGCAGCTCCTGTAACTTGCCTGAGAGGTTTGGCCACAGGAGCGGCACTGACAGTGAGTTGATACCCTCCGGCCACACACACACACGCACACACACACAGACACAGACGGGTGTCAGGATGTGGAGTATTAACAGGCCTGGAGCCCTATGGGAAATTAAGCGAGGGCTGATGTCAACCAGGAAATGACTTGTAAACGGAAGCCTTTCCTTCTCACACTCGCTAACAGACCCTGGAATATGTTTAGCCTTTGACCAGCCTGCACGAGAGCGCTGCCAACACTAAGATGTTATTAAAGATGACTGAAGGTCTAATGAAGGGAAAATAAAAATATACAGAACAAAGGTTTTTTTTTCACCACATGAAATCTGATTGTTGTTGACTTTGCAGGACAGAAAACTTCTTGCGACGGCACAGCAAATGCTTCAAGACAGCAAAACCAAGATCGAGTTCATCCGAATGCAGATCCTCAAAGCCAGCCAGACCAGCGAGCTCAGCTTCGACAACAATGATGTCATCGGTAACGCACACAATTTCATAAAACCTTTCTTAAAAAAAGGTCTTTTACAATTTAAGATCTTAAAAGAAATCGTTTACCTGAAAAGTAAAGTTCTGTCATTGTTTATTCACTTCCCACTTGTTCAAAACTTTTTCTACTTTGTTCTGTTGAACACAAAAGATGTTTTGAGAAATGCTATTAGTAGCCATTGGTATTAATGTTATTTTTATCCTTTTATTGATGTTAATGGCTATTGGTTCTTCTTTTAAAGACATAGTTCACCCAAAAATTAAACTTGTCATCACTACTCGTTCCAAACCAGTTTAAGTTTCTTGATTCTATTAAGCACAAAGTGAAGTTTTTTTATTTACTAATTTTGAGAGGATCACATGCTTGTGATTGATCTCGGCTGGTCCCGCATTAGCTAACGCATAATTCACCAATCGGATGATTCCTAACTCATTATAAATAACCAGAATTTCTTACCTTATTCATCTTCGTCTTGAAGAATCACACCCTCCACACTTACACTCCTTCCTTTTCCTTGATAGGGTGGCACGGCGGCCCAGTGGTTATCATTGTCGCCTCACAGCAAAAATGTCACTGGTTCAAGTCTCTTACAGGCCAGCCGATGTTTCTGTGCGGAGTGTACATGTTCTCCCCATGCTTGCGTGGGTTTTCCCTGGGTCCCCTGGTTTCCTCTCACAGTCCAAAACATGCAATGTAGGTGAATTGACTAAACCAAATTGACACCATAGATGAACCCTTAGGGCGTACTCGCACTATGTACAGTTGCCTTAAACCGTGCCGAAGCACGATTGTCCCCCCTTCCTTCTCCCCCGACGGCCGGCACTCACATTACATTCGAGCTGGAGCATGCTTAAGTCATTGATGATGCACTGTTCAGTTTAACAGAAGAGAAGTGCTCTCGCTTAGCACAGAAGAGATTGCTTTAGTCATATCATTTTAGTCATTTGATATGCAGTGTCACGCAGTCAAATATTTCTAATATTTTGCTGAAAAGATCAGCCACTTTTGAAGCTCATAAGTGATCATAAAGTCCCTGTGCTGCAGGAATTAGGAGGTTTGCTAAAGGTGCACCTGTCCTGCAGTGAGGGGTTTGCATCTTTAATAAGCTACGACAGTTTGCGTTCATTGAACAGTAAAAATGATTGATAAATTCATGTGACCTTTAAGGGACTGTTTCATGTCTCGTCTTCAGTTTTGGGCACAGGCGTGCTTTGCACTCGCGTTACAAGCATACCACGCCAAAGCCCAAGTGAACCTCTCTAGCACACCTCTTCCAACCGGGCCAGGGTGGCCAACTCAACCATGCCTGAGCCCAATTCAGAGCACCCACACTTCTCAAACAAACCGGATAACGCACCTGTGCACAGTTTGGATAGCACAGTGTGAGTGCACCCTTAATCAGCAGTATATCTCACTGGCAATCCCTAATTTGTCACTAACCATAAATAAGCGGGGAAGTTCATGAGACCTACCTGAGCTCAAACTCCACTCTTGCATTGCAAATGGGAGGGAGCCCCAGGCTCGAGGATCTTGTGAGCTCAGGGCTCTCATCCGGGACAGCATACCAAACATGCTTTATAGTCATCAGCTAAGTGTAAAGTCTTGAAAGAAGTATTATGAAGAATGTTGGAAACCAGTAACCATTAACATCCATAGTTGGAAAAACCGATACTATAGAAATTATCAATTGCCAGTTTCCATCTTTTTTCAATATATTTTCTTGTGTGTCCTACAGAAGAAAAAGTCAAACATGTTTGGAAGGGTTTAAAAAATGACAGAATTTCATTTTTAGGTGAACTATCCCTAGGTGAACTATCTTTTGTATTCAATTAGAAAAAACCTAAATTCATAAAGATTTGAAACCACTTGAGAGTCGTGTGTGTGTGTGTGTGTGTGCGTGCATGCGTGCGTGAGCGTGTGTGTGTTAATCAAGAATTTTAATCTGGAACTTGCTACCCAATAAAATGTCTTTATTGATCAAACTTTACATATTTAGAAAACAAGAAAAAAAAGAGCGAAGGAGCCTGATCAAAATGTACAGCAAAAAAAGTTTCCATATACTAGAGTTGAGAGTTATTTAAATCTTGCATGTTTTTGCTTTTCTTTTGTTTTTTTAATATAATGTCGATAATTTCAAGTTGTTGTTTTTTTTTTTCAAAATTAGAATGATTACATTTAGCGAACATGCTGAAATATTGTGTTAGCTTAAAATTATTATTAGATTAGAAATGTAATTTTCTTTACTAGATCTTGAAGTCCTAAATATACATTCATGAAACCTGCAGAAACCTTTTTCATATTTATATTTGAGTAAAATAATAAATGTGTGGTGTTGTGGTGCAGCCAAACCCATCATCAGTCCGCTGGACCTGCGGGTGGAGGAGCTCTGCCATCACACACGCATAGAGTTCGCTGTAGCCGAAGGAGCCAAGAACGTCATGAAGCTGCTGGGCTCTGGCAAACTGGCAGAGAAGAGGGCTCATTCAGAGGTATTGCAAACTCTATCATCATCATCGTCTTCTTTTTCTTCTGTAGCAAATCTTAATGCACTCTTTTTAAGTTTTAAGATGATTGTAGTTATTTACCTTCACACAAACCAACAGCAGTGTATAAAGAAGTGTAATATTGATTATACAGAAGTGTAATATTGATTAGAAAAGAATAAAATAGAATTAAGCCTGTTTTTTTAATAAATTTAATATGTAGCTCATTTTTATTTGAAATATAAAAATTCACCAATTATATGTAATTATATTATAAATTAAACATGTGTTGCATTATACAATGGCATATTAACAAGCTAAATTAATTTAAAGATTTGTAAGCTTGAAATAAAATACTTTAATGTAATCCTTATGCTATGTGCGAATAAAGTAATTTATCAATTAAAAATAATTTGAATATGCTTGATTACTTGGGAATAATAAAAAATAAACAGTTTGTACAAACACGTTTTTTGCTATGTAATGAAAAAATAATACAAATTTATTTAACCAGAATATTTTTTTTAATTTGCTTGTAAAGTTTAGCTATACAAATAAAATGATAAAAAGTGTAATTACCTCTAATTTTCCTGACAGATATGTCCATGAACACTGATTTGGCATAGCAAATTCTTTAACCAATGCTCTATTCCATTTCAAGTTTAAATACTATCCTTTTTGTGAGCACTAATTATTAGTGGCAACAATTTTAAGCTGAACTCATAAAAACACATGGTCTATATGTAGTCTACATAGTCATAGTCTCATATACTAGAGTCTGTGGACTCCCAGCAACCCAGACTTTTAATGATTTAGAAAATGTAAATGTCTTTCTGGCTAACTGAAACGAAGAAATATGAAGATAAAGGCTAGGAATATAATTTTTGGTCACACTTTAGCACACTGTTTATGTAAGTACCACTTGTCATACAAGATCAAATAACTCAACTTTTGATGATTTATTTTTTGAATAATATTTAAAGTCCACATGGAATAAATGTAGAATGTTTATTTTGCTAACACACACTGTAAAAGAAATACTGGGTCCCACACAATTCCTTTGTTGTCCCAATACAAAAGGAACTCAATATTCAATACTCAATGTTCTGTCATCATTTACTCACCCTGTACTTGTTTCTACTGAGTAAATAGTGAGTAGACTTTTTTTAGTTGAACTACACTGTAAAAACTATCCTTTAAGTACCAGTTTTTGTATTTTCCAATTCACAAGTGATTTCCATTTATTTACGGTTGTGAATTGCTTTATAGGACCTTGATCTATGCTCTGTCGACTTTTGATGTTGGAAATTCCACTGCAATTTAACAAAGTTACTTTTATTGACATTTAGTAGTTTGAAATGATGTAATGTATAATAAATAATATGCAGTATAGAGAAATAAGTCTGTAAAATAACAGAAAATGTACTGGCAGTTTATTACGTGGTTTTTGTACCATAATTTACAACACCAATCCGAACAATATATCATTTTAAACTATTAAAAAAGTTAATAAGAGTCACTTTTTAAAAAACTTTTCAAGGTTAAAGTTTTTAAAAAGAAAGCTTCCATAAGGCAGTTCTTGAGCTTAAGTAAACAATGAAAAATACAAAAAAATGAATATATAATATATATATATATATATATATATATATATATATATATATATATATATATATATATATATATATATATATATATATATATATATATGGATATATATATATATATGGATATTTTTTTTTACCGTGTATGCCTTTAAACTTACATTTTTAAACTAAAGTTCACAATAAGTGCTTATGTGTTTTAAAGAATCTGTAACTTTGTGTAACTTAGGCCCAAGCCAGATTCAATGAGTCCAGTCAGAAGCTGGATTTGTTGAAGTATTCCCTGGAGCAGAGACTCAATGAGCTTCCCAAGAACCACCCGAAGTGCAGTTTGATCATGGAGGAGCTATCTCTGATGTCCTCTCCGGCTCTCAGTCCTCGCCAGAGCTTCATATCCACCCAAAACCACAACAGCACTGTGAAGAACCAGTACAGCACCAAACCAGCAGCTCTCACAGGTGACCAATGCATTTTCACACATACAGGACTCAGACGATAATTATCACAATATATTTTTCACGATAAAATAAAAAAACGTGTTCGTTCGATGCAATATTTAGTGATCTGAACGGCGGTATTCTTTTGCACCACACAGAAAGTTTCTCTGTTTGTGTAAATTTAGGTTTGTTTACATGCAGACAGGTCTTGAATTGATCACATGACCAGTTCATAAACTCTTTTATTCAGCTAAAAAACACAGATATCTCCATAATTTAGTTTAAAGCCTGTTGAAGGAGCGCTGAGAAACAGGAGAAACACTGCCATGAACCATTCTGTTAAAAGCCTATTTCATAGATGTACCATGGATATGAAGATCACTCAAAGCAAGTTTTATGAATATTTATCATTATAACAAGTACCTCTTAGATTTGTGAAATATTCAGCTGGTTGGTTCATTCGTATGTCATGTTTTGACTAAAAAAGAACTAACAGAATTAACAGTAGACTGGTTACTAAAACTTTCACTCAGGGGCAAAATATGCCTTAAATTTGAGATTTATTGTGGTTATTATTATATATTTTTGGCCATGTTGGCCAGCCCTACCCATCTATGTTTCTGCTCGGGTCAGGGTTGTTTTGTATTAATTGCTATTTTTATTTTTTAAAGAAATAACTTTTCAGCAAAGTCACATTAAATTGACCAAAGTGTCTAAAAAGATATTTACATGTAACAGATGATTTGTGTTCTTTTGAAGATGCTGGAATAGAATGTTTTCACAAAATGTATTTTTGTTTTATTTAATTACATTTATTTTATGTTATTACTTTAGTTAAGGCTTTCAGTATTGATAAGAAATGTTGGTTACACTTTTTCAGTATTTACAATAAAACTACATTGAAGTTCTGAGTAAGGTTAGTTTGGATCTTAAAACTGAGATCAGTGTTTCGGCATTTGTTTCACAGTAAATGATTTACACTTGCAATGTCTTTGCAAGTGCTCTGGGTTTGTCAAGACGCTTAGTAAAATTTATTTTAGAAAATGCAAAAGAAAAGTTCTTTTGAAAGCAAAAATAAATATTAGTAAATTAATTTTACTGTTGTGATTATAATGATTATAATTATTACATAATACTCTATTCTTACGTATTTCTTTATTGATTATTTTTATTGTTTAATAATAAAAATAAATAAATAAATTTAATTAAAAAAATATTTAGAGTAATAGAAAACATTTCCTTTTTTTATTATTAATGCTTCATCAGCCTTGATAAGAAATACTGGTTACACTTTTTCAGCATCCTTTTTACAGCATAACTACTATTAAGTTCTGTGTATTATTTATTAACAGCATGTACTTACTATGTGGATGCTGAAAATTCAGCTTTTACCAAATAAATTACATTTTTAAAAAATGTAATATTTTCTAACTATTTTAAATTACAGTGATATTTCAATGGGATATGTGCATACAGACTTTTAATTTCAGCCAATTTAATTTCCACCCTCAGTGCTCTTTCTATTATCTTTCTATTATAGAATTTTCACAATTAAGGTCTGATTTTTTTTTTTAAATCATTGATCTTCATTGCCTGAGAGATATACAATATAAAATGGGTCTCAGCCTGGATAAGAACTGCATTAAGTTACATTTTCCTCACCATGCCTTTAAAATATGACAGTTTATTTTACCCCAGTAATTTTAACGGAGTTTAGCCTCTAGGATCTTGACGGCGCTAGCAGTTACACGTTCATTTATCTCATTTTACATTTGAACAACTAAATTAATGTGTAGGTCTATTTAACTGAATGTATTTTAATGACATTACAACAGTGATGCTGTAAAAAGAGCCTTATGAAAATAAAAAATAGCCACGTTAATTAGAGAGTGTGAACCTACACTGATGATGATTTGGTTACAATTATCATGCCATAGATTCGGTTCAATTTGAAATCTCGATGCTTCATGGTGCATTGACGATACTTTCCATACACAGTTTTATATTTTACTTCACAGCACAAGAATTCTTGTATTAAAATGTATAAATATATTCATATTTATATATTATTTGCAATACATATTTGTCTTTTAATACAAAGTCAGAACTGAACCTTTAAAAACCCAAGTACATGCACTGAACAACATGAGCATTTATTGAAAATAAACAAATGTAAATATCGCTAGCTCGCTTTATGAGTCCTGCCGAGCAAGTTCTTACACCCCTATGATTGGTCACATGCTCTACAGAAAGGGCTACGATTGGCTCTAACACTCTGGCACTGTACACCGATGATAAACACTGATAAACGGCAACGGCGATCACAGTTGATCCATAACAGATGCGGTAGAGAAAACTCGCTTGTGTCTGTATCCAGAAGTAACGCTCTAACAGCTGAGAGGAGAAAAAAAGTTACCTTATGCCAGCAGGTTAAAGAGCCACAGCGAGAGAGGGAGGGGGAGAGAGAGAGAGGGAGAGAGAGAGAGAAATGGGGTTTACTTTCATTTCCTCAATCACAGTGAAATAGAGGCTTCTGCTGTAACTTCAGTGTCAGTGAAAGCAAACTTACGCAGTGAATTGTGCAGTTTCTGTATTTTTAAGTAGTTGGAGTGTTTTAATTACTCATGCTCGCCTCCCTCGCCATTGTATTCTACCGTGACATAACACATATGAGAAAAATGACATCAGTAATATAATAACCACTTATGATTATTACTGAACCGAATTGTTTTACTGTGATACCGAATTGTCCGCATCTGCATTGCGGTACGCCGAAAAAAACGATTAAATTTGACACCCCTATTATTAATCTTTTACCGGAAGCTTATCATTGGTTGAAAAAACACTAGCTGTTCATGTACCCCATTAAAATCTTTTTAACGAACCTATATATCCCTGAGTTAAAGACTGCAAACACTTTCATAATGTTACTGACTGCAAACTTTAAAACAGAAGTGCATTTCTATGTTGACTATTGCTGATTAAAACAGGTAAGCTGGAGGTTCGGCTCATGGGATGTCAGGATTTGTTAGAGAGTGTGCCTGGCCGCTCTAAAGCCACGTCGGTACCGCTGCCCGGTTGGAGCCCCAGTGAAACTCGCTCATCTTTCATGAGCCGTGGAAACCGCAGAGGAACCAGCGTTCGAAACCTCTCTAAAAATGACGACTTGTCCAGTTGAGTAGTTACCAGTGGCTTTTCACAAGCATTTCATTAGACTTTGCACAATTAAAAAGCAAAGCACTGAGGCAATTGAGGAGCTTATTATGCTTATGTGTGTCTCTGTTTGTCTCCAGATGAGATTAGTGCTGTTCTGAAGCTTGACAACACTGTAGTGGGTCAAACCAGCTGGAAACCTGTCAGTAACCAGTCATGGGACCAGAAGTTTACATTGGAGCTTGACCGGGTAAACATGAGCTTATTTACCATTAAGATTAGATTCTATCCCACGTTTTTGTCAAATTGAGTTCACATATTCTTCATCTGTCAGCTTATTTATATCTTAGGATGTTTTTCAAGCTGTGGACAGTTTAGGACTTTTCATATTTAGAAATTTATTTTTAACTCTGTTTTTATGAGCCAATCAGCACTTTGAATGCACACAAGAGGACCAATCAGATCATCTCAAAGGCTGAAATTAGCAGTATTAAGTTTGTTTAAACACAGGGTTTATTAATACCAATGTTGTGTGTATATATATATATATATATGTATATATATATATATATGTATATATATATATATATATATATATATATATATATATATATATATATATATATATATATATATATATATATATATATTATACAACTATAAGTTCTTTTGCTGTTTTTAAAGGAACACTACATTTTTCAAAATAGGCTCATTTTGCTTGTCCCCTAGAGCACTTTTAGCTGAGCTTAACCAAAAAATAATTGAATTGGATTAGACCATTAGCATCTTGCTCAAAAAAAAAAAAAAAGTTAAAATCATTTAACTATTTAAAGCTTGACTCTCCTGTAGTTGAATTAGCTGCATTTCCACTGTCAGGCCAGTGCGAGCCATGGTTTTTATCGGGCTGGGTAAATTGCTCTGGAGGTTGAGCAGTGAGGCCGAAATCATGTTGAGTTTTAACTGTTAGGCCAATAACTCGCAGCACATCATGCAAACAGCGCCCCCAGATGCCCCACAAATCAAACGTCACACAACCTGCCCAGTTCAGCGGGAACCAGGCATATAAAGCCTACCATTGCATCATCACGAATAATAATTACACGTTACTGTACAGCATTACATTTTATATATATATATATATATATATATATATATATATATATATATATATATATATATATATATATATATATATATATATATATATGTATATATATATATATATATATATATATATATATATATATATATATATATATATATATATATATATATATATATATATATATATATATATATATGCATAGGCCTTTGTATTTTCATTCATTATATTTGGTTACTAATTAACCGACTGTTGGCATTGTACATCGAGTGGTCTTGCCACTAAAGGATGATCCAGCACACCATCAACAGAATTTATCCGTTAAGAGCTCTGTATAAAACGTTTTTTATAACATCTTTGTTTCAGTAGACGACGTCAAACATTCAGCCTAAATGCTCTGGAGAGACCTAAAACATACATTTTTCCCTAGGCTATATGACACTTATAGAGAGAATAATTTAAGGATGTTGCATATTATTCGCTTATCTTAAGTAAAGGAAACCATTAAATGTTTCAGGACAAAAGAGCAAGTAATAAAATCTAGGCTAGCCTGTATCATTGCGCTCGCGTACAGCATCCGTTTTAAGAAAAGAAATGTAGCCTATACATTTGATAGAAGTAGGGTTAAATAGCCTATTTCAGAACGGCATATCTAGACGGATTCTTTCCCAAGCATAATTAAAATTTAAAATGTTAAATATCCTTCTAATAAAGCTCTACATAAAAAAATGTATGTTTTTAACTTTAACTTGTCATATAAAGCATAAACATTTGTTTGAGGACATAAAACACATTTTTACATGCATTTTTTCTCCCAATCCCTTTATAAAGCAGTGCCGAACTGGATGTCAGAAAGGAATTGAAAGTTAGTTTCTGATGGTTTTGCTCACCCAAAAATGCTCTGTTTACACAATTTGATTAATCTTATCATATCCAAATCTTTTATAAATAAAATTTCTAAACTCCGTTGTTTATTTTTTTTTAGAAAATATTTCAAATCTTTTTTTTAGAATTGTAAAATGAAAGTTCTAAATGCCGTAAACTGGTTTAATTTATTTGTATTGTATATACCTAAATGGTTATAGCTTTTTTGTTTTATTTTAGTTTATTTATTTAATACGTTTTTATTATATCCGATATTTTTTAATTATCTAAATGAGTTCAGTAGCCTATAGCTTATTTTGTCCAGATCTATGAAACTACACAATTGAACACGTCATTTGTAAAGTTTTATGTTTTTCTGTTGTATCTTGTATTATCTCCAAAGAGAGAAAAAAGCTGCTCAGAGCTGTGAAGTGAGCGCTGTTTTTTTTTTATTATATTTTATTTTTTTCTCTCCCCGCTCTCTGTCATGAAATATCTTAAACTGACCAGCTATATGTTTTTTTTCCCCTAATTGATTTTTAAAAAAGAATTTTTTGCCAAATGTACTTGTCCATGATGAAAAAAGTAGTGTAATGACAGCGGCACATCATCTTGCAAACTCCGCCTCTTTTACTTTCACTTCGCCCCAAAGCCCCAGCTGGCTCACTTTGGAACAAGGGATTGGGCAGGCCAAAAAGACCGGCCGCTGGCCCAGAGAAAGCCCTGCTTTCGCCCGATCAAGTCCCAGAAGTGACTATGAGAATGCGGCTGACCCTGGCTCGCACTAGCTCCTCTCGCTTTAGGTGCGACAGCGGAAACGTGTCTATTGTGTACTAAAAATGAAAATTTGTTATTTTTAGGTTGATATACCTAGAAATTATACTCTTATTCTCGTGTAATAATCTAAATAAGGGAACTTTGCTGCTGTACCAAGACTGTAGATACATTACAATTCAGTACAATCAATTGTACTACTGGTCTCAAATTTCATCATGAATTATTTTTCTGTTTATTGAAATAATCTGTACTGCACAAAGCATTATATATAGGTAACTGCTTTGACTTAGATATTTCTAGTACACAATGTAAATACAGAAATCTCAAGCTTTTAATAGGACGATCAAAACTAATGCTAACTGCTAATGGTCTAATCAGATTTAATAATCTATGCTAAGCTAAGCTAAAAGTGCTGCTATCAGACGCATCTGTTTAACTCTAGAAAACTTGTAAAATGAGCCTATTTGTATTAAAGTCTTAATATCTTCAGTTTTAATTTGATCAGGTTTTGAAATGATTACTTTAACTATAATCAGACCAAACCTTTCAACTTCAAACAAAGTTTTTTGTGGTAGTTTTTTTTATTTTTTACTTGTTACTTTGTTGTTTTTATTATTTTTTTAAAAAGCGAGCTTCATTGAACTGCTTCAAAATCTTCTGATTTGGAAATGAGAATTTTTGAAATGTGTTTATGATTTTAATACTCCATAATTTTGATTGTGGAATAGTGCCGGTTGTTTCTTCATGCCGTGATGAATGATCATGTGTTGCAGTCTCGTGAGCTGGAGATCTCTGTGTATTGGAGGGACTGGCGGTCTCTTTGTGCAGTCAAATTCCTGCGACTCGAGGACTTCCTGGACAACCAGCGGCACGGAATGTGCCTTTACCTTGAGCCACAAGGGACTCTGTTTGCAGAGGTAACTTTACAATATTGTCTCTCAGCGATCAATACTCCCTCACAAAGAGCCCTCTGATTATCAGCCCAGAGCTCTGTGGGAAAATCAAAGAGAAATTCCTCACGCTCGCTGGCCCCTGCAACCCCCGAGCAGGTTTTCCCACCTTTGCTTCTCTAAAGAAACTGAGCCCGGTGGATCCGAAGTGGAATTTGGTTAGTTTGGAAGCTTAATCTAAATGGGTTATTTTTGTTACAGGTGACTTTTTTTAATCCAGTCATTGAGCGACGAACTAAACTCCAAAGGCAGAAGAAGATTTTTTCAAAGCAACAAGGTGAGGCCATGGTGATCTGCTTGGTGTTTTTCACCAGGTCACTTTATTAATATAAATGTTTTTACAGTGTCTAAGAATGCAGTATGGTTTACAAAGATGATCACATCTCAAAGAGTGTGTTACATTTATATAAATGTGTTATCTGAGGCTCTACACTGTGATCCTGCTCTGTGAGCAGCTCTTGATAACAGTGCTTTCAGTGTCTTGTTTCACGGTAAATGATTCACACACATTGTGTTTGCAAGTGCGGTGAGTCTAATAAGATGCTTAATAATAACGTGTTTAAAATTATGCAAACTTGTATACATTTTTTTTATTTTGAAAGCAAAAAACAAATATTAGTTTAATCATAAGTTTTATGATATAATAATAATTATTATTATTATTTGTTTTATTATTATTATTATTATTATTATGTACATTAAAGCCATAAAGAAATACAATACTGCACAAAAATAATGTTTCTTTGATGCATTTTTTATTATTATTTAATAATAGTCATAAATATTTTTTAAATAAAATAAAATAATTGCAAATCAATGTTTCACCATTCTGTTCTGCTACAATGAAATTTTAGGTTGTTTTTTCATCAATTCACTACTTCAAAAATAAAAGTATTATTATTTTTTTAGCACTTTTGTATGTTAAAAGCAAACAAGTATTAATTTTACAAACATGGATACAGTTTTTTTTTTCTTTTTTTTTTATGGAATAGTATACTGAGGCTATTACTAGTAATACTGAGGAAATTCCAGTCTGCTTACTTAGAAACTTAAGCTGTTGTATTTCAAAACATAAACATTTTTAAGAACAGTTCTTCTCATTAAAGTAGACATAAAAGGCCAATGATTTCGACCTAATAACTCATAATGGGCCAGTTATAAATATAGAGTCTTTTTATAATGCAGGCACACTGTTTATAATAAAACAGAGCAGTGATTTATTCACACCTGTCAACAGGGCCGGGCTTCAGTCCCAATTCTGCACCTGCACCATTTGACTGCTTTCTTTTGTGAAACAACGTTTGCTTCAAGTTCTGCTGTTGTCTTTGTAGCTTTTTGTTGATGTTACTGTAAGAGAGGAGGTTGATATAGGGGTCTGATGAATGTGTTTGTTCTCGTCTCTCATGCCTGCAGGGAGGACGTTCTTGCGGGCCCCTCAGATGAGCATAGGGACATGGGGCCGACTGGTGAGGAGGGCCATTCCTTCCCCCAATAACTCTTTCAGTCCTCTGGCGGCAGAGACTGGACACAGCAGTCACCCTGGAACCCCTGCACTGAGGAGGTTTGAACACACTGTACACATTCACATGGTGAACAAGTCATTTTTGGGATTATTTTGTTATGCTTTATGCAAAACGGGTTGTTTTAATAAACAGAAAAAAATCTGTTTTGAAATTTGAGATCAATAATAGAAAAAGACCAACAAATAAAATTGAATATAGATATGTTGAATATTGAGAAATTTAAAATTGATCAGTCAATTGCTCCTGCTGTAATTGTGATGTTTGATGACCACCAATATTGAAAGTTTTTTTGTTTCCTGTAAGGTAAAACTTTTATAGAACCGATTATTATTATTATTATTATTATTATTTTTATTATTATTCATTTTTTAAAGATTTATTTATCAGATTTTGATGAAGAACAGAATTTTTATGCATCAAATATGACAAAAATTATCTCATCAGAAAAACTCAAATATATTTGAACGATGTTTTCTGGGGTCCTAAAATAACTTCCTAAATCTGAGGTGCATAAGTTATTGATTACATTTACATGGACATCAGTAATTAGAATTATATGCTTTAATCTCAATAAGACAACAG
Organism: Danio rerio; assembly: GCF_052040795.2. Lineage (NCBI taxonomy): Eukaryota > Metazoa > Chordata > Actinopteri > Cypriniformes > Danionidae > Danio > Danio rerio. Next base: position 25,829,108 of record NC_141022.1, read on the forward strand.
TATGATTGAGGTGTTTACATGAGTTGCTTTTTGAATGTTCCAATCATGTTCCGTTTTACATGTTATAGCATATAGATCCATTAACGTCATTGTGACCTCACGCTATTATGTCTTCTCCGGAGTTTCATGTAGTTTCAGGTGTATTATTTTTAATCTTTCGGCTTTAACTGCAGTTCGGCAGTTTCACTTTTTATCAGGAAATATTTACAAAACATCTTAAGGCTAAAAGGATGTCCTAACTTGCAGATTTAGAATAAAATCTTAAAAAAATGAAAGCAAAAATGTTTTTTGAAAATATTTTCTAATACATTTCGTATATTTTAAAGGGGTGGTCCACTACGATATCATATTGTAAGCTTTAGTTGATGTGCAATGTAGCTGTTTGAACATAAACAACAGCTCTGAATGTAAGAAGCTCTTCAATGCGAGTTCAATGCAAATGGAGACATTGGCTTTTACAGAGTTAGCTAAGCAAAGCCTACAGCGAACAAAGTTTGGGGACTACAAAAAAATACATTCGGCTAATGACATCACAAGGGTTTCTAATTACACGCATTTACCTTGCACACACACTTTGCGCAGCAAAGGGGCGTGGCCAGAGGCACTGTAATTTTATAGCAGAGAATGCTAAAAAAATTTTTTAAAATTTTTTTTAAAGATAAAAATATCTGTTTTTATGGTGGTAATTCCTAGAAATTTGCGGACAATTGTACGATTTATATATATATATATATATATATATATATATATATATATATATATATATATATATATATATATATATATATATACACGTAAAAATTATATGTGCAATCTGAAACGATGACACAAATCAGAAAAATAAAGCTCTTTAATTTGGTCTTTTGTCAAGACAAGATCTGAAACAGTAGGGATTAAGCGAAAGGAAGGTTGTATTAGTCTTATTTTTATCCACAATCTCACTTTCTCTCAGATTTCACTCTCTGGAGCATCTGACATCATGTCACACATAGGACACATGTTAGGGGTTCCCCTATCGTAATAGGCTTAAAACACGGACATAACATAACATGGTAAAAAAAAAAATTATCAATTTGACGCACACCCTAATACCAGTCATACATGTACAGCACAAATAATGTCCTTTAATTCAATCACGTCCAGCGCCGTCACCCTTGAACCAATCTCATCTTCACCTATCTGTTCCACTGCTCCGTTTGCACCAATTTTTTTTTGCTGTCTGAAGCGTTTCAAATGCACAAAACACCCAATTCTTGCCACAAGATGTCTATATCTAATCTTTGCTATGGGATCGTGTAAACCAACTGTGCTTCATCCGTGTCTGCTCACTGCATAAGCTGAAAACTCCCCTGCCCCCCTTTCCATGTAATGTAATGATTGTGAGGGCGCAGGTGAGACCATTTTTCTTGAGACACTCAAACACATCACGTGTGCTGCAAATGCAACGTCTATAAGTCATGGAAAACAATGCATTGCCAATTGAAATCAATCTATTTTGATTATTTGGTTTAAAATTGAATGTTTTATGAGATTAATTAAATTTTTTGCTTTTATTTTGCGTTAAATTAAGAATTTTGCAGGATCACGAAAATTAGCTTTTTGTTGATTTTTTTGTTGGATTTAGCGATCGCTGATTCGTGAAAAATTTTGGGGTAAATGCCATCCAAGCGTTGAAAAAAAAAAAGGTATATATATACACACATATAGCTAGCGTTTGACAAAGAACAGCTTCCAGAATCTCTCCCAGTTCAGTGCTGGATTTGGCTAAAAACTTCTCATAACCTGTTAGTATTTTAGTTGTTAAAACTGATCTATTACATACACACATTCTAGCATTAACAGTATGTTGTTGTAAGGACGTAAACAAGGATGTAAACAACGGGAAATGCTGTTCGGCACTGTTAACAATTTAGCTACAAATTCATAATTATTAGTCAAACCGCTGCAAACACCCTTAGTCTTCAGCAGCGCTGCAGTGTCTCTCTATGCGGCTGCGTTCCCTGCATTCTACATCTTAAATAACTAACTCGCAAAAGATATAAGAACATTTCATATTCCTTACACATGCTTATAACCTGAATGTATGTGAAAGACAGTTGTCAAATTTTGTTTTAGAGAGCAGACATGAGGTTCAGCTGTGACCTGTTCCTTTTCTCTCTGATTAAGACACAAACTGATTAGGCTACATTGACTATTTACAGAGCAGAGGGAAAGCGTGTTTGTAGAGGCATTGTGCTTTTCCTGGTGACGTGGAGTCGATCCCCGAATCACAGCACATTATGTTAGCTGGCCAACCAGAGCCTCTTGAGGACAGACCTTTCAGAGGATCTAAGAAATATGACAGTCATTTTCATGTTAGCTGTGTAACTGTATATAATAAAAGTATATGAAAAAATAACATGATTTTTTACAAATAAACCATGAGCACACATTGCATCTTATAAACACAACCAAGACTTAAACAAACACTGTGGACTACCCCTTTCAGATAAATATCTAAAATATATTTGAATATATTTTTACAATTTCCAATCCCCCGAGGTCTTTGTTCATCTTCAACACAATTGAAGATATTTTAGATATTCCATAAACTGCAAGGATCATGAGATCTTCAAAGTCTACAAACAACGGTATAATGTATTGCTATTAGAGTCAGCAGCACAACATGCAAACATTGTATTTCCCATAGTAAATGTGCACCCTGATCTGACGCATCTAAAGAGAGGACATAGGCCATCACAGTTAAAGTCACTGAAGTCACAATCAATGTTTTGACAATATTTTGGTTCATTTTATTGGACTTTTGTTTTACGACCCTTGCTTTATATGGAGAATGAGGGAGCTCTTAGATCTAAAATAACTTAATTTGCTTTCTTAATGGGAGAAACAAGAAACATTAAAAAAGGGTAACTGTCTAAAACCTTGACAAAACAAGCCAAAGGTAATAGTTAGGGCTGGGCGATAATTCGATATCGATAATTATCACGATATAAAATTTTTCGATAAAACGATAATGACAGTTCGATAATTGCTCAAACATATTTACGCACTATGCGTAACGTTGCGTAAGCATTTTGCAGCCTGCCCTTCCGGATGCCACACGCCGTACAAGTTTACAGCCATACAGTGTTAGTTACACTGAAAGGAGTAAGAAAGAAATAAGGTAAAAAAGGTCAGAGTCACAGACATTGTTGACCAGAAACGTCACTAGACTTCATGAGCTAATTAGTTTTTCGCTATCCGACACAAAACAGAGCAACGTGCACCGCAAACTGCTTAGACGACTCGTGTCAAACCTGTTTCACCATGTAAAACAAGACCACCCTTATAAAGATGCTGAGAAATTACAGACACAAAAGTGTTAGGAAACCAGCGCAGCTATCCAGCAGAGTCTCATGTCATCATTTTTGAAAGCCGTGCCTTACGAGAAAAAACCCCCCGAAAAGACAGACGAAAGATATGACGGACAACACAATCTCAAACACATCTCAATGAACACTTGATGCTTGCTGTAAACTACAGGCTGCATCATTTAAGGGTATTTGTTAAGACAATAATAAGATCTTTTGAGGTCAAGCTTATGTTTCCTTTTTATTAAAATATTTGTTTTGAAATATGTAATACCACTATTGTCTCTCATCGACTGTAAAAGAACCAGCCTTTATATATTTAAAGGACATAATCACAGAGGAGAAATCAGATGCTCAAGACATAATCTTTAAAATAATGACATATTAATAATGCAGCAAATATATGACAGACGTTTACAACAGCAACAGCTTTTTTTTTTCCACGGAGCGAAGCATCATACACCCCCAGTTGTTTAAGGTGAACACGAACTAAATAAATATAAACATATTTCCTTGAAAATGTATCTTTTTGTAACGAATTTCGTTTTGTAAAATGTGTAACTTCATTTTGATGTATATTTTGTTGGTCAGTTATCTACAGCATAAACAAGAGAAACGAATAACATCTGTGGTGAAGCGCTTTAACACAAGCCCGCTATATGCTTTAGCGCCAAAACAATCCATAAAACTATTTTCACGGTTTCATTTTAATTCATTAACTAAGCGCGGTGTGAGCAGCATGAACTGGACAGTCTTTTCGCTGCACTGATAGATTTCTTGGGTTACCTCGGAAGAATAAACCTGGATGGAGCTCAGAAGCTCGCTGTGTAAATGGAGAGGCTCCCCGGCTGGCTCCCCGCATGTTTCGTTGGGATGCGCGATTTGTAAATTGAGAGTCTGCATAGACCTTTTCGTGCTAATCTGTCAAGACAAATTTGGTTAAAACACGCGTGGATATAGGCTATCGGAGATATGCCCATAACAAGGGTTTATGCATCCCGCAATATGGGATGTCAAGAGGGTGACAGCATAAGTAAGGTAAACTGCACACACTTGATGATGTAATGCGTGGATGCGTCTCACAGCGCAAAGCAGAACTAAACCTTTACATGTCTATGCTTAATCAGTCATCAATAAGGTCTATCAATTAAAGCGTTATCGACAATCAGTAGATCAAGTAATCATTAGCATCCCTAAATAAAATACATTAAAGTACAGTTGAAGTCAGAATTATTAGCCCCCCTGAATTATTAGACCGCTTGTTTATTTTTTCCCCAATTTCTGTTGTTCTGTAGATTATCGATAAAAAGATTAGCTTAAAGAGGCTAATAATTTTGTCCCTAAAATGATGTTTAAGAAATTAAAAACTGCTTTTATTCTAGCCGAAATAAAACAAAAAAGCCTTTCTCCAGAAAAATAAATATTATCAAACATACTGTGAAAATTTCCGTGCTCTGTTAAACATCATTTGGGAAATATTTAAAAAAGAAGAAGAAAAATTCGAAGGGGGCTAATAATTCTGACTTCAACTGTATATTTCACCCTAAATTCACCATACTTGCCATAAAAAGGAGTTCATCCAAAACTGAAAATTCTGTGACTACTAACTCAGGTTGTTCCAAATCGGGTTTATTATTTTTTTCCTGATGTTGAACAATAATATCAGTAGCTTGTAGGTAATGTCTTTGGTTGTTGAAAACTTGAACAAGTAAATGCTGAATTAAAATTGTTCTTTTGTTTTTTATATTATTATTTATATTGTCAGACAGCTAAAACATTTCACTAAATGTGTTAAATCACCTGCACAAAGCGATTGGCATGCTGAAAATCGTATATAATTGATAGATATAAAGATTTTACGTTTATTGAGATGAATATCGATATCGACTGATATGAAAAAAATTATAGTGATATTATAGTGAATTATAGTCGCCCAGCTCTAGTAATAGTAATACATTCTTCATCAGTTGACAGAAAAATAGGCCAAACCCGGCTTTCATGTGTCTGTTTGTTTTTGTCTGCCCTCTCTAGTGACCCAATAGTGACAAAACTGGACTTTGACAGAGACACTACACCAAAGAATTACTCTCCTGTTAGTGTGCGAGAAGTCCTGCCCGAGGACAAGATCTCCAACAAAGAGCGAGAGATGGTAACATCACACACTATCATGCGGTTACTATCGAGATAAACATTGATGCCATCTGTTTCCTTGAAAGCACTTTTTTAAACTCTGAGGATAAAGATCTGAAGCAGACACATAACTCATGCTCAGTCTCTCATCTGCCCCCTTGCATATAAAAGGAAAAGGAAATGCCTTCACGTTACCTTTATTAACGGAAAGATAACCGCTATCCACTCTCATCTTGTGTAAACAGTGGCAGCTGAAAGACTGTTGTTGTTGATGTTTTTTATTTTTGTGTACAGGGCGCTTTGACTGCGTTTGCCTACCGAAATGACAGGAATAGCATCATTGTACAGTCTGGCCTTGAAGAAATAGTTGAACATGACACTCCACCTTCAGCATTACAGCTCATAAATGTCCAGAAAAGCACAGAAATAAGGTGAACTGCTATTTATATTGCTGTGTTTTATAAATACTCAAATATTCAAGTTACTAACGGGTGTTTGTTGTTTTAGGGATGAAGAAGAACAGTTTCATTTCAGTCTTAAAGACTTTAAATGTGTTGCAGTATTAGGCCGCGGTCATTTCGGAAAGGTAAGACTTTTTATGGTTACAATTTCCTTTTTTATTTCAAATTTAGCTGCCATTGATCTGATTGCCTAATCTATTTCTCAGCAGTGATATTTCTGACATTACCTGTTTTTAAATAGGTAATTTTAAATATTTAATTTAAGCAGTATATGGCATTAACCAAAAGAACTAGATATAAGGAGAATCACAACATTGCAAACTTTGATTTGAAGTAAAAAAAAGAAAAAGAAAAATCTGATACAAGACTTGCTTTAAGTGGAAAAATATAGAGTCCGATGAAACATTGTAAATAATGCAATAAAATAGAGAGGTTTTTAATTGCCTTTTTTATTTAAAAAAGTATGGAGGACCAGGAGTGCCAGTTAGAAATAAAATGAAGAATCATACTATTAATTTTATAATTAAGGCATTAAAATGTGTATAAATAAATCAAAATTTAAATGGACAAATAAATAGACGTATTTAAATGTGTTTATTTGAATTGTGATTATAAACGTCATTTAATAAAGTGATAAAACAATGCATTTATAAATACATTTTAAAATGTATAAATAGACTATTTTATAGATTATTTAATTCATGTATTAAAATGCTGATTAATTAAACAACAAAAATGTAAATTTGAAGAGTTCAGATGCAAAAGCCGCTAAACACCACTTCCGTCAAAAATACGGAGAGATGCAGAGATAATGACATTGAGCGAATGCTTTAGGCAAGTAGTACATGTTCAACAACTGTTTTTTTTTTTTTTGCTTCAAATCATCCAAATCCTAGTGTCAGTGCATTTAGAAATAACAGTTTGTTGGCAAAAGCCTTCACACGCCACTTGCCTTTGAGAGCAAAAGCCGCTATATCCCGAGAACCAATCAGAAGTTGTGAATCGAATTGTATGTTTTTAATGTAAGGGCACGCTGATACGCCAGCTTTTATGAGGAGACATATTCCACTTTCGATTTAGATTTTAAAAGATGAAGTCTGTTGAATTGAATGAGCCTGTCCCGACTGTCAGTGAATGGCAAATAAAAACGTCCCTTACCTCTGCATTATAAGGAAAAGAAAACACAGTGTACAGTCGGAAGTGTAGCATACATTCATAATGTGTTTTTGCGCAGTGGCGCTACTTTTAATAAGTCCTATTTACTATACATTTAACAACAACTTTGCAACTAATTACAATGTCTTGTCCCGATAGGTGGATTTAGAGGTTTTTGCAAAAAAAGCAGAAGTGGATTTAGCTGGTTTTGACACAAAAGAAAATCTATCTTGTTAAAATTCAAAGAATTGTCTAAATTGTCTACATTTTTGAAAAACAGTTATTTTATTTACTAGCTAATAGCATTATCATTTTCTATAAAATAGATCTTCTGAACCTAATTATAGGAGCCTGATAGAAAATGCTCATTTATAAAAAAGAGGTCAGTTGGATTTAGAGGGTTTTGCATCTGAACCCTTCATTTAAAGATAATTAGAAATGTATTTAAATAGCTTTTTAAAAAGGCATTTGACAAATGCTTTTCTCTTTCTATTTGCCATTTGCATTTCTTTTCCTTTTACTACATGCTTTTCTCGAATTGAAAATAAATTGAGTTTAAAAATGTCATTGGACACTTCACACGTGGATGATTCATTAGCTTTAGCTGATTTCTGTTAAAGAAATGCTCTTCTGGATTATCATTGTCTTTATAGAAAAGTTTTACAGTTGAGGGGTGACGTTACTGTTGTCGGGTGAGCTAAGTCGAAAGCACCCGGTCATTCTAGCCAATGTCAAATTTCTTTTGGTCGCTCATAAACTGGGTATTATGGTACAGTGTCATTTTATTTCTAACCGGCACTCCTGGTCCTTCATAAAAAAGATGCTTTGTGTGTCAATAAAAACAGTGCGTTTCAAGCTTACTGCAAAATATCAAGTCAGATTAAGTTAAGCTTTATAATCATTTCATAGTCAATGAAATGTCCAGCAGGACAACAGTTCTACATAAATAAACATAAGGATAAATATGAACACAACACTGGACGCAAAACCAATTTTGAAACCTGCACATATCTAACATACTGCATCGATAATACATATACTATAAATAGTTCACTATGTACATAATCTAAGATAGAATACTAGTACATTATGTCATACAGTAGAACTTTGAGCAAGATACTGTCCAAAAGAGTTATATAAAGTTAAAAATACAAGTAGATATGGTCAGAAAATTCAGTTTGGAGTCAAGTAAATACATACTTATAGCATATAAGAGTTAGCATATACCATATAAGAGTTAGTATATACAGCATATTGGAGTTAGCTTGTAACACAAGAGTTATCATATAGCAGTTAAAAAGACTCAAACTGTAGACTAAGGCTTAATTTGATATAAATTAAACACCAGTTGACCTAAATTGAACTGGACGTCTTTTTAATATTGTGGAAATTTAGAACAACAATCACTGACATATTAAAAAAAAACTTCATGCAACGCAGTTCAGCACTAAAATGCTAATTGATTGTCATTTTAGGTCTTTAAACTTTGCCACTATTCTTGAAACCTCACAGAAAATGTAAACATCTGTTTGTAATTCTATCTGTTTTACTTCCTGCAGGTGTTACTAGCAGAATACACTATTACTGGTGAAATGTTTGCCATCAAGGCTCTTAAAAAGGGAGATATTGTAGCCCGTGATGAGGTTGAAAGGTAATTATTATTTTTTTGAATACAATCAACAACATTTATCAATTAACATCTACTAGCTGGTTGCTGCTATCTAAAGTGATGGTTCATGCAAGAAAATAGGCTGTTAGTTTACTCACCCTCAGGCCATCCAGTATGACTTGTTGTAGATTCTTTTCATCAATGACACCTTTCTTTTTGTTCATTTCCTCCATTGTATGTTTGTAGGATATGGATTTGCAAAATATAGGTGGAAATATAAAAAAACAGCATAGTTTAAGAGTTTAAAGTAGATTTCTTTGCTGAATTTCTGGTCCTTGGTATTTTATGAATTGCGTATACACATGTACAAAACTAAATGAATATCAGTGGCTCCTGACAATACATTAAGGTGTTTTTTTAAATGTCTGTAGCCCTTGACTTGCTTGATCTGTATTCTTTTAGTATCCTGTCTTCTCTTTTTTTTTCTTTCTCAGTTTGATGTGTGAGAAGAGGATATTTGAGACTGTGAACAGCGTTCGGCACCCGTTCCTGGTCAATCTATTTGCATGTTTCCAGACTAAGGATCATGTGTGTTTTGTGATGGAGTATGCGGCAGGAGGGGACCTAATGATGCACATACACGCGGACGTGTTTTCAGAGCCACGGGCCACGTAAGGGACTCTAATGTCACTTCTTCAGATGATTTGAAGTATTTTTATGAAGTATCATTTCATGATATGAAGTTTTTTATTAGCATGACATCTTCTGTTGTTCTTGAATGTGGCAGGTTTTATGCAGCTTGTGTCGTTCTGGGCTTGCAGTTTTTACATGAGCATAAGATTGTATACAGGTAAGAGGCTCTATTTTCTAGAAAACAAGGCACAAAGGTGTTGGGTTTATTATTGCAGGTTTCATATAATCTAGATTATAACGTTAGATTGTAATAAATTAAGTTTAAAACTAATTCATTATCAGATTAGTTACTTTTTGAAATACTATATTAGCATAGTATAGACCTGTAAATAATTCATAATTCATAGTTTTCTCTTTCCTTCCTAAAATCCTCTTATCGTGTCATGATTTAGTTTTTATTATTTGCAATAAACACAGGCCATATAAATATGATGTGAATTCAATTGTGATCCATACTTTAATTTTACACCTAAAATAATCAAGTTACATCTGAAGCAATCCAAAAATGTAATCCAAATTTAATTTGAATACATTATCTAAAATGATAGGGATGCACGATATATCGGCGGCCATGTTGTTATCGGCCGATAAATGCTATTTTTAAGATTATCGATATTGATCCGATGTCTAAATTAGGCCGATATCTTTATCCGTACGTAATTGTACAGATCTGTACAGATCTGTCTGCCGCACACACGTGGACGGAACATGTTTAGACTTGTTCAGTGCACTATAACGGAGCTCTCCTCACATTATTTATTCCTTCAAAGTCCGTCCTTTCTTCATGTGGTATTGCTGTGCATTAATAACTCAGTAAGTAACCATGTTCCTCATCATTGTAGATATGTTTGATTGAGTGTCAATATGTATTTTACTTCAAATCGCCTCGGAAAAAAATATTACATGTGTAAACCTTTCCTGCTCTGTCTCTTTGTTGTGTTAGAGATATCAGGGGAGATTCACTTTTTACTTCAGGGGCGAATAATATTAGATTCAGGGTTCTCTCTTCTCTTTTAGTTTCAGCCGGTGAATGAAAGAGGACACATTTAACTTACCCAATCACCAAAGTGGGAACATCACTGAAATCACGAAAAAACGCTCCTCTTTTCTGTCCCTCCCTCTTCGCTTCACACACACACCAAACTCGGGATGTTTGTAATCTAATATGATTATTTGTTTTTTATTTGCTCTGTGTTTGTCATAAAGTCATCTGAACTCAAAGCTCAGGTTTGTATCAAAATCGGCTCTCTCGCAGCAGTTTATCATAAACATTTCATCGATAATTTTCCCCGTGATTGACAGCAAGAATGAACACAGAAGCATTGCCTGATTGACATGCACTGCACTACATGTATTCAAAAGAATCTAAAATGCTAAATAGGATGAATTTATGTAGAATTTTTTTAAATAATACATTCTGTATCTAGCTTTTCACTTGTACAGTTTTCCGGTGGCGCTGCACTGCTGGCGACACGGGCACTTGTTGCTGCTGACGTTTTTTTGTGAAATTACTTTTGAACTTGCTGGTATACTTAATTATTTAAACTTTGTGGCGGTACACTGGTACTTTAGTAGTTTCGGGTGCAATATCAGTATGACGACTTTCGTAGAACTCTTTATTGGCCTGCTAATAATCGGGCACCTGTTTTCTGCCGGCTACACGCACATAACAACGAATAGCGACCTGATCATGGTATACACAAGAGAGGACTTGCTTCAGCTTCGGTCAGCCGACTTTGGTGCACCACCTAACCTTCCCGACTGTTTGAGAAACAGGGTGACGGCGAGTACATGTCGTCGGAAAAGAGGTCACAGAGGCGGCGTCCGGCGGCGTTTTCGCCGACGTGGAAACAGACCCCCGTTACCTGCAATTATTCTAAGTAACGTCAGATCATTGCAACAGAAGATGGATGAACTGCGCATCAAAGCTAGAGCCTGCTTTGAGTATCGAGAGGCGGGTCTCCTGGCACTGACTGAAACATGGCTTCGTCCGGAGATTCCGAGTTCACTGGTAGAGGTACAAGGCTTTTCTCTAATTCGAGCCGATAGATCTGCCGCCTCAGGAAAAAGCAGAGGAGGTGGAATCTGCGTTTATGTGAATGAGCGTTGGTGCAGTCACATAACAATTAAATCTGCAGTATGTAATCCGGATATTGAGCTCTTATGCTTGAGTTTGAGACCTTTCTACCTCCCAAGAGAATTCGGGAATATATTAATCTGTGTGGCTTATGTTCCACCTTCCGCTAAGGCAGCTATAGCCGCCAGTGCTATAAGAGACTGTATTCAAGACCAACTTGAACGTACACCAGGAGCGCCGGTGTTTATTCTTGGTGATTTTAATCATTGTAAATTGGAGACTGTTCTTTCTGGATATGATCAATATGTTAAAGACAATACAAGAGACAAAAATGTTTTAGACAAATGCTATGGGAACATCAAAGAGGCATACACGTCCAGGGTAAGACCTCCCCTTTCAAACTCTGATCACAATACTGTGTTTTTAATTCCTACGTATAAGACTCTTTTAAAGAAAAATAAACCCGTGGTGAAGACTGTGAATGTTTGGTCAGAGGACAGCGTTGAAGCCTTGAAAGGCTGTTTTCTCTGTACTGACTGGGAAGTTTTTCATAGCGAAGATATTAATGAAACTGCCACGGTAATAACAGATTATATTAATTTCTGCACTGAGAATGTGATACCAAAAAAGGAGATAGTCATCTATGCCAACAATAAACCATATATCACAAAGGACATTAAAGATTGTATTAAGAGGAAGAAGTTGGCCTTTCATAATCATGATCATCAAGGATTAAGAGTTACTCAGAAGGAGTTAAATGGATTATTAAGAGACGCTAGGATAAAACATAAACAATGCCTGGAGAATAGACTAGACATGTCTAATTCTAAACAACTGTGGGACTCTATGAAATCTATGTCCAATATGCAGTCTTTTACTCCCTCTATTTCTATTTTTGATGACTCACAGAAAGTGAATGAGTTGAATGACTTTTTCTTAAGATTTGAGAATTGTGAATACACCCCAGTCAACAGTTCGGAGGTAATGTCTCCTAGAGGTGTTACTTATGATAGGCCACTGATTGATCCTAGGCAGATAAATTTTTATTTTAAACATATTGGCTCAAATAAATCTGCAGGTCCAGATGGAATTTTGCCATACACTGTTAAATGCTGTGCTGATGAACTGACTCCAGTTTGGGTTCCCATATTTCAAAAATCCTTAGACTCTGGTATTGTTCCTAGTTTGTGGAAAAAATCATTAATTGTTCCTGTTCCTAAGTTGGCGAGGCCCTCTGAGTACAATGATTTTAGACCGGTGGCATTAACATCTGTTATCATGAAATGTTTTGAGAAATGTGTGGTGTCCATTGTAAAATCAGAAGTTGCTAGTAATTTAGATCCTCTACAGTTTGCCTATAGGTATGGCAGAGGTACTGAAGATGCAGTTAATAGTATTTCGCACTTGATTCTTAAGCACTTAGACAATCCTAAAGCTTATGCTCGACTGCTTTTTATTGATTTTAGTTCCGCTTTTAATACGATCCAACCACATTTATTAATTGAAAAGATGGAACAGCTGAATATAAACCCATTCATATGCAAATGGTATTTCTCATTTTTAACAAACAGAACTCAGGTTGTCAAGGTTAAAAACATCTGTTCAGAGGAAAAGAACAGTAGTACTGGGGTTCCACAAGGCTGTGTCAGTTCACCTATTCTTTTTACACTTTTTACAAATGAATGTATAAGTAAGCATTCACAGAATTTTATTTTTAAATACTCTGATGACACAGCCATTTTAAGTTTACTTTATGAGAAGGATGATATTGGGGTTATATATCAGTCAGAAATTAGTCAGTTCATTGATTGGTGTGATAGAAATAAGCTAAAAATAAATACTAAGAAAACAGAAGAGATGGTATTTGACCCAAAGTGCATAGGTGACCATCGTCAAGTGGTTGTACATGATGATCCTATTACTCAGTCAGAAACCTATAAGTACTTGGGCATTCATATCGACAGTTCTTTCACATGGAAAACACACATTGATTGGGTTTGTTCTCGTTTACACCAGAGATTGTATTTTTTACGGAGGTTGCGTCTTTTTGGAGTCAACAAGAAGCTCATGATGCTGTTTTATAAAGCAGTTCTTGAAAGCATTGTCAGGTATGGCATTACAGTGTGGTTTGGCAACCTTTCTGTTCAGTGTAAATCTAAACTGATGCATCTCTTAAAGACAGCATGGAAAATTGTCGGGCACAATGAAAATTTTAATCCTCAAGTTTTATATGAGAACTGTGTCCTCAATCAGGTGGATAGGATTGTAAAGGATCCAACTCATTTTTTGTTTCCCCAGTACGAACTGCTTCCCTCTGGTAGAAGATATAGAGTCCCAAAGTGTAGGTTAAACCGTTACAAGAAATCCTTTGTACCTGTGTCAGTGGGTTTACTTAATAAGAGTATATCTTAATTGGCACCATAAATTTTGTAATTGTTGTATTTTATACTGTTTTTTATTGCTTGTTTTAGTGAGTGTCTGCAGCAATATGGCGATGCCCAAAACAAATCTCCTGTCAAGGACAATAAAGTTTTACTACTACTACTACTACTACAGTGGCTCTGAACTGTCAAAACACCTCTAAAAAAGGCTTTTTCGGACATTACATATTTGTTCATCACATGTACATCACTGTAACAAGTTTTATTCAAGAACATTTTAGCTGGTTTCAGTCCTTAGCTCACTTATTCATCTTATTCACAATATATTTAACTTGCTTGTTGAATAAATCCCATTTAGTTCTTTATTAATTTTATGCAACAGTCAAGTTACATGTTAATTTGCTATGAAGAAAATGAAATAATAAATTTTTTGCATGCTGATTTATGTGAAATCGTGAATATAGATCTATATAATCACTTTGCAATTTTGAAATGATTGCTTTTTTGCTTTGAGTATAGACTATTCAGTTCATGAGAGCAATTCAATCTTTTATGAAGTTTGCTGTATAAAAATATACCATTTTGATATATTTAGAATTATCTCCCTTTATATATCGGCTATCGGCCCTAAAGTCTGAAGAATTATCGGTTATCTGTATCGGCCAAAAAATCCATATCGGTGCATCCCTATAAAATAAGTAGTCTAAGTCACATTATTGACTACCATTGTCATCATGTAATTTGGACTACAATTTGCAAATAATCCAGCTTTTGTTGTATTTGGCCATAGAAGTTATAAAATTGTGTTTTTTACATCACATTTTCAAATTTCCTGCAGAAAGTACAGTGTTTTCTCTAAATTTTTTTCCAGCTGTGGCAGCAGGCCTTTTACACACATCTACCAACTACCTATGCTGTTATTTCAATGACTAATGTCGTGTCCGCAGTATTACAAGTCGACATCGCATTTATGTAATACGAGCATGCAAATCTTTTTGCTTGCGCACCAATTTCCTTTGTTCGTGTACAAAACTTCTTGCACACCTTCAAATATACGCTGCTCAAGTGCAGATCTTCTTGTGCGCCCTAAAATATACAATGCTAAAGTTTGATTTAGTGCGTTTGTGTAACAAGTATGTCTCCAACATTTATTAGATTTGCTTTATAAGTAAAGTCAAATGGCTATAAACTCCAGCAAGATAGAGTCATTGGATGCAGAGCCATAGATCTTTATCTATAAAGTATAATTATGGAAACTGTGTTCATCTGAACTAATAGCTACGTCGTGTTTGCTGGCCTCACGCATCACGCACCTGTCAGTCAGACAGTCAGCATGTCACCTCAAAGGGTTAAACGAATAACGCACAGCACTACTATGATTACAGTTTAATAAACTTTGGTGCGATTATAACCTGCTATTAAAAAAACAACGACTGAACGTTTTGAATGAGAAGTTGTAATGTAGCTGTGGCGGGATAAATTTTGATGTGGTGCCCCATCATTGAAGAATTAATGAAGCGGAAACCATGAAGTATGTATAATGGACCACAAAACATTGAACAGAAATAGAAGAAATGCAATAGATAACCTTGTTTATAGTATTGCAATTTTACTGTAACCCCAAATGCATTGTATTGTCTGATTTTTAGTGATTTCTAAAACTAATATTCTAAATATCAAGCCTAAAAACGTTAGTTTAAATTAGTAGCAGGTTTGTTTTGCTATAAAGATAGTTTAATCTCTCTAATTCGCAAATTCAATCTCGCATGTTGTACTTGGATAATGTCAATAGCATCTTTTTGAGACTCGCAACACGTCAATTAAAAAAAAAAACACTTTTATTCTAGAAAATATGATGACCATTCAAAATATGACACAAATGTTTGATGTTTTTCCTTAAATTGACTTGATAAATGTGTTCTTCAGGGATCTGAAGTTGGATAACTTACTGCTTGACACTGAGGGATTTGTCAAGATTGCTGACTTCGGTCTTTGCAAAGAAGGTAAGGCTCTGTTTGCTGTTGGGTTAAGCTCTGTGTAAGCAGCAGACTCAAATGTTTCTCTGTTTCTGTGTTAGGAATGGGTTATCGGGACAGAACCAGCACTTTTTGCGGCACTCCAGAGTTTCTGGCACCTGAGGTGTTAACTGAAACATCCTATACACGAGCTGTGGACTGGTGGGGCCTCGGCGTACTCATTTTTGAGATGCTTGTCGGAGAGGTCAGAGCTCAGATATTTGACTCTTTCATTTCTCTTAGAATTTCTACCCTGATGCATTAAGTTTGGTGTTGGTGTGTTTATTTTTAAAACAAAATGTTCACTATTGCCTTATTTCTGTATTGAAAAACAGTAAATCCTGAAAAAGTGTGAAATATAAGATCTTTTAAATCTATTTTAATATGCTTTTTTTTTCATTTAATGCATATGTTTTGTAGCCATTTTGCAAGACTTAAGTAGATTCATGTTTCCGTAGTCTCCATTTCCTGGTGATGATGAAGAAGAGGTGTTTGACAGCATTGTGAATGACGAGGTTCGCTACCCACGAGTCCTCTCAACAGAAGCCATCTCCATCATGAGAAGGGTTGGTACCAAGAGCAATTTTACTAGGGGGCATTTACCAAGCTTGGACACTTTTAAAAAAGAATAAAGTGCAGTAGTGCCACTCACTCTTTTATACATTATTTAATAAAATAAGAAAGTTTTGTTAACCAGCAATAAGGAGAATCACAATATTACAAACTCAACATAAAAAAATACAATAAAAAGAGAAAGTTTACCCAAAAAAAACAATTGTCGCTCACTGTTGACCTGTTTGGGATTCTTTTTTCTGTTGAACACAAAAGAAGATATTTTGAAAAAACTTTTTTTGTATTTGTTTTTTCTATGTCAGTGGTTACCAATTAGTTTTTTCAATGTCAGTGGTTACCAGTTTTCAACATTTTTTAAAATGTATTTTTTTGTGTTTGACAAAAAAAAAAAAAAAAAAAGAAACAAGTCAGGGGTGAGTAAATGATGACCAAATGTTCTTTTTTGGGGTGAACTGTCGCTTTAAAAGCTTTGAGGTAAAGAACTACAATCCCAAGAAACATTGTGAATGACACAATCAAAATAAAAACAACAGCGAATTACACAAGTATTTTTAAATAAAAATTAAAGATGTTGGTTGTCTGAAAAAATCAGCTGTTTCATTCGGAGTGCTTTGATCCACTGAAACATAGTCTGATTACATTATTAAAAATAAATGATCAGGTTACATTATTGAATTTACACCATGCAGTTTAGAACCAGTAACAGACTACAGAAGGAACAAATATTACGTAGAAGTCGTATTTGTCAGAAAAATTGTGGCTACTAATAGTGCTAAAAACAAAACAAAACAAAACACAAATTCTACAGTATAGGGGAATAACCAACCTACTTTACACATGACGTCACACGGGTTCAACCCCGCATACCGGTTGCAAAAGCAAACATGTTGTGTTGTGTGGTAGGATGCCAAATCGAACGTCCAAAAATAGAAAACTTCAATTTTACCGTACACCACACTGCTTTCAGTGCCAACAGCAAACATCTTTGGCTTCAACCTTTAGAGAAGCTAAATGGAGTGAGGACCTAATAAAAATGGCTGGACTCTGCAGTTCTCATGTTATATCAGGAAAGTTCACGCTATGCTGAATCATACACATTACTCTTTTTTGATTGCAGCAATGATTTCAGCAAAAACAGTTAAATATGGTGAATTAAACTGCGGACACTAAACACTTAGAATGAAATGTCACATACCCTGCCGTACAGGTGTAGTTCACTGTCAGAATGCAGTAGTTTTGCTTGTTGATGATTACTCAGGCTTTGTACAGTTCCGTCTTCTTTCCTTTTCCTTGGCTAGGCAGAACCTCGGTTTTTAGCACTACATAATGTTGAATCTGGTGATCATGGAACATTATTTCTTGCACATGACCACACAGAACAACATTATTGGCATCCAAAGACTTGTAACTTCTAACCTTTAACTTCTCTTTTGTCAAATCTCTTAGAGTTTTAATGAGGTAGTTGTATATTTGGGGCTGGATGCTTGGCCATTTCGTCTTATCCAATATCATTTGGGAGGGTGCTATCGCAAATGGACCTGTCAGACGAATGCCGCTCACTTTAACATTCATTTTGCCAAATAGTTTGTGACCCAGTGATAAGCACAGTTGTTGTAATACGCTGGAAGCATTATGTAAATATTGTATATAACATGTAATCAATTTAACATATCTCTAATGCAACAACAAACTCTGTACCGCATCGGATGTCAATCCCTTGCTTTAAATACTACCAGCCCTATTTTTTTTCTGCAACCTCGATGCACGCACATCCTGAATGTTTACAAACTGGTAATTTGTCTATATTGTAATATTTTGTAGTATTTGTGATATTATAATTAGGCCTGTCACAATAATCAATATTTCGACTTATCACACAACACATGGACATGACATCAATCTTTTTAGTGATGTATTTATCAATAATATATATTATACACTTTATCTGATTGCGCAACATCGCTCTATCTATTTTGGATGTGTAAGTGTCAGTATGGTTAAAAAACACCAGAGTATTTACTATAGTGACTATAGTGTATTTTCATGTGTGTGTCTGACGACTGAAAATAGATCTGGTTGCAGATAGCGCAGCCTCGGTTACTTTTTACCTTTTTTGTTACCATTTATTATTATTTATTTAGGAAATGCGTTTTCACATTCTGATTCCAATGCCTTAATATTAGACCGTTAAAATGACCATAATTAAATGACATATTCTTAAGAATGAAATATTATGTATTATTTGGAAGAGTGTGATGACATTGTGATGATATTATATTGTTATTCCTGCATTTTATTATGATGAGTGGCATAAAAGGGCTTTAAAATGTCAATACTTTGTTTAACGCAATTAATTCTGGTAATATATCGTAGAACAAAAAATAGTTATCGTTACAGGCCTACTAATAATGCTAAAATATGTGACGTTCTAGAAAACACAGTAATAATTTACATTTTGGCACATTGTGAATAAGTTCAAATAAAATATAAATAAAAAATGTAAACTTTTTGGTTGCTACCTGCTTGTTAAGACGTGAAATATCGGTGACGTATGGAATACTGTTTCTGGGTCCAAGCTGCTACTCATTTAAATAGAGATATTATTTGTTTATGGCCACTTTTTAGTCATATCACAGTTTAAAGTTAATTTTATATCAAATCTTAGTGTACTCAACAGTCTCTGAACTTGCTGCATCACAAATACCAAAATTTCAACAATTTATAAAAAATGAATCACTTTCTGGTCAACTGATATTAGGCATGGATATATATATATATATATATATATATATATATATATATATATATATATATATATATATATATGATCATAATTTTCAAAAGTATTATATCACTTTGTAAAGATTTATTGTTACCATTTGATGAGTCTCCCCATACAGTTTGATAGAGTGGACCCGGAAGCCGCTTCGCGTCACACTTAACAAGCGGATACTGCAAAAATTGTGACAAATTGTGCAAAATGATTAACCAATATGCAGAAATGAGTTCAACAAAAGCCTGGCTGATGAACTATCTCAGAGCTTACAAAAGATCTGCCTTTTAAAGTTTATATATATATATATATATATATGTATATATATGTATGTATGTATGTATCTATATATATATATATATATATATATATATATATATATATATATATATATATATATATATATATATACATACAGGGTTAGTACAGTCATGGAAAACCTAGAAAAAAATTGGAATGTAATTTTGACATGGCATTTTCCAGGAAAATAAACCCACAAAAGTTTGGAAAAGTTATTGAAATTGTTTAATGAATATTTTTATATTTGAATATGCAGTGCATCCGGAAAGTATTCATAGCTCTTCAGTTTTTCCACATTTTTTAATGTTACAGCCTTATTCCAAAATGTATTAAATTAATTTATTTCCTCAAAATTCTACACGCAATACCCTATAATGACAATGTGGAAAAAGTTTTTTTGAAATCGTTGCAAATTTATTAAAAATAAAAAAGCTGGAAAAATCACATGTACAGAAGTATTCGCAGCCTTTGCCATGAAGCTCTAAATTGAGCTCAGATACATTCTGTTTCCACTGATCATTCTTGAGATGTTTCAGCAGCTTAATTGGAGTTCACCTGTGGTAAATTCAGTTGATTGGACATGATTTGAAAAGGCATACACCTCTCTGTATAAGGTCCCAGGGTTGACAGTGCATGTCAAAGCACAAACCAAGCATGAAGACAAAGGAATTGTCTGTAGACTTCCGAGACAGGATTTTCTTGAGGCACAAGGCTGGGGAAGGTTACAGAAAAATTTCAGCTGCTCTCAAAGTTCCAATGAGCACAGTGGCCTCCATCAATAACCCGATGGTCACTCTGTCTGAGCTCCAGCGTTCTTCTGTGAAGAGAGGAGAAAATGTGGAGAAGGACAACCATCTGTGCAGCAATCTTCAGTGGCTTCACAACAACTCTGTGAATGTCCTTGAGTGGCCCAGCCAGAGCCCAGACCTAAATCCTATTGAACATCTCTGGAGAGATCTGAAAATGGCTGTACACTGTTGCTTCCCATCGAGAGCTTGAGAGGTACTGCAAAGAAGAATGGGCAAAAATTCCCTAAGACAGGTGTGCCAAGTTAGTGTATCATATTCAAAAACACTTGAGGCTGTAACTGCTCAATTAGGGTTGTAACAATATACCGGTATGACGGTTTACCACGATTTGAACGTGCACGATTATCATACCATGAACAATTGCATATCAACGGTTTTAACCCTTAAAGACCGAGACAGCCGCCCGCGGCTAAAAATAAGTATTGCTCTTAAATGTTTAATAACTTTTGATCCGCTGATCCGATTCATACAATTCAAAGATTGGCATAAAGAAGAGCTTTCCAGTGCTGTATCACATAACATTCGCGGACTTTCAGAGGCTCCGGAATCAGTGCGGTTACGTCATCAACATTTGACAACGCTGATTTGACAAAGAAACGCTCGTCACTGTGTCTCCGGACAAATCAGACATGATACATTGATGCATTGTCCCTCCTCCATGCCCAGATTGGTTCAAACTCGCTATATCACAACCAATAAGCATAGGTTTCGCTTTTGTTTGTGGACCAAAAACGAGCTTTTTGAACAACACAGAATGAGAGATAGGCATACATTTATGCGCGGCTAAATAAAACGCAAAAAAAAAAGTTTTGCATGAAATAATTCTCATACTAAGTACTTTTGCATGCACAGCAGCACAGAAACATGACAAAACAGTGACACAGCAAAGACGAACTGCTGCTCTTGCTGTTTTCAAAAGACGCAAATGAAGATGCAGCTGTTTGTCTGCATTGCATACAACCACATCCAAATCCATGCTGGCACATAGAACCTAAGGATGTTCCATATTGAATCTAGTTTCGTTATGTAACTATTTATAGTATAGTAAATATTTATATCTATTTTTTACTGAGGATTTGCACCATGTTTATTTGGACTTTATTTGGACTTTGACACATTATTTTATTATTTTCTTATTTTTATTTGTTCATTGTAAGTGGTGTTGTTTATAGTAACTAAAAATATATTATTTGGAAAAAGTCAAATTTGCTTCACTGTTCTATTATTTTGAAACATTTGTAACATACCGTATACCGCGAAACCGTCAAACCGTGGTATTGTTTTAGACGATTATCATACCGTGAAAAACTCATACCGTTACAACCCTATGCTCAATACTTTGTTGATGCACCTTAGCAGCAAAAGCTGAGAATACCTCTGTACATGTGATTTTTCAGGTTTTTTATTTTTAATTAATTTGCAACAATTTCAAAAAATCTTTTTTCACATTGCCATTATGGGGAATTGTGTGTAGAATTGATAAAATAAATCAATTGAATCCATTTTGTAGTAAGGCTGTAACATAAAGAAATGTGGAAAAACTGAAGCGCTATGAAGACTTTCTGGATGCACTGTGCATTTTGGCTACTAATTTTTAGACTGTTATCATAAGTTTTTTAGATTAGCTTCAGAAAATATACATTTGAAGAAGACAATAAGTGCTGTAAGGTTTGTGTCTTATATATTTGATATTTTATATTGTTTGCAGTTGTTAAGAAGGAATCCAGAGAGACGGCTTGGAGCTGCTGAACGAGATGCAGAAGATGTGAAGAAACATCTGTTCTTCAGAGTAAGTTCAGAAGAAACATCTGGCTGCATCTTTTCAGTTATTCCAATCTTTTTCCGCCTCTCACTCTCTGAATAAAACATCATTCCTACTTTGTCTTCCAGGATATTGACTGGGACGGATTATTAGCAAAGAAAGTAAAGCCACCATTTGTACCCACGATTCAATGCTCCAGTGACGTTAGTAACTTTGATGATGAATTTACCTCAGAGGCTCCAGTGCTGACGCCACCCAGAGAACCGCGGCCATTAAACCAGCACGAGCAGGACCTGTTCACTGACTTTGACTACATCGCAGACTGGTGTTAGCCATATGCTTGGCATCCCCTTCCTCTCCACAAACACACACACTTGCAGAAAATGTGAATCAGACCTTTTGCAGATCTCCCTATTTCGCTGTCAGTGTTATTTTAGATCCCCTTTTTAGTTTTAACATGAAGAAACTTTTATTTTTTTATAAGTGTTGCCTGTATTTTCGGGTTCAATTAATTAACCCATTTTATCAGAAATGATTGGAGCTAAGCACTATGGAGGACGAAACCTGCAAAACTTAAATGAATAAATATACAAATATTTAAATAAATGAGTAAACAAATCCATAAATTCCTGCATTAAATAAATACATATGCAAATAAATCAATAAATGCATATAAAAGTCCACAAATTCCTACTTAAGTAAATATATAAATAGTTAATAGTGTGTGCAGGTAAATATTTAAACGAATTACTTAAATGTTGGGGGAGTAAGAAAATGTTTGAGTTCTTGAACGTAGTTGCGAATTTACGTTCCTCAGCTCAACATGCTAATGAGAGGCTGTCTGTCAATCATCAAAAGGCGGTCAAAAAAAAAAATTAATGCAAATTTTCTTTAACGATTAGCCAATTATGGCATAAAGACCGCCTTCTGATGATTGACAGGCAGCCTCTCATTAGCATGTTGACCTGGGGAAAAGTAAATACACAACCACGTTCAAGAAATCAAGAAACGTTTGAAAGGGAGGGCATTGTCTTCTTCCTCCAACATTCGTGTACTTTGTTATTATTGACCTGCATGCATTATTAATGATTTCATTATGCAGGAATTTGAGGAATTTTATATACACTTAATTATTTGCATATTTATTTTTAATTATGCATGAATTTATTTAAATATATTTACTCATTTGTTTATATATTTGCATATTTAATTGTTTGTTTTTGCAGGTTTCGCCCTTCATAAAGCACTGACTGAACACGAAAATAACCATCAGTTGTTCAGTGTAGTTTTGAGCATGTGAATTATGACTCATTGACGCCCCCTAGTGTTGTGGAAGTCACTAGGGTCACATTAAAGGGATAGTTCACCCTAAATATACTCTAACCTTTGAGTTTCTTTCTTGTGTTGAATACAAAAGAAAGATATTTTGAAGTAAGCCGAAAGCTAGTCATACTTTCATAGTAGGAAAAACAAATTCTATGGAACTCATTGGTTATTACTGGTTTTCAGCCTTATTCAAAATATGATCTTTTGTGTTTAAACAAAACTCTTAACAGGTTTGTGACAAATGAAGGGTCAGAAAATGATGGCAGAACTTAGTTCTTTGTGAACTATCCCTTTTAACACAGTCACACTGGGGATGATGAGCCTTGATTTAGATGTTTTTTGTGTGTGTTAGAAGCATTTACAGTGTGACTGGTTTGAAAAAAAGTCTCTCAAATGTCTGTGTTCCTTATTTTAAAGCCATAGGCTGAGATCATGGTATCTGATACTTTGTATCTCATCCACTGAATGTACAGTTTGCCACCATTACCAAAACATCTAGCCATTTTCTACATAATGCAATCCATACTCTTCCCTACAGTGAATTTTAATCTACAAAGAACTCTGTGCTCTGAAACATGAAATGTCTTTAATTCAGTAAATTATTTCTTTTTTTATTTGCTTTTTAACCAGACTTAAGCTGTCAATGGAATTATGCTGCCTTTTAAAAGTTCATGCTCAGTGTGTTTTTGAAAGAGTTTTTCTTTTAAGGACTGAAGAACAAATAGCTGATAACAATTCAGCTTTGCCATCTAAGGACAGGGTTCAAATAATGCATTTCAATATTGCCAGTATAAATTTAACAAATTTTATTAAAGTTCTTTAAATATGACTTTTAAAGGGCTGTTTAAAATGGCCGACCTTCAAAACATCATCATCATGAAATTTTAATGTAAATAATAAGTGTAAGTGAAATGTTAAGTCAGGAGGGACTTTTAGGGCACTACATATGCTGGGGGTGTGAATCACAAAGGTGATCGATTTTAAATATTGGTGATTTAAAAAAAGTCCTTGAATTTGGTGTCCATGAAAGAGCAAGTTAATGTCCTTTTATTATTAATAATAACAAATGCAGCCTTTGTGCATGGGGAAACTCTCAAAAACAAAAATCATACTGAGCAGAATTTTCAAATGGTAGCGTGTGACAGGCAATAACATTACCTCAGTTGTTAAAGAGAAAGTTCACCCAAAAATAAAACATTTACTCATGTACATTGGTTCCAAACCTACCAAAACTGGTATCTACTGACATCCATAGTAGGAAAAAAGACTATAGATGCCAATGGCCAAGAGAAGAAACTCAAGCACAATTGAAAGTGAGTAAATGATGACAGAACTTTCATTTCTGGGTGAACTGTCTTTTAACATTAGCTCTAGTTGTTCCCTACTGAAATTCATCCATTAAAAAAAAGCTCATAACTAGTGGATGAGACTTGATAGACTGGAATCCATGCTAGACACCAAATATCCTGAATATACTCACTCAGAAATGGGTCTGAAGCTTCATATGTGTAAAAAGCAATCCAACCTGAGGGCTAGTTTGAGGTCTGGTGTGTTATATAGGCGACACTACATAAACACTATCAAACTGGAAGCACTACTTTTTGTCTAAAATATCCATGTTTTATCTAAATTGTGGGAAAATGATGATGTAAAAAGGTTTTCTATGTGTTTGAGCATGAGGTCTCCAATGGTACAGTCACAAGTTTGACTTGGCAATGGTGTAAATAACAGGTTTTGCTACAAACTGTCAGCCATCGTGAATGCAAAAAATTAAATGTTTATTATGGAAAGTCATGAGTCTCTTTGTAAATGGTTTATTGCCACTTCAAAAAGGATTCTGTGGTGTTTCGTGAAATCTTTTAGAACAACTGAGCTGCAAATACAGGAACAGAAACACTAACAGAAACCATATTCCCCTCAAGAAACGAAAAAAGAGAGGGGGAAATAAAACCATTCGTGAGCTACACGCTTTCAAATCTCAAGGTAAACCTGTAAACCTTCTTAGGGGTGTTTCCCAGACGTTCACCATGCTTTTCTGAAAAGCATTTATTATTTAAGTTACTAAATAGAATCCAAACAAGCTAACAAAATCATTTCCTACAAAAGAAAATGTTACAGTAAGAAATATGCCTAGTCGCAACCACCAATCGAATTCTCACTTGGACATATGTACAATATATATACACACAAATGAAAGTACAGCCTGCAAACTGCGTTTATCTTGGAATGTGTCTTCTGTACTTTGTTGAATCCCTGCCGTCGTCTTTTTAAAAAACTCCAGCCTTCGCAGGGAAGAGCAAACGTTGCGAATTTCAAAGAGAGAAGGGCAAAAATTCTGAAAGTACAAAGAGCGGGTAAGCGAGGGGCACGTGGTGTTCACAGCTGAGGCAGTTTATCCACTGGTGTGTCGAACTTGAAGTCGGGAGGAAAGAGATCAGCGGCGCGAGGGTAGATGAGACGGTAGGACTGGCGGATGGTCACGTCTGCCACTCCAGCGATGTCTCCAATCTCTGCACGGTAAAAAAATTAAACCCATTTATTAAGGACATTGAGCTTGGTTTCACACCACAAACAAATGGAACACTATTTGTGTCTACACTAGCAAACAATGTCAATGTGTTTATTTTTAAGAACCAGTAACACCACACTATTTGTTTTTCAATAGGCCTTTTTTAAACAATGCTTGTGGTCTAATATGTTTCAATGACTTATGCTAAGCTAAAGTTGATTCTGCCAGATTTGGAAATCGGCAAAATAAATAAAAAACTATGCAAAAATTTCACTGTAATTCTTTATTTTTAACTCTACAGTTGTAAAATGAGCCTGTTTCCAAAAAGTGGAGAGTTCCTTCCTTTAAGCATGAATATTGTTTGTCTTATGATTCTCATTTTACAAAGACAAAAAAAAAAAAAAAACTACAAAAATTTGGAGAAATCATAATTGTACTAAATCTATGCACTAAAACCAAATGTTTATCCAGATAGTCCGTTTATTAATCTAGGGTCGCCACAGTGAACCGCCAACTTATCCAGCATATGTTTTTACGCAGCGGATGCCATTCCAGCTCCAACCCATCTCTGGGAAACATCCATACACACTTACACATTATGGATAATTTAGCCTACCCAATTCACCTGTACCACATGTCTTGGGACTGTGGGGGAAACTGGAGCACCCGGAGGAAACTCACGCAAACGCAGGGAGAACAAGCAAACTCCACACAGAAACGCCAACTGCCCCAGCCGAGGCTCGAACCAGCGACCTTCTTGCTGTGAGGCAACAGCACTACGCTACTGCATCGCCTAGATCTATACATTTTTTTTTAAAGTAGGTGAGAAATTCAATGTGTGAGTCTTTTGTATTTAAATGGATTTGATTGGTTGTTAGTGTTTATCGTTTATCAGCTAGTAAAAATATTGTGGAAGGTTTGGTTTCTCTGCATCATTAACATTATAGCTGTGGCCTGAACTCCTGCCATTGGTTTACATTTTATACGTCATTTAACAGACACATTTAGTGAGGTTAGGGAGGGAAAAGGGATTTTTTGTTAAATGTTAGAATGTTGTCAAGTGCCTGCAGAAGAGAAGGATTTTCATTTGCCATTTGAATGTTACCAGTGAATCAGCAGTTCATATGGGACTGGAAAGATCATTTCAAAGGCAAGTAACAGCATAAAAAAAAGTTCTGTAAGGTAGGGGTGTAACGGTTCAAGTTGATCAAGGATCACAACCCATAATTCGGAACATACGTGGCCCGCGGATAAATGCATTTGATTTACTTGTAGATTAATTCTAAATTTGAAACGATCACCGAGAGATTCCCTCTCGTGTCACATGTAAATCACATGTATGAAAGCATTTAGTCTTTTCTGTAAAACACAATGATAATGAAAGAAGTTGGGGTGGGTTTTTCGGGAATTGGGATCTGGTGGGTTTCATTAAAAGTCACTACTTGTTTAACCCACATTAATACATTCAGTGTAAGCTGCACGATTAATCATTAAAAGATTGGAATCTCAACACTCATGCAACATATATTATAAATGATGGTGATTTGCATATATTTATTAATCCTTCCAATCGCTGCATTCAAATCTGTGTTTGAAAATCACAAAAATCAAGAGTATTTAGTCTTTTGAGTTATGAAGTTACAAACAGTCAAATAACACAGTAGTACTGGTATAACAGTTTAGACATAATCACTGATGTTTATGGAAAAGATTAAAATCACCGTCATATTCATTTAATTTGAGGCTCCAAAATGAAAGCTGTAGGCATTAATTACATTTAGCCAATAGGTGGCGACAAGTAGCCATGAAAAATATTTCACAATTTTTATGAGTGAATAACTGAATCATTTATTGAAAATGAGACTAAAATAAACATGGGTTGTACAAATTATAATGTTAGATTTATAAATTTAGTGTTATCAGCAACATTAGTAGTAACCATGATTTTTTTCACAGATATTTTACTATTTATTTTTATTTAGCAGATTATTTCTTTATTTTATTTTTAATAAAATTACAGGTTCCATGTTCTGTTTAACACCAATAGTCTCTTGCGGTGCTGTTTTTGTAATAAATGCAAAGAAAATGACATTTGTCTGCTCCCCTTGTTGGCTGATCATGGTCCGAATATGTGACTAAAAAACACAATGTGATATAAACCCTGAGATTTTTGATGCACTACTAGAAAGTGATTTAGCGTCTCTCTGTGAGGGCCAACACTCACTTACTGACCGAAGGAGGTTCTACATTCAGAACAACTTTTTGAAAAGTATACGTATTCTTATTTTTATAGTTAACGTCTTTGGTGTGAACAGGCCTTCACATGTTTTTTCTTACCTTTCTGTGTCTTCTTCTCGGCAGATGCTTGAGATGCCATATAAATGGCTGCGGCCGCCACTGAGATAGGACTGCGACCTGGAACCAAATCCAGTTCCACGGCCTTTCTGGCAATGTAAGTGGCCGCCATTTGCACCTGTTTAGGCAAGCCCAAGTTGGAGCAGAAACGTGACATGAAATCACCAGTTGTGATGAGATCCACACTCGTCTCCAGAGCCTTCAAGATTAGCTTGAAGCAGCGGCCAATCTCCTTCTTTGAGATCCGAGACACTGCACAGATTTCTGGAGTGGAGGGACATATGAGTTATACATTAACACAAAATGAAATTGATTATAAAATATTTATAATATTTCAATATACAAATCCAATTGGGCTTTTTCACAGTTGTAGTTAACCCTGGGTTATTCTAAAGCTTGCGTAAACTGAATAATGGGTTAATAAATTATTTGCAGAAAGGTTTTTGTTTATCCACAAAATGATTTTACACTGCATATTCCTAAAGCATGGTGTCTCTGTCATTGATTCGACAATACTGTCATATTTAGAGTTGTATATTTATATATGGACAACTGCAATCTTTTTTTTTTTCTTGATTTTTGGACTATATATTTTCCAATCACTATGCGATATTTTTCCCCTTACATGCTAAAAATGTACAACACACAGTTACATTGTATATGAGCAGGAGTCTGAAACCTGGCCCACGGGCTATTTGCGGCCCCCCTCCTCCTTCCTCCAGCCCGTAACTGACGTCAAAAATATCAAAAGATTCGTCCTAACAAAACATATATTTTTGAATCCCAATCGCTGTTGAGCAGTCGAATAAAGACACTTGTGGTTTTGACCCCCCACCTACTGAACATTTAAAATGCTATACTATATATTAGATGTTACTTTTGTTTTTTCTCAGCATGCGGTCGAGAGTAAAATGCAGATTATAGTTAAACGTTGAAATATGTCTGTAAGCTCTCTGTTTTTACTCGAGCTGTATTTTTGTAAATATTAAAAGGTCGTTTGATTATAATCAGTTTTATACCGCCTGCATTTTGTTGTACAAACACCTCTTCATGGCTAATACGTCATGCTGATGGTGTAAATATGACAATTTTGCTGATATTTTATTCAAGTGGTCTCATTAATAGATATTCCTAATATGCATATTAAGATTTGTATAAAATATGTGCATTAGTAAAGTTTTACTGCTGGCTGAATTGAACAAGCTAAAGTAAATGTGAATATATACTTTTCCCCTTTTTGTTGTAGTTTAAAAAAAAAGAAAGTCAACAAGGTTTGCCAAACTGTTGATCTGCTGTCTTATGATATGTGTTAAACTTTTGGTTAAGCAAAAAGTGATTGGGATATAATTAAAATTATAATTATTAATATTATTAAATTGTAGTATTTTCATAGCAGTTCAAACTACCTCTTCAATATGTACAACAAGAATAAAAAAAAGAACTTTGATACTCTGGGGAAGAACATCTGAGTGCATCAATTACATCAGGTTTCCACTTTTGTCTTGTACTTGAATGTTAAAATGGCCCACCGATGAATTGTCAGTCACTGATATGGCCCTACCAGTTTGAACTTGAGAACACTGTATATGAGGTTTGTGAGGCTGAGCTCTACTAATGTTAACCCACCTTCTTAATTTCAAATGTAAAACATACTTTAGATTAAAAATTGGGCTTAGAATGACAAAAAGCCAAAAATTGAGGTAACTTGCATAATCCCAAACCTAAAGCATGTCATTTTAGCTCCACTAGCCTCCCGGAATCAGTTTCACAACCAAAAGGTTTTCCAGCAAACTCCTTCTACCTTCCATTGGTCACACAAACAAATAAACTCATTCTATTAAAGTGCACTTTTTAGCAGCCTTGGTCCTTTGTTCTATTATTAGTTTCAAGTTTGTGACCTAAAAAATAAATGGATATACATACATTAACTCATTAAAGAAGCCTTCTTTTTTCGCTTATTTAATTTTAAACATGATTATAAGCTTATGATTATTATGATTATGACTGAATTAACATGGTTCAATAAAAGCATATTTAAGTCATTAGCATTTAAAAAATTTATTTATCTATGGAAAAAATGTACAGGATTTTTACTTATGATGTTCAAACAAAGCAATGCTTTGATAGCCAGATGGAGACACAATGTTTGTGGCTTTGTACCCCACAATTAACTTAGAAATTATACAAAATAGAAACAAGCATCTTAACGCAAAAAAAGACATTCTTCACCTTTAATGATAAAAACACATTAGAACCATTAATGCAATGGTGCAGATTAGTCAGTGAAAGAGTATGCAGGTTTTACCTTTAAATGTTCTTGGGACGCCCTCCTGTCTGCATGCGATGTAGAGGCAGGCTGAAGCAATAGCATCATTACTTCTGCCTTTCAGACTTTTCTGTTCATAAACCTGTTTGAACAAGTTGTTTGTTCGATCCTGTGACAAAAAACACAATTCAATTCAAACAGATTTTCAACAGAGCAAACTTTTGGGATGACTTTTTTTACTTTTGGGAAACCCCAAATTTGAAACCTCAAAGTTAGCCACCATCATCATAAGGGCCATGTTGTGAAAAAAGCATATAAAAGAGGGAATATCATCAAAGATTAATAAATAGAGACAGACTAAAGTGAATGTAAAATAATGATTTGCCCATTTTGTTTTAATTTACACACTATCATGTTTAGTTTGTCATGTCACAATATAGAGGGCATCTGTTTTATAGCCAATCATTCTGAAAAACAACTCTTCATTGTGATCAATAACTTCAATCTTTTACATGCACAATATCTCTCACGTTGTCCCTTAAGGTTCTGTTCTTGGACCTCTTTTTTTCGGCATTTATTTCTATTTATGTATTTATTTAGTCATATTATCTGTGGTTATCTTCTCAACTACCAATGTTGTTGGTGCACTGTCCTATTTTGTTATCTCTCTGTATAGTGACCTTGAGTTAGCGTAGAGCACTTTATAAATAAACTTTAAACAAACCTTATTTAGGTTACTTCATTATTGCTATTATAACCTAAAATAAAACGATTACATTGAAATAAAATGCCATACATTGTGTTACAAGCTTCCGAGCTAAATTAAACTGCAACCAGATTATTCTCTAATTCAAAAACAACAGACACTCACAATAATGTTCCTGGGGAGGTTGATCCTGTCAGCCATGGTGGTGATCTCTTTGAAGGCATTGAGCATGGCTCGATCGGAGCTGCTCATGGTTCTCCGATTCTGGTACTTGGAATTTCCAAACTCATCAAAGCTTGCCGCACCTGTTCCCTGACATTTCAGAAGGAAAAAATATTTTAAAATACTTGTGAGAACATACAATTATAAATCAAACTTTCAAAATTAAAAAGTCAGTACATTAAGTCAAATTAAGTCCCTTAAAAATCAAGAAATTTTACTCAGCGGCCATCTTTGAGATGCCTCTCGGGCAGCATGCTTGGGCATTCTGTTTAAATGGGGAAACATCAAATTCTCCAAAATTGCTTGCTAAGCTTACGATTAAATTTCAAATTAGGAAAAAAAATCTTTAGCTTCATTTCTATATGTTAAATCACACATAATCTGCAGAAATTTACATCTGGTCCCAGCCTCTCTTCCAGAGAATCCTCAGGCTATAGCGATCGCTGATTGGCTCTTGTACTTGCAGACGTTGCTTCATTCACCATATTGACCATTACACTTTTCCCAATTCAAAACTATACAAGTGGCATGTCTTGTGTATTCTATAGTCTTTAATAAAGTAGGACTGGAACTACTAATCCCTAAACAACAAAAATGTCTGATAATGAAAAACAAGACAATAAATTTGAAAAATGAATTAATTATGTCAGGGAGTGGAAAGCATTCAACAATACAGCAGCAAATAATAAATATTTATGGATAACATGAATAAGACATATTGGCAAGAAATCCCATTGAGGTGCTGCAGATAAAGTGCATGACTAAAGTTGAATGTTTAAAGAGAATGCTTTATACTGTGTTTTCAAACAAACTAATAATTCTTAGGAAACAAACTTGCTGTTAATGTGCTCATCTTTAGGCCATCCGTGAAATGGGTACATTTTTCTGGTCAGTAGATCGTTACAAAAGATTTCCAGTGAAACTGTGTTTCTGATTCATAAAATGCAAGTCAACAGCTGCTGAAACTTTGAGACTCAAAAAGAAAACGAAAAAAATATGAACTGAAACTATTGGTCTGTGCAGGAAACTGAACATTCTTTATAACATTATGACCTTTAATCCACAGCCTCAGGCAAAGGGTAATTCAAGTCTTTTCTGCAACCTGGTTTGTTCAGTTTGTTTCCTGTTCAAATAACTGTTTGTTTACATAATTGCACATTAACAATACATTTAAATTATCATATAAGTAATTAAAATGTTAAAGCACCCATTGATGTTATTGATATTCATAAAGTGTAAAGTAAATACACTAATCCTCATGGAGCCACCTTTTCATATAGACTTTTTTCTTAGAATGCAAAATTAACCATTTTCCTTTGCGTGTATGGCCAAGGAGGATGCTAAGAACTTACAAAAGAGTCACATTCAGACAGCTTTGAAGTCATAGTTTTAATCTATTTTACTTGCTTTTATTGTATTTGAACCAATACTGCTGTCGATCAGGCCCTCCTCCTGGACTGTTTATTTAGAAAATTTGATAAAAGGGATCTAAAGGGATGGAAAACAACTGCTGCGAGGTATATTTCTCTTGCTGTTAGATGGCATCGCGCTGTTTAAATGAAGCCCCGTCATCACTAAAGTCAACATTTTCTCTTTTTTTTCAAATATACAACCAAGCCAAACAAACGTAATTCTTCAAAATGTTAAACACATTAATTGAATGAGTGGCACAAAGTGAAAATAAAGAGGCATTTTGAAATTGCAGGAAACGCATATCGTGGTACATACTTCACTACACAAACTAACTAAACGAAACATAACTGCTCCTGATTAGAATCAACATGCAAAACAGCCAGAATACTATCAGTAACAGATTTTTATTGATTTTTTTTTGGAAATTGCATGACTTGCATACCTGCTAGTTTCATGCCAGTAATATGGTTGCTCTTTATAATGCAGTGAGGTATCGTCTGTGTGTGTGTGTTTGCATTGAGGAGCTGCAGAGTACATTATAACAGCTGACAGGTCGAGAACACTGACCCTATGTTTTAGCATCTGACCTAATGGTAGACACTAAATTAGGAGAACATTTTTCTCTTGCACATGAACCGCATCTGACAGAAGTATAACGGCTTTAACACACGTCTTTCTTTCAAAATTCAAGTACCGCATCACAAAAACACTCCGTAGGCCACTAAAAACAGTATTGACACCCAGTTGAGAAACGCTGCTCTAGCTGATAACAATTCTTAACGGAAGTTCTAAGCACCCAACCATAAGGCGCTGGTCACAATGGTGCCCGCCATGCAGCAACGAAGAAAAAGGTCTTTAAACCAGGATAAACCATAATCATTTCTAATTCATGGATTGATTTAAGTTTTCACCTAAAACAATGGGAAAGCAGTTTTTTAACATTACCCCCAAATCTTGCATATCATAGCCTAATGGATATGACGACTATTTTTGTTTTCATGCACCGAGTTGCACATTGTCTGGACTGCTACCCTGGTCAGGCCCAGGACATTAAAAAAATACTTATTATAATAAATTATTTTTTAAACTATAACACTTTAATCATTGCTTATATCAAGATTTCTTTCCAGACCGTCAAGACAATAAAAGAAAAAAATACAGATACTTTTTTTAATAATCATTAGTGGATAAATCCCTACCTTGCTGATCATGGTAGTGAGGTCTCCTCCATTGAGAAGAGGGTTTTGAGCATCGCCAACACGAGACGGATCTTTGGTTGCCTTCTCATTGGAGAACGTTCTCCACTCTGACCCCACATCAATTACACGGTCTCCTGCCATAGAAAGCGAAGGCGCATTCATTGTCTTACTGTTTACATTAGTGATGAAAACATCCAGCTGTATAATTCAGAAGCAGGTTGAAACTCATACCTACTACAAGGCCACATTCAGGACAGATCATGTCTCCTGCCCTGTAGTCCTCCACCAGCAGGGCATCGGGGTGATTCGGGCATTGCACTTTGGGAAGAGAGTCTCCACTGAGAAATACAAAATTCAGATCTCAGAGGTCAGAAAAAAACACTTTTAAAGAGTATTGACATTTGATATAAATTGCTTGCCAGTAGATTTAGATACAGAAAAACATTTTAGGCATGCTCAGATAATCATTTTTATAGAAATAAAATCTAGTGAAAAATTGCTGGGAAGGAATATCGGGAGAAGAACCATCTAGTGTCACTTCATTGTAGGACTGCACAATAATCAAAACATCTAGCAATGCAATATTTTTTTTAAATTTTGTGATATGAATACAATTTCACCAGATAACTTAAATATCTCTATTTGGAAAGAAAGTATAATTTTAAATCGATTGGGATGATTTTGCAGTGGGAGTGCATCTCTATAAAATCTAATAAACAATTTATAAACTTTTTAGGGTCCCCCGACACATGTTCGATGTGGGCTGTGCTATTGCATTTCTGTATTTATTTCATACATAACAATCTCTAAATATAATCAGGAAAAGGTGTTTCATCATTTTCAGAGTCTAACAGTATTCAAGTAAAGTAACTGAAAGATAAAAATAATTTAATAAAATTAATCATTGTTAAAGTTACAAATGGTACAATTTATTGTGCCTGAATGCTTTAAAGGTCATAATACAATCACAGGCATCAACAACACATCAAAATAATGAATTATAATCCAGACTCAACATTGTGTATGCTCGCGATGTGACTATTGCGAATGATCATATTGCGATATCGATGCTGAAATTATATATTGTGTAACCCCTACTTCACTGGCATTGTTTTCAATTTTATTTTATTTTTTTAAGTTATAACAGTTTAAAAGTCTAGTAATAACCCCAGTAACTATTCTGGAGTTTTCCAATTAACATTTCAATCAGTTATTAAGTGTACATGAATGATTTAATTCACCATTTTGCTCATTTATGCTGCATCTAAAATATAATGAAAGATATTTTTTTAACTTTCATTATTTTACTACTGCACTATACTGATTTTCTTAGGCGCATGTGCTTTTCCATAAAACTATAAAATAAAAATCAATAGGCTAAAATATTTCTCTCTTTGTTGTAATTGAAATATTTTTCAACAACAATAAAACTGAAGCAAAATGACTA
This sequence comes from Danio rerio, assembly GCF_052040795.2. Lineage (NCBI taxonomy): Eukaryota > Metazoa > Chordata > Actinopteri > Cypriniformes > Danionidae > Danio > Danio rerio. The sequence continues at coordinate 25,864,639 of NC_141022.1, forward strand.
ATATTCGCTTACAAGCTTTTATCTTCTATATTTGAAAGCCAAAATGTCACTGAACATCCAACTGCAGTTCTCTTAGATAGATTGATTACAGTGTATAACCGTAAAAAATGCAACTAATGAATAATCATGACCATGCTATTTAAGTACAGTTAGTTTTATATTTAGTTTGCACACTCTGACTTTCTCTTTAATTATAAAATCTCAATGAAGTATCATCAACATGATTGAAATAGTGAAATCATATTAGCAGCCAATGACTATGAACGCACAACATTGTTCACAATCAAGTAAATAGGGTTAATGTTGTACTGAATTCATATTTACAAGCAGTTTCAGTCTGTATAATCAAAGTAGAGTGGTAAACAACAGAACAAGTGGTCACTGTTCAAATATAAACAAATGTGTGAATAGGCATGAGAAGATAACCAGTTTCAAGGTTTACAGCAGTTTGGAAAAGTCAAGGTTTTAATACTGCTAAAATGTTCTGTTATACCATTCCTATGGTATATGTTAAGGTTTTCCGACTCCAACTGCATTTTTTTTTTATAAATCTGTTTTTGAAACTAATGAAGACAGCAGAAATCAATGATTTAACTGTTTAGCCTTACATGTTTACAGTTCCAAAATATAATAAAAGTTTTTTTAATAAAATAAACTGTCTTTAAAAAGTTTTTTTTTTTTTTACCCAAACATTTAAAAAGACCTTCTTTTAGAGCAGTAATCACAATACTGTGATCCAATAAAACTGTGGTAATTTTATCCAAGGTTATCATACCATCAGAAACTTATTTTGGCCCATGCCTATGTGCGAGTTTAAAACCAATTTATACCTCAATCCTATAGCTAACTAAGTTACATGACATGAAAAATAATTCTAAACTCTCAGTCTTAACAACGATTTTAACATCAACAAATACTATTCTTAACTTTAATAAGGCATTAGCCTAATTTTCAGATAACTGCTATGAACCACAAACAATTGTATGTTCAACTATTATGATAAAGACAATAAATAACAACACAAAAAAAGAATAAGTTCATTAGGCTCATTGTGATCTTAGATAATCCATAAGCTAAAGTTAATTGATGAAGGTATTTGTAAAGTAACTCTACACCACAAAACACCTTATTCAAAAGCAAATTATTATTTTTATTTGATTATTTTATACAAAAGAAAACATTGAAACTGACCCATAAAAACTTCCCGTTTCTGTTCAAATACAACATCTACAGTAGTGAAAAAGCCTAAAAAACGAAGGCATTAACTAGAATAAATGATTGTTTATTATTGGCATAAATGATTAAATAAGAACAATAATTTGTCACTACACCAGGCAAGACTTCCTGAGTTGTTGATGTGGGAGCAGTTAGCGCTGTTAGCTCTCTGATGACTGTTGCTCGGTTCACATTTGACAAGCATTTCAAGCCTCCACAAAGACCTGAGACAACAACCCTGACGACTCGTCTTTTAACGTTATTTACAGCTCCAGCAGCTGTCGCTTTGTCTTGTTTCACAGGATACGAAAACACAAACAACGTGCGCTAGCAGAAAATGACAGTGTTCGTGTTTTCCTGAGGCTTTCATACGCGTCACAGCGACAACAAACAGCTAATAAAAGCCCAGAGAGCACAGCGGATAGAATCAAAGCTCATCTACAACGTGCGTTTACAGACCGATATCAGACAGACAGAGAAGCGATAAAAAACCATCAGAAATGAAACCAACCGGCTCGTTGACGCCATACTGTTTCTGTCTGTTGTCCACGGCAGTGACTCTCTGGTGAACACAATGGACGCCCGCTACCTCTATTTATAGGTTTTGTAGGTCACGTGAACAAAGAAAGAACGGGGTGCCACAAGGTTCAATTTTTCACATTTTTGATTCGACAAAACTTATTCATGTTCCCCCATTTGTAGTTTTTTTAGATACATGTCGTATTTTCATTAAGTTTGTCTGCGTTTTGAATTAAAACATGTACGTTATATGTTTCTATAAAAAATATCTCCTTGGATTCACGATGCATAATGTTTGGCTAAAACATAATTTCTGTTTTATTCTGTGATGGTTGGCATTTCGTCCAAATTTTAAGAAAAAGTAGGCTAGCTAAAAGGTGACATATTCATATTCATTTTAGACATCACAGCAACAAGGCAGTACCAATGTAACAAACAATTGTTATTCTGAAAATGATTCATGATAAATAGAGCTCTTAATGACAGATGTTTTTTTTTTTTTAATTGGGAAAGAATGTTATCAGACCTTTTTAGAGTAATGTGATAACAGCATTTTTCTAAAACTCACACATAATAAGTTCAGCAAAACAAGTGGTCTTTTAATTTGTTCCACATATTGTTTCCTTAACATTGTAAGTTGAAGCAAACTGTAAACCCTGTCGAAAGAAAACAGCATATGATGGTGTTTGATGCTGGTATGCTGGTTTCAGTGCTGGTTTTGCTGGTCTCGATGCTGGTCTTGCTGGTTTCAGTGCAAGAACAGCAAACCAGCATCAAAACATACCTTACCAACATATGCCTTCTTTTTTCAGCAGTAAAATTCTACCATTATTGTTATTTTAAAAATTGTTTTTTTTTTTTTTTTTTGGAAAACAAGTCAGTATTATAGCTATAGTATAAATAGCTATAGTTTAAAGTTAATCTAAAATTTATTTGAAAAATATCATTAAGTATTAAACTGACAAGTAGGTTAAATAGAGGCTCAAAACATTTTTAATGTTCAGATGTCATTAAAATATAAAAAAAATCATTGTACAAAAGTACAATATAGATCTAACCATCTAATTATTAAAAAAAAAAATCAGTTTTAAGATGTATAGAACAATACATTTCATGTCTGGACTGACTCACACATGTGCTAAACTACACGTGGCTTTAATTTGACTAATAATGGAAAATAAATGTGAATTGCATGCCTCATTTTAAAACTATCTGTCATGTTTTACAGCTTAGGCTTTTAATATTCCACATCAATTATGCTCTATTGAAAAATGATATACCATCCTTAAATTCATTATTCACTTGTGCCTTATAACGCAAATGTGTCATACATAGTCATTAAGAGTTCAGCTGGTGTACTCTTAAACCTCAAGGGTTGGGCTCTTCTATAATCATGCTGCGAGAACATTCATATGTCTCTAAAGTTATGATCTGTTTCTTTCTAAAAATACTTGAGTACTAAACGAGTACATGAAATGGTAAACACGCGATGATATATCTTGTATATTTTAATGCCAACTGCAAATGTAAAAGAAAAAATAGAACTGTAAAAAATGTAGGTCATTTTGTGTTGACATGTGGCCTTCTGTGGGGAGAACGTCTTCACATAAATTATAGTGTGCATGATTATAACTATATAACTAAAATCATGATTAATTATTTTATTAATTTTATTTTCAGCTTAGTCCCTTTATTAATCTGGGGTCGCCACAGCGGAATGAAGCGCCAACTTATCCAGCATATGTTTTATGCAGCGGATGCCAGAGCACCCGGGGGAAACCCACGCGATTAATTATGATATAAAAATAATTAATGCTGATCTTAGATTATTTTTGACAGATAATAATTTTTTATTTTAAACAGAAATTTTTATTTGATTTCTTTTTGGAAAAATTGTTACATTGTTTTAGCTTTTAAAAAACAATACTTTAATATAGATCTGTAGAACTTGTTTTATTAGGTTTATAACATTTTCCACTTCAGCACTTTAGACTTGATCTAAAAATGAGACCAAATAAATCTCTACTGCAATACATTTAAAATGACACAAGCTTAAGTGAGGTTAAAGCAAATTCCCTGTATTACACAGTCTTTGGCGAAAGTATGTGTTTTTGAGTCCATGCTAATTAATTAGTAAATGAATTCACCCAAAAATGAAAGTTTGTGATTTCAACTCTGAAAATAAGCTGTGAAGAATGATGAGGGGAAAACATTACTAAGTCATTGGTTTTCAGCAATCTTCAAAATATCTTATTTTGTTTAAACAAGGTGGAAGGTGAAATTATGACAGATTTTCATTTTTTTCTCCTAACTATAATGGCTTTATAAATATGATCATGATTACTATATAAAATATGGAATTAAAATATTACTAAAATAAATTATAATTCCTGTGGTAATTCCACTGAAAAAAAGAAAGAAAGAAGAAAGAAAGACAAAATCAACGTGACCATGATTCAGCAGGAAATATAAAGTTCCTCTTACAAAACTAGCTGAAACTTGGAGGGAAAAAAACACATTTAGGCTGGGTTGGTTTAGTCACCAAGACATTTCCTGCACTGTGCCAGCCAAACAATGCTGCACTTTCTACCTACGCATCTGGGTCCTAGTTTCCTCAAAAAACAGAAGAAAAAACAGAAGAAAGAGTGCAATGGGTTAGTCTTAATTATTACACGGTTATGACTGCTGACTGTCCAAACTGTACAATATTTCACAAACTCCACCTATAATATAAAAGCACCTTTATCTGAGACACTACCTCGCGCACAGGGAGCGTCTTCAAGAGGTTTGATCCCTCACCTTTATTATCCAGTGGCTTCATAAACGCAGCGACGAGCGGAACAGCTCCGTCATTTTGACTGCTGAACTACAAGTCGGAGCAGGTCGGACAAAGAGTCGCATATTTCAATGCTACCGCCGAGTTCAGACTTCTCTGGACAGCGTGAACAGCGCTTGACGGACATTACAATATTGTTCTGAAAGGGAATTGTTTGGTAGCGATTATGTTTTTGTCTTTTGCAGCCCGTTTCCTGCTCAACGATAACTTTTGACAAATCTAGTGTCTACGAAGAACGACAGCGAGGACTTTCACTGACGGAGACAGTAGGCAGACAGTAAGTTGACCGTTTTATGGTTTTATCTGGGTCTTCATGACTCTTTTATTCATACTTCCTAGAATATAATTGGTATATTATCCCCATGGGTTTCAGCCAGGTTATTATAGTGCAGTTTCGCGTTTAGACTGTGTATTTTTTTCTCTCTAAAGCAGATCCATCATGTAGTCTAACTTTATTATACATGTGAGAATATTTCTATTTGAGGCAATGTTTCATTAGCCTAATAATAGCCATTTCAGAACAACCTGGACACGTTTCGAATTTACTGGGTCATCCACTAAATTGGTGCATTACTCTTTTTTTTCTATAAGTTAAAGCTATTATTTATTAAGTTTTCAAGACTACATTCTTTTGAAAGTTCTGCATGCTAATATCATGTTTATTAATAAAAAAAATCTCCATCAACAAACAATAATATAGTTAATAGTAATATCAAAAACAGGACCATCAGTTTTTTAGGATATTGATCAACTTGACCATGAGATGTGTCAGGTTTTTTTGTTTCTTATACAATTTACCAACATTAAACAATATTTTCAGTGTATGTTATTTTAAACATGGTCCCTCACTTACAAAATGTTTTAATGTTTTCTGCAAGTCTTAACTTGATTTGTCAAAAAAAAAAAAAAAACTCAGGTTTTAAACCAAAGCATTGTAAAACCAAAGCAAATGTTTTATGCCTTGCAAATAATACGAAACAACAGCAACAAAAAAGCTGTATTTTTGTGTTCCAATACAAATTTCTTAACAGAATTAAATCAACAATTGCTTAAATATTTATTGTGCAAATCAGACTTATTGAAACTGTAAGCAGTTTATGGTGAAATAAACAAAAAACGTAAAATAAATAAATACAATTAAAAAGTAATTTAAAACATATTGACATCTTTTAGTGGAAAAGACCCAGTTTATGTAATCAGCCCAAAGCCAGAACTGTGGGCTTCTTAGTTTATAGATTTCTTAAAACCTGTAAATAGTTAACACAGACAATTCTAATGAACAACAGCTGCCTTTTGCTTGTAGACTCTTATTTCTCACGCACCAGTCTGAGAAAATAGCAGACATCAAATCAACCCGGGCTCGAGCTGTGTACATGCCACTGGGAATAACGTTAAATTGAGCTATTAATACCACATTGGCAGCTACAAACGTTTAACCTGGAATCAAGAAAACATATCTGTCGTGCTTCTCGTGCCACATGAACATGTAAGACATCACAGTGAAGTGCCACTGCAAACATAACACACTCTTGAGATGGTTCGGACCTTTCATGTTGTAACTTGAAGCCACATGTGGCTAACAGGTATTTGATGAATAGTGCAGAGTTCGTACACACTCTGTATGGTTTAACTCACTCGTTTATATACACACAAGTCACAGAAAGGATCTGCTAAAAGACTAAATGGAAATCTACTCATTATAATACAGTACTTTCTTTTTATTTTGGAGTAAACAGCCAGTACTTTCAAATCTGTGCATCGTCATTAACATTACGAAATTATGAGACATGAATTAATAGACTCGAGCTAATTTTGTTCAGGCATGCACTGACTTTATATATGCACTAACTGGACTCCTCTTTATTACAGGGATGTTTAGTCTTACTGAAGTTGCCTCCCTTAATGACATCCAGCCAACTTATCGCATTCTGAAACCATGGTGGGACGTGTTCATGGATTACATTGGTGTGATAATGTTGATGTTAGCCATCTTTTCTGGAACTATGCAGTTATCCAAAGACCAAGTGGCATGTCTTCCAATTCTTGAGAAAAACATAAACCTTGAGGGGGCACAAAATCGACCAGAATGTTCCTTATCAGTTCTGGGCACGGGACCTTCAACAACTAAAGACCTTCCTGACAGTGTTGCAAATGAGCTTCTTAACACTCAACCTGCCCCCTTACCAAAAGAAGGGGTGTGGACTCAACCTCAGCCTACAGGAGTTAAAACCAACCTGGACTTCCAGCAGTATGTTTTTGTCAACCAAAAGTGCTACCACGATGCCTTACCATGGTTCAACAAGTACTTCCCTTACCTTGCCCTCATACACACTATAATGCTAATGGTAAGCAGCAATTTTTGGTTCAAGTACCCGAAGACAAGCTCAAAGATCGAACACTTTGTTTCCATTTTGGGCCGGTGCTTTGAATCACCATGGACAACAAAAGCTTTGTCTGAAACCGCCTGTGAAGATTCAGAGGGAAACAAGCAGAGGTTTACTGGTGGTTCTGTTTATCACAAACACGTATCTTCAGAGGACAGTCAGTCTACTCCTTTGGTGGAAACTCCGACAGCGCCATTTTCAACTGAAAAGCTCATCGCAGAAGCTCCCAGCCTAACCACCTTGGATAAAAAAGACGGCGAACAAGCCAAAGCCCTTTTTGAGAAAGTGCGGAAATTTCGAGCTCATGTAGAAGACAGCGACTTCATTTACAAACTCTACGTGGCTCAGACGGCAATAAAAGCCCTGAAAGTCATACTGATCTTGAGCTATACATCAACATTTGCCGCAGAAATTAGCTTCTGCCATATTTGCAAACCTAAAGTTGAAAGTTTGACTGGATATGATCAGTTCTTCTGCACACACAACATGGCATTCATGTTGAGGAAACTTCTCTTCACTTTCATGGCTATGATCTGTCTCTATGGATTGGTGTGTTTGTATACGCTCTACTGGCTCTTCAGGAGACCTCTTAAGGAGTACTCTTTTGAAAAAGTCAGAGAAGAAAGTAGCTTTAGTGATATTCCAGATGTCAAGAATGACTTTGCTTTTCTGTTACACATGGTTGACCAGTACGATCAGCTGTACTCCAAACGATTTGGGGTGTTTCTCTCTGAGGTTAGTGAGAACAAACTACGAGAAATAAGCCTTAATCATGAGTGGACTTTTGAAAAACTTCGTCAACATGTGTCAACCAATGCTCAAGAGGAGCAAGAACTTCACCTCTTTATGTTGTCGGGACTCCCTAATGCTGTATTTGACCTCACTGATCTGGAAATCCTAAAGTTAGAGCTTATTCCCGAGGTCAGGATTTCAGCTAAAGTTTCTCAGATGACCAACCTACGGGAGTTACATCTATATCACTGCCCTGCTAAAGTGGAACAAACTGCTTTCACTTTTCTCCGTGACCATTTGCGATGCCTACACATTAAGTTTACTGATGTCGCAGAAATCCCACCATGGATTTATCTGTTGAGGAGCCTCAAGGAACTGAACCTGTTTGGGAACTTGAACTCTGAACACAACAAGATGATTGGACTGGAGTCACTGAGAGATCTGAGACACTTGAGGACATTGTACCTTAAAAGCAACCTTAACAAAATACCCTCAAATTTAACAGATTTGTCCCCACATCTTGTTAAATTGGTGATACACAATGACGGGACTAAATTACTGGTAATGAACAGTCTTAAAAAGATGACCAGTCTGGTTGATCTGGAGCTCCATAACTGTGATTTGGAGAGGATCCCCCATTCCATCTTTAGCTTGGCTAACTTGCAAGAACTTGATTTGAAGAATAACAACATCCGCACCATTGAGGAGATCATCAGTTTCCAGCATTTGAGAAGACTGGTGTGCCTCAAGTTGTGGTACAACAAGATCAGCATCATTCCACCATCAATAGGCCTTGTGAAGAGTCTGGAGTCCCTAATTATCTGTCACAATAAAGTAGAGAACCTTCCTCCATCTCTGTTTCATCTGCCTAAACTGAGGCACATTGACCTCAGCAACAACTCCATCTCAAATATACCTGTAGAGATTGGACTCCTTCACAACCTTCAACATTTTGCTATCACAGGCAACAAGGTAGAAGTTCTACCTAGTCAACTGTTCAAATGTTCAAAACTGAAGGTTTTGTGTGTGGGTCATAACAACATCACCAGCATCCCAGACTCAATTGGCCAGTTAGTTCAGCTGTCCCACCTAGAGCTCAAAGGGAACTGCTTGGATTGCCTTCCATTTCAGCTTGGCCAATGTCAGCTTCTTCGAAAGAACCTTCTCTTTGTAGAGGATCATCTTTTTGACACGCTACCTATTGAGGTCAAGGATAGCATGAGCAGTGACTAATGGAACTTATCTGAATGGATTTAAGCATTACACTTTGACTGTTTGATGACATAATTATCAAACAAACCAAAATGCTTATAAAACGAATATGTATTGGATGACGCAGCTTTTTTTTTTACGGGCCAGCCAATATGTTATCAACAATGCGGTCTGGAAATGGGCCTCAAGGACAGGAAGAAAAAACACAAGTGCTGCAAAATATAACAGGAACATTGCAAACAACAGGTTTGTGTTTGCTTTTGTTTGCCAAAAAGGTATGTTTAATTTAAATCGTGTTCTGTTACATATTTTCATGTGTATATTTTTGTATTTGCAAACATTTCTTTTTTGTTGAATATGACTGATGTTTCTTTTAAAGGGACCGTTCAACCAAATTTAAAATTCTGCCATCATTGCCTCACCTTCATGTGACTCAAACCATTTATTAATTTCTCAATTTGGTGTAAAAAAATAAATATATACAGTTGAAGTCAGAATAATTAGCCCCCATGAATTATTCGCTCCCCTGTTTAATTTTTTTGCCCAATTTCTGTTTAACAGAGAGCAGATTTTTTTTCAACACGTTTCTAAACAATAGATTGAATAACTCATTTCTAATAAATGATTTATTTTATCTTTGCCATAAAGGCAGTAAATAATATTTTACTAGATCTTTTTCAAGACACTTCTATACAGCTTAAAGTGACATTTAAAGGCTTAACTAGGTTAATTAGGTTAACTAGGCAGGTTAGGCTGGTAAAAAAAAACAGCTTAAAGGGGCTAATAATATTGTCCTTAAAATGTTTTTTAAAAAATAATATCTGCTTTTATTCTAGCCAAAATAAAACAAATAAGACTTTCTCCAGAAGACAAAATATTATCTGACATACTGTGAAAATGTCCTTGCTCTGTTAAACATAATTTGGGAAATACTTAAAAAAGAAAAAAAAATCAAAGGGGGGCTAATAATTCTGACTTTAACTGTATATACAGTGAAAAGTAATTCACTAACTTTTTAATACGTTTTGGTGCGATTATATCCTGCTATTTAAAAAAACTAAAATTTAAATGAGAAGCTGTAATGTAGCCGTGGCGGGATGATTTTTGATGTGGCGCCCCGCAATGTAAGAATGAATGTAGCGGAAACCATGATTGAGAAATGTTCAAACTGGTTTGGACAATATATTTTAATGAAATATCTGACTTCATATAATCCAAAAAAAAATAAAAAATTCAGAATTTGATATTCCAAAAGCCATAAGAAACAGCATGAGAAAAAATTGGGCTTTCGTGCTGAAGAAACCTTTCACAGTTCCTAAACTATTGGATTTTTGGTTTTTTCCTACCACAGGAACTGGAAACCATCGTAGTTCTTAAAAATTCAATTGGGTAAACTAAATTAGCCTGTCACTAAGATGGCAACATCACTGATGATTTTAGAATGCATTTCTGGGTGAGCTATCCCTCATAGTCAAGGGAGTCCATTCATGGTCCAGGAGGTACTGCAGATTTTAGCTATAAATGTCCCCAACGTGTCTTTCAGGAAGTTTCTGGAATACCCAGTAAGACTTTTACTAGCTAGTTCAGATATATCCAACTATAGTAGGAATTTAAAAAAGCAGTACAGTGGCCCTCCAGGGGAAGGATTGGACACCCTGCATTAAAGGCATGGATCAACCAAAAAGCTAAATTTACACACTATGTACTCACATTCAATTGTTTCTTAACATATAAGAATTTAATTCTTCTGTTGAACACAAAGCAAGGTATTCTGAAGAATCTTGGGAACGAACAGGTCACTGACATCCATAGTAGTAAAACATGAGAGTCATTGGCCGTCCAACATTTTTCATAGTATCTTCCTTTGTGTTCAAGAGAAGCTCAAACAGATTTGGAACAAATGGAGGACGAGCAAATGATGACAGAATTAATTTTTTAGGTGAATTATCCATTAAAGTATTTAAAACAAGGATGTCCATTAGTGCTTCAGAAAGGCCAATGCCCTGCAGAGTTTAGCTCCAAGACACTTGTCTAGGAATTTCTAATAAACCTGAAGTCCTTGATTGTCTGTTTAACCAGAGAACTCTGCAGGTCAGATGCCCTTTTTGGAGCAGGTTTGGATGCTCTTGGTTTATAGGTCAGTAATTCTCTTAAGTTTCAGTTTTCAGTGGGGTCTTTACTGTTTTATTATAATAATAGACCCAACTTAGAGCAACAGATTCATTGTTTTTACAGCATTATATGTAACATGGCGTTCTTAGATAATTCCAGCACGTTTAGGAGCAGCGCTTCTTAACATTTGATGCACTCCAATAGGCATGATGTGACACGATAAAAAACATTATGAAAGTTTAACTTTAGCAATAACAGCAATATTGCAACACACTTTCAAGTCAGAGAATGGATGTTTTTTTGTATTCGCTTTGTTAAAAAGGAAGCATATGAAGAGTTTTTGCTGTATTGTGCTGATAAGAGGCATATCAAGGACTAAAAACTGCCAGATGGGGGGAGGATGTACACCATGTTCACATGATTAGAAAAAAACTCAGTGACCTTATAAAGATACATGTGGTTCACTTTTGTCGTGTCATTTGAAATGTGTCTTAGAAGATGCACTTGCTTCATCGACCCTCCGGCATGTAATTGTTAATTTCTTATTTTTAATTCTCTCATTGTTTTTATGAAATTTTGTGTATGAACTACATTTTTCAATACACTTAGAGTGCAACGGTATGTTGTTTTTAACAAGAAACTTGATTAACTTTTGATATTTACAAAGAACAATACATGCAAAGATGTTAAATTAAAAGTGTAGTTATGAGATGATGGCTGTTTTGAATTTTTGGCCTATCAATCCTTCACACTTTGCTTGAGCAGTTTTAAGGTTTTGCATACTACACTTTTGCACGCACGTATGTTTCAGCTTGTCTGCCTTGTTTCACGTGTATTGTTGCCCACCCCCTTCTTTTGGTCTTGCTGTTGTTGCCCCTAGACATTTCAAAACTTGATAAACATGCTCGTAGTTAAAGCTGTTGAATAATTTGCTTCAGTCACTTTCACTTGACTGTAAAGTTGTGTCATTGAAGAGGTGTTTTTTGTTCTATATCATCACAATATATTTACACACTCTTGTGTTTCCACATGTTCTTTTTTTCTTTGTCAAACCACAAAAGGAGAAATCTAGAAACAGCCTTTCTTGCAATTCTAAGAGTATTTCAAAATGATCCAAAGCAATACACGCCATATACTACACTACCTGACAAAAGTCTTGTTCTTGATCCCAGTTGTAAGAGCAACAAATAATAACTTGATTGGTTGATCATTTGGATATGTGGAAGAAGGTAGACTTTTCCGATGAATCATCTGTTGAACTGCATCCCAATCCCAAGAAGACTATTGGAACCCGCGTGGACCCAAGATTCTCACAGAAATCTAGTTTGGAAAAATCATGGTTTGGGGTTACATTCAGTAAGGGACAACATCAACAATTCAGTAAGGGACAACATCAACAATCTGAGGTATCAAGACATTTTTGCTGCAAGTTACATTGCAAACCACAGGAAATTCTTCAGCAGGATAGCGCTACTTCTCATACTTCAGCCTCCACATCAAAGTTTCTGAAAGCAAAGAAGGTGTTTCAGGAGTAGCCAGCCCAGTTGCCAGACATTATTGAGCATGTCTGGGATAAGATGGAGGAGAAGGCACTGAAGATGAATCCAAATAATCATGATGAACTCTGGAAGTCCTGCGAAAACCCTTTCTTTGCCATTCCTGATGGCTTTTATTATTAAGTTATTTGCAGAGATGTATGGATGCAATCCTCCAAGCTCATGGGAGTCATACACAATATTAATTCTAAAGCCTTTGCCTTTCATATAAACCACTTCTGATACCAAATGATCAACTAAAAGTCAAATTAGTATTTGTTGTTTTTAATCCTAGTATAGGCGACAAGACTTTTGTCAGGTAGTGTACATATATACAGTTAAAGGCAAAATTATTAGGCGTCCTGTTAAATTTTTCTTTTTTTTTTGTTTCCCAAGTGACGTTTAACACTGTGTTTTATACAGTATTTTTTTTTAATAGAGAAAGTCTTATTTGTTTGATTTTGGCTGGAATAAATGCAGTTAAAAAATTTTTTGGGTCAATATTAGTAGCCCCCATGAGAAATACAGTTTTTTGATTGGCTACAGAACAAAACGCTGGTCCGGTGGCACACCTAATTTACCAAACTCGCCTAAAGTACCATAGTTAAGCCTTTAAAATGCACTTTAAGCTGAATGCTGGCATCTTATAAAATAACTAGTAAAACATACAGTCATTATGATAAAGATAAATTGGGTATTAGAAATTAGTTAGTAAAACTACTGTTTAAAACTAACGAAAAAAGAACTTCCCTCTGTTAAACATCACTTGTGAAATATTTTTAAAAGAACACAACTGTACAATTGGATTTAGTAAAAAAAAAAAAAAAGGCCAAAATATTATTTATTTAATGAAAACCCTTAACTTTGTGTTGGTTTTAGTGCATGACTATGCATTTAAACAATTTATATGTGCACAAAAAAAAGAAAAAGCACACAACTACCATGTTTTAGACAACAAATAATGAAAAAAATATTAATAATAGTTAATAGATAATAGTCTATAGTTTATCCAAATCATTAAAAAACAAAAAAGCCATATGCTGTTGGAACAACACTACAGTGAGTAAATGATGACTGGCGAGTCATTTCTCATCCAAGTAATTAGACTAGAACACAAATAATAGCCATTGTTATTTGAAGCTGTAACCCTCTGCAGGTGGACAGCAAATTAAATCAAATACATAATTATATTTCTCCTAAATGCAATGGTTTCTTAGATGAGACTGCATATCAGCATATGAGTGCTCTCTGCTGCACCATTCCATTAAGTGTTTTTCAGTGGTCAGTCATTGTAACTGAAAATTATTTTCCTTTAAATCCAAGATGGGCGACAGACAGCCACACTTGTTGATCACTGCAGCCATTTCATGTCAATCCTTGGGCTTATACAACATTGAAATACATTTAAATAGGATTAAATATTTTTCAAAGCACTCAATTAAATAATTCTTCATGAATTTACCATAACAGTCAATTGCATGATATTTAAAAAATTTAACATTAAATTAATATGGTTTTGTTTATTGCTTAGGCAGATCTTCGCCACTGGATTAGATATTTCAGTTACTTTCTAAAAACATACATTTTTGAAAGATTACTGAATATTTGTGGTTTTCTTGCTCAAAGAAAAAAAAAAAGACTTAAGGCTGATTTATACTTCTGCATCGAGCGATGGGCATGCCCCATGGGGCCGTGCATTTATACTCGTTTATGTTGCTCTGTAATAACACTTCCTAAATGCTAGTAGGTTTTTATGTTCCTCTGTATCGTAATTCTTCACAGCTGTTTTGTTTTTTTTGAAGGCTACCCTAATGTACAAGTAGCTAATACTCGCTCATTCAAAAGCGGGAACCGGCGGATGTGCAACAGCTTTAATCATAAGGTAAACACAAAACAAAACTTTCCATCTGGAAATCCTTTACTGGACTCCATGCTTGTAAACTCTCATTCCGTCTGGCTTGTGGGTCTCAGCACTGCTCATCACAGCTACCCAAGCCAACCAATCACAGAGCTTGCGATACACAACGTTGCAACGTGTAGTTACATGTTTTGAGAAGTGCTAATCAGCCACGGTGAGGGCTATGCGACCACGCGCAGACTGCACCATGGCATACGAGTGCACTTGAGACAGAAGTATAAATCAGCCTTAAAAGTCCGTGTGAAACCAAAGTTTGCAATGTTTAATTTGCTAGTGCACATTGACCGAACTCTCATTTCCGCATTTGGAGAGGTAGAAGGTGATTCTCTTCTGATGTCCGTTTGATGGCTTCAGCCAGAATATTATAAACCATGGCCCTATTTTTGTTTTGCTTTGAGGGCATGATGTGCAAAAAGAAAGCCCCGCCCCCCCACTCAATATTCTGTTTCAGTTGGAAGTACATAAACAAACTGAAATAAAAGTCTCTGCAACTTCTGCTTCATGCAGACTTTAAGAAATAACTTCAGAATTCATTACGGTGGCCGAAAGAGACAAACGTGCTGCAATTTAAAAAAACATGCAATTACAAAAAACGTCAGAAAATTAGGAAAAGATCTTCATCCGTTTGACAGCACACATGTTGTAAATTCTGACAACGCAAACAGATTTTTAAAGAATGCACAATTCCCACAATGCAAACAAATTAATAAAACGCACTACATTTTCTCAAAACACAAACAAATTACGAAAACGTGCTGCATTTTCTCACAATACTTTCAAATGGCACGACACAACAGAAATGTTTCAAGTGGTCTCTAAAACGTGACGGACCCATCAACTTAGTTTATGGATATTTAGGCGGATAAAATACAAATCAAGGGAATGGGGATGTTAAAATAAACAAACAAAAGATCACCTACAACTTCACTGAGCAATAGTCACGCCACAGCGACGTTTGTCACGCTTTAGGGCCCCTTGAAATATTTCCATTGTGTTCCATTCTTTTTGCAAGGGTTGAGAGAAAATGCAGCAATTTGTAATTTGTTCATAATTTGTTTGCATTGTTAGAACATGTAGTGCGTTTTATTAATTTGTTTGCGTTGTGGGAAAATGCAGCATTTTTTATGTGTTTGCGTTGTGAGGATTAGCAGCACATATTCTGTAAAATGGATGAAGATCTTTTCTCAGTGTGCTGGCATTTTTTCAAATTGCACGTGTTTTATTAAATGTTTATTAAGCTCTCTCTGCCATAGTAATATATGCTTTAGAGGGCTAAATTAATTTGCATCTAGCACATTTACTGATATTTAATAAATGTGTGTGGAAAATTCCTGCTATCCCTTGCAATTATTTATATTATGTGGTACAAGCTGTGAAAAGTCAAGCTCATAACTTAGCATCCCAACAAGCTGAAGACGACAAAAACATTTTATTCTCAACAGCAAAAATGTTTATACTGATTTACATTTTTCACATAAATTACCTAAAAAGGTTTATACAGCAAAAATTTGGAACCGTTAAAAAAAAAAAGAAAAATGGCCTACACGAGTAACAGTTAATGTTTTTTTTTTGTTGTTTTTGTTTTTTGCACACGTGGTAAACTTACAGACCGCAGATAAAAATCAAAACCAAAACGGAAATGGTGTAAACAGGGAGTAATGACATGCATACCGTCTGCTAAATATCAATAAAAACGGGTTGTTTCACATAATGACTGATGTGTTCGCAGGAGTCAAACTTCTGAATCAAGTAAATCCATATACTTAAATGGTACACATACACGTCATACTGTATGTGCAGCTTCCAAATATCATCATGGTAATGGTGCTGATGCTCAAATTAAAACGGCTTGTTGTAAAATTCACATACAGAAAATGATTTCAGGTTTTGTAGAGCATAAATCTGCATTGACAGATTAAACATGAGAAGAATCTGAGGTAAAGGTTGTGTTTGGCGGCGGGTTCCACTGAAATCTCAAATCCCCCCACCGTCCGTACGTTTTTTGACCATGTACAACACCAGCACAATGTAACAATATCTAAAAGGCGACCTGTGATAAGATCCTCATCAAGATTAAAAGTCCCTTAGGGATGGCGGATAAAAAAAATTCTATGGGAACTGAAATAATTTACATGAGTGAGATTCCGAGAACGGGCTGTGTGCATTCCTGGGCTCATGAGGATGTTTGCATCACTGAGGATTGTGCGTGTGGTACTGTGATGGGGCAATAGTCCTTAGGGAAGGAGGTGACTTCAACCATCCCTGCTCCTGTGTGCGGTACAGCAGTATTCATGATGTGCCTCTGTAAATGCTTGATCCAGTCCTCCTGCACTGACAGAGGGCCCTGGAAGACTAGATCACAAAACCTGTACATGGCAAAAGTGGAAGAAACAAAAAATTAAAAATATATACAGTTGAAGTCAGATTTATTAGCCCGCCTGAATATTTTTCCCCCAATTTCTGTTTAACGGAAAAAAGATTTTATTTTCCAACATATTTCTAAACATGAGTTTTAATATCTCATTTCTAATAACTGATTTATTTAATCTTTGCCATGATGACAGCACACACTCACTGGCCACTTTATTAGGTACACCTTACTAGTATCGTGTTGGACAAACTTTTACATACAGAACTGCCTTAATCATTTGACACATAGATTCAACAAGGTACTGGAAATATTCCTCAGAGATTTTGGTCCATATTGACAAGATAGCATCACACAGTGGCTGCAGATTTGTTGGCTGCACTTCCATGATGCAACAGGGGGTCCCGGTCCACAAGGGAGACTCGGCAAGCTCTGTGGGGAGGGTCGCATCATATTTTTAAACATTTTTTAGCAGTTCATTTTATCTCCTATCTAAATTTGTAAGTCGTCCTCCCCAAAAAAATAAGTCTCACTGATTCACCTTCAGTAGCTTATAGTAATGACCCAAGCATGCTGGACCCAGGTGAGGAAGTTCCAAACATTTCGGGCAGCGCTAGCAATACTGAAAACACAAAAGGCAGGAAATACCAAGATAGCTACCTGAACTATGATTTTATTCTTTTTTTTTCAAAGCAAAATGTCCCAGACCCAACCGCAGTGCATTTTTGTGTCATCCTTATTGGAAACTTATATTCATAGGGGGGCCTTACAATATTTTCTGGGGATAAGGGGGTCTCAGATAAAAAAGGTTGGGAACCACTGCTCTATTGAGTGCTGATGACTTTGGTGGCCGTTTGAGTACAAAGAACTCATTGTCATGTTCAAGAAACCAGTCTGAGATGATTTGCGCTTTATGACATAGCACGTTATACGTAGCCATACGAAGATGAATACACTGTCGTCATAAAGGGATGGACAGGGTCAGCAACAATACTCAGGTAGGCTGTGGTGTTGACACGATGCTCAATTGGTACTAATAGCTCCAAAGTGTGCCAAGAAAATATCCCCCACACCTTTACACCATTACCACCAGCCTGAACCGTTGATACACTGCAGGATAGATCCATGCTTTCATGTTGTTGATGCCAAATTCTGACCCTACCATCAGAATGTCGCAGCAGAAATCAAGACTCATCAGACCAGGCAACTTTTTCCAAACTTCTGTTGTCCAATTTTGGTGAGCCTCTGCAAATTGTAGCCTCAGTTTCCTGTTCTTAGCTGACAGAAATCCGCTTCAAGATTGTGCGTTCAGACATGCTTCTGCTTATTCTGGTTATTTGAGTTACTGTTGCCATCTATCAGCTCGAACTAGTCTGGTTATTCTCCTCTGACATCATTAAACCATTTGCGCCCATAGAATTGCCAATCACTGGATATTTCCTCTTTTTCTGACCATTCTCTGTAAACCCTACAAATGGTTGTATCCCAATATATCAGCAGCTTTTGAAATTCTCAGACCAGCCCATCTGGCACCAACAACTATAGCTGCGTCCCAAATCGCATACTTATGCACTATTCTACGCCATTTTGTAGTATACATAGTGTAAGTAGTGTGTTCACACTAAAAACTCTAAAAATAATAAGTGCACTTTAATTACCCGGGGCGGAGCTATCAGACGCACATGTTGAATAACTTTATTTATTTTGGATGGTGAAAGCAAAATTCTCCTATGAGAGTGATTATAGCGCCTCCAGATGGTGAATGCAGTTATACTCTCGGCAGGTATTATTTGATAAGTCGGTCGTTTATTTCACTGATTTGGCAACCGTCACACGTCATCAGGGAAACGGTTTGAATTTCCGTTTAGTAAAAAAAACATTAGTGTGCCATTTGGGACGCCACTACATACATATACTATCCTGTTGAGTGTGTAAGTGCATAAGTACATAGTGCATGAGTGCATAGTGTATAGTGTGCCATTTGGGACGCAGCTTATGCCCCGTTCAAAGTCACTTAAATGTGATTGGCTGATTAGAAATTTGCGCTAACGAGCAGTTAGACAGGTATATCTAATAAAGTGGCCGGTGAGTGTAAGTACATGGTACAATTCATAGTATTTAGCTTAAAGTGCAGCTTAAAGGATAAACTAGGTTAATTAGGTTAAATAGGCAAGTTAGGATAATTAGGCAAATCATAGTATAATGATAGTTTGTTGTGTAGCCAATTGAAAAAAAATATTGCTAATAATACTGACTTTAAAATGGCCTTAAAAGTGCTTTTATTCTAGCTTAAATAAAACAAATAAGACTTTCTTAAGAAGAAAAACCTAATCAGAAATACTGTTAAAGAAATTCCTTTCTCTGTTAAACATATTTTGGGAAATTTAAAAAAAAAAATTACAGGAGCGCTAATTATTTTCACTTCAACTGTATGCAATATACATCTCTGGAAAAAAAAGAGACCAGTTGAAAATGTTCAGTTTCTCTGGATTTACGATTTATAGTTAAAAAAAATTTAATCATGTTATTATTTACTCACCACTATGTCATTCTAAACCTCTCATACTTTTGTTCTGCATTTTTTTTTTGTAGTTTTGCATAAATTTGCAAAATAATACCATGTTTTACAACCATGTAATAATACGTTTAACAAATCAAAATACCAAACCTTTAACTTCAGAAGAGTTAAGAAATCTATCACTGGTAGATTCACCGTTGTTTAATCAAACCAAATGAAATGTTACTCTGACCAACTGTCTTTTATATAGCAAGACAATGCACTTTTAATATAGAGGTTACCTGCAAGTAAGTCTATAGATTTCCTCTGGATTGTGCATCAGTGAGAAGGCTTTCTTCTTTGACCATGGTCTTGCTCTCTGCTTTCTCTGTTTACAGTCCAAAGCTGCAATAATAAGCAATGTTTGTATCAGAAACAATACAACCAGGAATTTTACAAAAGCACAACATATGCTTTTGACCTTTAAAAACTTCAACTAATCAACTAATGAGTATTTACTGTATTTTACCTGTATTAACATGCCCACGTGTGATTGGACAGTAAATGAGAACTCTATAACTCTATGATAATATTTCTACAATGAATATTTTTTGCAAATGACAGATAGCTTGGCTAAAAAACACTCTTGTTTGTTCACTGGGCTCATGTGGATTATTGCCTAAATAATATAACAATTCGTTGACTAAGTTACTTTAAAGATATTTTTAAGAAATTGGCACATAGTAAAAGCTGTATAAAAGCTATATGATATGAAAAATGAAAATATTCATTTACAAATAAGGTCTGAAAAAGAAGCATTTACTGAGGAAGTAAAAATCAACATACTAGCACCATCTTGAAGAGCTTTTCTCTTTCTTTGTGAATATCCCCTCAGATGATTGGAGAGACTTATTCCACTGTGGAAGCTGGCATTACAGTGCACACACACATTTCTTTTATTGTCACCTTTCTCTGTAAAAAAAAAAATAACATGCAAAATTAAACATTTACAATCATTACAGATGCTGTAAGACAAGGGTGGCCAACACTGTTCCAATAGATCTACCTTCCTGCAGAGCTCAGCTGCAACCTTGATTAAACGTACCTGTCTTTAATTACCAACCGTTCCTTCAGATCCTACAAGGTTGGTTTAGAATGTGTTTGATCAGGGTTGGAGCTGAACTCTGCAGGAAGGTAGATCTCCAGAAACACAGCTGAGCACCTGCTATAAGGCATTCATGCACTCCTCAGGGTCAACAAGACCTTCGTCAGCGGATCGTTTGGTTGTGATCAGTCTACAATTAGAGCAACCTAACAAAAATTTTAAAACCATTTAGAAAAGATTACATTCTCATGGTCTTAGTCCTTTTATTCATCAGGGGTCGCCACAGTGGATTTAACTGCCAACTTATACAGCAGGGGTTTTTAAACTGTGTGGCGGGAGAATTTGAGGCGTGCACTCAAGTAAGTTATGATGATGATTTTTATGCATTCACTAGAGCAGAGGTGGGCAAACTACAGCCCGAGGGCCATATGCGGCCCGCTGAACACTTTCATCCGGCCCGCGAGGGAGTTTTTAAAATGCTGCTTCTGAGTAACGGTTTGGTTTCAGAATTAGTAATTTAATGATGCAATACAAGTCATCGCCATATTGGCGGTACAGTTAGCACAACCAGTAGAACACACTCAGATATTAAAATGCACTCGACCGTTAATGACTGAAAATGGACTCTGAATGTTGTGTGTTTAGGAAAGAATAGACAACAAAATACTTCTTCACCAATATCGGACAGAAAGTGGTAGGTCTAAAATGCCAAGAAAGTATTGCTGTTTTTAAAGATTACAACCTAAGGGGCCGATCACACCGAACGCGCATTTACGGTTCAAAAACGCAAGGTGCACCGCACTGCCTTTTTGTCAACGAAAAAACGGAGCGCCGTGCGCTTTATGCTGTTAGGCAACGACTGAATCAGCTGGGTATTTTGCAAGAGTGTTGCTGTTGATATTAATATAACTTTATTTTCAGGCTCATTGTTCACATTAACACTCTCATAATAACATGACTTGAAATAACAAAGACTAAGATTCTTTCGTTTTATCTCATAATTTTATGATTGATATGAGCATATTAATACAAGCTCAAATGAGATTGTTGTGATTTGACTCAAATTATATAATAATTGCTGGTTAAATGTGTTATTTTTTGTCATAGAATATATTTTCCATGCATACATCCACTTAAAAAAGTTCTTTTATCAAAGATTAGTGGTTTCATCAAGTTTTATGATGATTGATCTGTATATTCTTAAAGCAGTGCAAATTAGATTATTGTAAATTTGACTGTATAGTATACTTTAAGAATTATTTTGAATGTGTTTATATAGGATTTGTTCTATCAGACAATATCTTTTATTTTCTCCACTGTACAATTATTACATTATGATTATTACATTTTATAAGGGATTATTTTATTGTTTTATGATGACTGATAAGTAATGATAAATATAAATAGCAGTAGAATTGTAAATTTGACTTAATAACTATTAAAAAATCTGTTTAGTGTTAATGTGACATGTTTCTCTCTGATATTACATGTTCCATGCATACTGCCACTATAAATAAAAGTTATTTTTGAGTTACTTTTGAAGGATTTGACGTGTGGCCCTTCACTTGGTTTGCAAAACTTGATGTGGCCCTCGGGTCTAAAAAGTTTGCCCACCACTGCACTAGAGGGAATATGATTAACAAACTTTAGCTCCAGAGCTAACTAATAGGCACATGTAGAGTTAATGCGTTCCAGTAAAACAAATATAAATCAAATGGACCGGGTACTTTTTAAAATGAATGACGGTGAATAAATGAATGTAAAACCGGTGGTCCATCTTACTAAAAAGTGCCCTTCTGAATCAAATCAGCGGGATGCCCTTCTGGATATTTAACTTATTTTGAAGACATACTGGCAACGTTTACATGGACATTAGTAATAGTTATTTGCCTTAATCTGAATAAGACAATAATATAGTTAAGTTGTTACGTGAAGTGCTTTTTAAATATTGCGTCACCAGGTAATTTTGGGTGTTTCATCTTTAATTTTTTTACTTTAACTGCAGTTCGGCAGTTTCACTTTCACTTATGAACATTTCATTCATGCCCTCGTGACTGGTGTAATGGAAGCGAATATGAAGGAAGGACTGGTGGAAGAGTGTTGTTTTAATGTAATTTGATATCGCACACCTAATGGAAAGAAATAAAAGCTTCCACATTTCGTGATGTGTGTGTGTGTGTGTGCTGTCCTTTACTGACAGCCGTGTGTGATGCAGCGAAAAGTCCTTCATCACGGTAATAGTTTGATTATAGTCGATAGTTTGATTAACAGTAGAAGATGATTAATGGTTAGTCGTGTCAGGAATCCGACCACAGATTCGCACGTTGTCCTTACAGAAAAAGGCTCAGCCAGCACACTGAATCAGGTAAGCTATATATTTATGTTTCAATGTAATTATTTCTACACATTTTAAACGCAGCAAGTAATATGTGAATGATCTTTGCACGTACATTATAATTTTGGCTCGAGGGAGGGGTGCCTTGGGGGGCGAAAGTGAAAAAGTTTGAAAACCCCTGTTATTCAGCATATGTTTTTATAGCAGATGCCCTTCAAGTTGCAACCCAGTACTGGGAAACATCCATACACACGCATTCACACACATACACTACGGCCAATTTAGTTTATTCAATTCATCTGTACCGCATCTGTGTCTTTGGACTGTGGGGGAAACTGGAACACCCGGAGGAAACCCGGGGAGCACGGGGAGAACATGCACCAGCGACCTTCTCGATGTGAGGTGACAGTGCTAACCACTGAGCCACTGTGTCGCCCCAGATTAAATTTTTCCTATACAAAAATGTGTTATACATTTTTATTTAAGATACCCTTTATTGACTAATCATGAGAGAATATTAATCTTATTTATATTTTTCTTATTTAAACACCCATAAGAATAATAATTTTGTCTTCATATACATCATTTTTTGAAACCTGAAGGTACACAACAAACATTAGTCTAGAACAACGTGCTATAGTCACAACAAACGTTACACATTTACATTTGAAACTTAAATTATTTATTAATTATTAAACCTATACGTGTCCTTTAAAAACAAGGTTCACCTTGGAATAATAATTTTGTCATTATGTAAGCAAATGCTTATTCTTTTTAATATTTTTTTAAACAGACTGAAAGCTACACTTAGAATTTAAATTATTATCATTTTTCCCTTCAGTTTCATGTTTAAAGCATGGGAGTTTGGTTAAATATAAGAATGTGAAGTGACAAAACTTTCATTTTGCATCGTTTAGCCTTTTTTACAGGTGATCACTGAAACAAATGAAACATTACCTCCTGGTGAACTTGGCACTGCTTTGCAAGTGTGAATTTCAAGGCCACAGTCTTTCCCTGAAGTTAAAGAAAGAGCCTTTTTTGCCGTGAGGGACTGATGCTTTGCTTTGGCCTCTTCGTGGGCTCTTCTTTTCTTCAAAATACCAATCAGATCACTTGGTGGTGAGCCTTTATTAATCTCTAACCTTTTTTTCTCCTCCTTGTCATCTTTTTGTCGTTTGACAGTGGATGCAAATGTCAGTCCGTTACCCAGCCTAACAGGATAGAAAGTATTGGTGGTGCGGCACTTCTTTTCAAGAACCTGCAGCTTTAGCTGAAACTGTTTCTTATCGCGCATCAATTCTTTCAATATGATAACTGGAGATTTGGACGCAGTGGAAGTGGGTTTGCCCAATCGCTTTAGGTGGCCTCTCACATGATTGGACAGCCCGGTCCTATTGTCAAACCACTCCCTACAGAGAGGACAGATGAGCTCTGTCTGCTGGCAGTCAGTGGGCAGCTCTGCCGGATGATCAGTCTGGGACGTGTCCTCCTCTGTCAGGATCAGAAGACAACAAAGAAACCATTTGAAATCAGCTTTATTTACAACATTGGCTTATTTATTATAAGCCAATCTGTCCAGACCTAGATAATCTACACCAGCCTGAATTCTGGCTTAGACTTACACCAACTTACACCACAACATTTCATGTGGCAAATAACAAAAAAAATAAATAAACTTTGAAAAATGTATCTTTTAAGGAAAAAAAGAAACCTGGATACCTGCAAATTTGGCCTTTTATAGTAAGAAAAATTATACTATATACATGCAAGATCTACAATAGTTCTACATGACTGACAATTTAAAAAAATCTTCTGAAAATGAGGATGACAGAATTTTCATTTTTGGGTCAACTGGCCCTTTAAGATCTGCTTTTTTCTCCTATTACAACAACTTTTCTGAATGTAAACGAATTAAATAAATGTGACCACTCTAGATAGAGCACATATTCCTTTATTTATTTAAATAAAATAATAAATTAATTATATAGATGTAAATACTTTTTTACATTATGTTTGTACTTCAGGACCTTCAACCTGGACAAGATAAAAATTGATTTATCATCAACTGTTAGCAAAGCCAATAAAATTGAGTAAAAGAATTAAATAAATAAATAGCAAATATTTCCCTCAGTATGGCATTGTAAATTCACACCATGCTTCACAGTAAAAAATATCTCATCTTGAGCGTGATCACAACAGTTTAAATTGAACTCACATGAGCTAATGCTGTTGCATTACTATCCAGGATAAGCACAATTATGATTTTGTAGAACAATACAACATGTGTTCATTCTCTCCATTGTAAACCAACAGCATCACTTCAAGTGCAAGTTTACAGGAAATGATGTAATAATTTTCACTTGTGGAGGCTTAAACTGAAGTGATTGTATACCCAAAAATAAAATATCTGCCAAATAATTACCCATCCTCATGTTGTTTCAAATGCCTAATACTTTTGTTTATCTTTAGCAGTGATGGGAATAACAGCGCTATAAATAAATGGCGTTACTAACTAGGCATGGGACGATAACCATTTTCAAGGTATACTGTGGTTTTACCACATTTGTGGTTTTGCCAACATTTTCTGCAATATCGTTCCTAAGGTATGTGTAATATTTTTTATTTATGTTTTTTTAGAACAACAGTATCTCCAGCAGAAAAGATATACAAAGATGCCGTTTTAAATAGTAAAGTAACCTATGTTTTTGAAACTAATGAAGACAGTAGAAGTCAATGATTCATTTGAATTATTTAGCCTGACAAGTTTACTTCTCCAAAATATTATAAATCTTTCAAAAAATAAAACATATTATGTTCAAAGGGGAAAAAGGTTTTGTTTTTTACCCAGACAGAAAACAACTTATTTTAGAGCAGTAATCACAATACCATGATACAGTAAAACCGTGACATTTTTATCCAAGGTTATCATACTGTCAGAATCCTACACCAAATCATGCCTATTACTAACAGTGATATTTCATTCAGTAACAAGTAATCGAACTAAATATTATTTCCCCTGTTACAACGCCATTGCCATTAACGACACTAAAATGCACGTTACTATAATCAAGAAAACTGAAGCAGTTTTCATGCGAGCAGCGTTTCTCTCAGCCATAGGATCACTCTTTCTCTTGGGTACTTTTGCAAACTGGAAATATAAGCACTACTTTACAACATTAAAATAGTGTAAATTAGTGTACAGTGTTTTATATTTATTGTATAGTCATTTGACAATTTAAATTTTTTTTAAAGTAATGCAATAGTTACTTTCCCCTGGCAATTAGTTACTTTTATAATCATGTTACTAACTCAGTTACTATTTGTGAGAAGTAACAAGTAACTATAACTAATTACACTTTTAAAGGAACGTGCCCAAAACTGGTCTTAAGAATAAATACTAAAATATATTTTAGATAAAAGACAGCAATGGTCTCGCCTAGTTCAAAGCCCTAAAAGTTACCAAAATACATTTTCAAAACTTTTCATGTGTCTTTATTCAACAGTTGCAGCTAGGGTTGGGTATCGTTTTGGGTTATTTCAATACCAGTGCTATATTGATACATCGATGGTACCGATGCTAAAACGGTGCCTGAACCGATACTTTTAAGGCACATATTTAATATTGGACAAAAAATATTTTAATCATTGTAATTGAAATATATAACTATGTATTCATAATAAGTTTAAAGTATAGACCAATTCATAGGCTAAGCATTGCATTAATATATTTATTTAAAAAATAATTTATTAATACTTATTTTGATCATTAGTTTGTTAGTATGATGCAATTAACATTACATTAGCTTACTACTAACCTGTGGAAAGGCTGTCATCATAATCAGTAAACACCTTTTTTCTAGGGTTGAGGCTTTTGACTGTTTACATGGACATAAGTAATCTAATGATTTGAGTTAATCTAAATAAGACAATACAATGATTAAGGTCTTTACATGAGTTGCTTTTAGAATGTTCCTTTCATGATTCCTTGTTACATGTTATATTACATAGATCCATTAACGTCATTGCGTTACCACGCTATCCATGTTTCCTTTGGAGTTTCAAGTAATTAAAATTTTTTGACTTCCTGAAAGTTCACTTTCATTCAGGAACATTTCATTCATGCCCCTCATGACAAATTGAGGTATTGGATGAGAATATAAAGTGAGGACTGATGGAAAAGTGTTGTTTTGATAAAATTTTACACCGAATGGAAAGAAAAAGCCTCTGCATTTCTTGACAAAAGTGTCTGTGGTGCTTTAAAGCAGGCCCGGATTGGCTAATCGGGAGGACCGGGAGAATTCCCGGTGGGCCGGTCCGTTTTTTGGCGGCGAGGGCCGGTGTCCCTTGCTGCTTGCACTCTCAGCAGTCACGCTCTTTTCATTTATTAATGTGTTTGACCATAGCCTGACTCTTTTTATTAATTATTTTGCCGCAGCTCCGTTCTTTTTATTTACTTTCTCGCAGCCCCGTGAGCAAAATGCAGCCCGCAGGGTAATCAAGATGTAATAGTAAATCATTATTCGACTCCAAACAGCAGCACCTTAGTGAATATAAGATTTCGAAAAATTAATATTAATGAATAATACACCTGCTCAATGAAAATCAGATGATTCACTACTTAATAAGTCTGATATAATTTGATCAGAGATCTTATAGGGGTAGAAAGAGATTCAGGTCAGTGCAATATTTATTTTTTGTTCACCACCCAACAGCGCCATTGTGGTCCAGTGGTCAGCGCATTGTGTTACAACGCAACCGACCCGTGTTCGATTCTCACCTGGATATGTATAGTTATATTTTTTTTCATTTTTATTGTTAAGACATATAATACTGTTAGGGTTTTTGAACATTTAAAGTTCTAAAGCACCTGTTTTCTTGAAATAGACGCAGTAGTGTTATTAGAAACTGAATTGGAAATTACCTTATTTTAATATAGACAGTCGTGAACTGAGGTGGGCTGGTCTAAGGCTTAAAACTCCAGGGCTGAAAAGGAGTCCCACTCCGGCCCTGCTTTAAAGTAATCAAAAATCACTGTTTACATGGTAGACTCTTAATCAGAGTTTTGTCTTAATCATATTAAAATCAAAGTATTGGTCTCCATGTAAACAGTCACTGAAAGTGTTTTTGGCATTTCTCTGGAACGAGTCTGGACCATTGCTGTCTATGGAGGATGAGGGAGTTCTGGAATTTCATCTAAAATACTGTAATTTGTATTACGAAAATAAACGAAGGCCTCTGGGGTTTGGAAAAACATGAGGACAAGTAAATAATAACTTTTGAACTAACACTTTAACAATAAATCTTCTTGTATGGGAGTATGGTCTCTTTAATTAAATTAAGTAACAATCAGAATAGAAAACTCTACAGAAGTAAAGCAAGAAAGTCAGTCAAGTAAATTAAAATTGTCACCTGTTTTGACTTGGGACAGTGCTTGTCGTCGAACTGGAGGTACTTTGTCAGAAGCTACTTTAACTGCAGATTTAACTGGAGCACGGCGTACTTTCAGGCCAACTCTGTGCAAATGACCTCTTATATGATTAGAGAGACTAATTCCTGACTCAAATACAGCAGGACAGTACGGACAACCCTTCAGATCGGTCTCAACATCTGAGCTCGGTTCAAGCTTTACAGCCGTGATCGACTCGGAGATCTCTTCGTCCTTGTATTCATCTTTGACAGAAAGCACCCTTGGAGAACTGTGATTTCTCTCAAAGTGACTAGCTGAGGCACCAAGACTCGCCTTTGAAGATGAAGACCGTCTTTTTACAAGTCGAGCATTAGCATTCTTGTCCATTTCACATTCTTCAGGTCCAAGAGCATCACTAGAAACACTCAAATTGTCAGAGTTATTGATCAGTACTTTCCTCCTCCTAGTTGCTTGGGGTTTCTTAAATTTCTGCCTACATTTCGGGAAATCTAGAAGAATATCTTGGCCCTGCATATTGTGGAATGGAGTTGACATTTTCCTTTTGGAAGGCGACTTCTTTAATGTTTGCTTTTCCAAACCTAAATGCGTTTTTCCAGCATCTTCTGAGCAGGTAACATTTACATCAAACTTAGAAGTTCTTTTAGTGTTCCCTTCTTTAGAATGTGCTGATCTTTTCAGATATTTTGAAGGGGGTGAACTAGTTTCAGAGAATGTGGTCTCGCAATTGAGCGAACTGTCAAGAAATTCTTTTGTACTGCTTTTAGCAGGCTCCTGGTGAGTGTCGATTTCTGAGCCACTCTTGTCTCTACGTTTCTTTCTGGATAAAAGTGTGTGGATTGATTTGTCAAGTTTTGATTCACCAACACGTTTTTTCTTCCGTAACAGACCGCACTTGTCATTGGACAGGTTATTTTCTTCATCTGGTGCACCGAACTTTACTAACAATCTTGGTGACCTTGCTTTTGGTTTTGCACATGATGTAAGAACATTGCAAGCCGAGAACGACTGTTCAGTTGTGGGTGGTTCTTCATCACCACTGTCAAGAGAATGCGAGTTTACCTGTTCTTCCTCAACATGATTTCCAACGCTGTTTTTTGTTTTTCTTTCAAAAGAAGGGGAGTAGGAATTTGGACATGGTGATTTATTGACTTTTCGCTCCTGGAATCCATCTGATTTCCAAACGGTATGATCAGCCCCAATGACACCATGTTTATGATACAAATGTCTTCTCAGTTCATCTTCATTCATTTCAACAAAATCACATTTATTACAACTATAGTACCGTTTGTCCTTCTCATGGGTCTTAGCGTGTTGCACAAAAGTGTTCGGACAGTTTGTTCCAAAATTACACTGGGGGCATTGCAACTTTGCATCTTTACCTTCATCTTTAATTTGATGGAACTGATTTAGTTTCTTTCCCTTGTCCTGGTGAACACTTATATGATTTAACAGTGAACTTCGATCATAGTAACACTGTCCACATTCCTTGCATACGAATGGCTTTGAGCTAGTTGTGTCTTTATTACATGTGATTTGATTTTGTCCTAGTGACTTCTCTTTAAAATCATTGTTTTGTTGAAAAAATGTAGGTCCCTCAGAATCTGATGACAAAGTTTCTCTTATCAATCCTATTTTTTGAGTCTTGCTTAAAGGTTTTTTTGCTGGTTTGGGAAACAAATGTTTAACAGCCTCAGCAGTTCCATTGAAATATTTGGTGTTCTTCACAATGGGCGACTGTAGTTTGGAGGGTTTCCTTGGTGAACGAGTCTTCTTTACAGGACCGAACTCTATCGGGCTTCCTTCACCAGGGTGATCTTGTTTTGAATCTAAATTCAAATCAGAGAAGGGGTCCTCTGAAGGGTCAACTTTTAGCACCAATTTCTCTTTACGTCTCCTTCTTTTATGAACAATAGGTGATGGAACTCTTCTTTTCTGGTTGATGGGTGATGGAACTGGTGACAGTTTTTCTTCAATATCGAGACCATTATCATCATCCCACAAGAACTTCATAAACTCTCGTTGGGGATTCCAGCCAAGGTCATTAGCATCATCATAATTATCTAATGAGGCTTCTGGAGATTCGTTATCAAAGCCCCATATGCCCCTATTCTCAACATCCTCTGCTGTCAATGTTTGCCTTATTGTTATTTCCCCTTCTTTTCTGAGTGGATCAGCTCCTTCAAAGTGGACGTTGGTTGTCACAGAATTCTGAGCGTGCAATGATTTCGGAAGGAATCCGGGTACATTTTTTGAAATATCCAACAATATTTCATCTGATATATGTGGTGATGTGGATCCATTGACGTAAGCAGCCTTGGCTGGTCCATCAGAACAGATGGAGTCTATGAAACTAACACTGGACAGGAGGTCTCCTTGGTCACTCAGCAGCTCCATGGTCTCGTGAAGACAATGCACTGATGGTCCTGATGTAGTCCCCTCTACAGAGAATGACTGGTTGCTCAAAAGGTCCTGAGAGATGCTTGACATTGAGATGTCATTTTCCTCTACTTTGGCACTTTCCTTCAAAGCAGACATTCCTAACTGTCCTAAGGACTGTTTCTGGAGATAAAACACAAAAACAAAAACAAAAAATAGATAATCATGCATGTTATACATAGCATTGCAATTTTAGAAAAATGTCCCTATTACACCATTAGAGACGTCCACAGACTTGCATTATACAAGCTTGGACAACATGACAGTAACAGACAAAAGAATGACATTAAAACCAAAAAGATTAATTGGCCATGGGTTCCCTAGAGATTTTTGTACGGGAATTTACAATGAGATTCATAAGAAAAACGCCATCTACAGCAAACACAATATTTAAAATGTGAATTTTGAAGTTATGTCTATTTCATAAATCATATCATTTTCATAAGTAACTAGATAATAACGCTATGGGGCTTAAGACAAGTAAGTTACTGTAGGCTTGTAATCAACCCTTGAATCTATCAGCAAGGCATATCGGCATAATTTTCCTTATCTAGATGAAACTGAAGTATACATTTGAGTTAATTATTGGATAACTGATCTACGGTACAGACAATATCATGCATTCCTAAAACCCTCAAAATAATGGGTCTCATTCATTAAACGTGTACAGCACACACAAATTTATGTTTGAAATGTACATACCGACGTTTTCACAAATGTAGGTGGAAATACAGTGAATAAAGCGAGAAAATTATTGAAATGTTTAAAAACAATGTTCCTCAAAGAGAGATAGAAAGACATTTGAATATTTCACCTTTAACAGTGCATAAAATAATTAAGGGATTCAAGGAATTTAGAAGAATTTTAGTGCATAAATAACAAGGCAGCAAGAATAAAGCTGAACTACCGGGATCTCTGATCGCTAAAGTTGCACTATATTGAGAATCATCATTTATCTATAAACGATATCACCACATGGGTTCAGGACTACTTTGGCAAACCTTTGTCAAGTACCACAATACATAGTTACATCCATAAATGCCAGTGAAAACTGTTTTGTGCCAAAAGTAAGAAAAGGATCATGCAGACTAGAGCTGCACGATTCTGGCTTAAATGAGAATCGCAATTTTTTTCCTTAAAATTAAGATCACGATTCTCTATATGTAAAATGAAGTTTAATATGAGATTATTGTTTTTTCCTCAAACATATAGTAAAACAACAATATTAATATTATGTGTAGGTCTACTGGTTTCTATAAATAATTATATTCTGCTTATAATAATTCTGATGTTGAATTATGTTTGTATGGCCTATTTTGCAATCTGTTATTAGACATTTAATTCACTGGTTAAATCAACATTATATAGACTAGAGTAGTTA
Organism: Danio rerio; assembly: GCF_052040795.2. Taxonomy (NCBI): domain Eukaryota; kingdom Metazoa; phylum Chordata; class Actinopteri; order Cypriniformes; family Danionidae; genus Danio; species Danio rerio. The sequence goes on from NC_141022.1 coordinate 25,896,652, forward strand.
TACTGACACTGTAAACATTTATTTTCATGCACAGCTGTGTGTTCGCTATGAAAGAAAAAACATCAAATGCTTGTTGCAGTCATAACTTTAAAATGCCATATGATTATTTAAATGATGTGCACGCTTTCGGTTTCATTTTTACTGCTAAGTGCTGTTCATAGTTCGCGTGTGGCTCTCAAACAATCACTCTGTGCCACAAACTGAATATTATTAACAACTTTATTATCTGTTACTCACAGCAAATGCAGGTTCTATTCCATAAAGTAGACGCGCGTGTCTATCATTAAGTAGAGCGTGCGGCCGCAGTCAGCAGCTCACGTCATGTGTGATTTCCCGGCCACGAATACAGCATTACATATAGACATAAATGACATTATTAGGTGAAATATACCTTATAAATACAGTATGTGACTCTTTAAACATCATTTGGAGGGCTCCATGTCGCTGAGCAACGTGTGTGAAACAATGAAAAGACTCATGCAGCTGCCTTTGCTTCTCTCCTGAACTTGAAAATATTATTGACAGAATCGTAGAAATGCTGGATTAGGTTCGTATAAGGGGTCGAATCGAGATTATGATCTTTTTTCGATTAATTGTGCAGCTCTAATCCAGACTGTTACCAACAAGTCCAAAAGCCAGGGTCTGTCATGGTATGGGGTTGTGTCAGTGACCTTGGTAAAGGTAATTTGCACTTCTGTAATGCACCATTAATGCTGAAAAGTATATAAAGATTTTGGAGCACAATATGCTGCCTTCTTTTCTAGGGACACACATGCATATTTCAACAAGACAATGCAAAAATACATTCTGTACACAAGTCCTGGCTGTGGAGGAAAAGGATTCAGGTACTTGACTGGCCTGTCTGCAGTCCCAACTTGTTTCCAATATAGAATGTGTGGTGTTTTTTAAAGCACAAAGTATGACAATGAAGACCCTTATGCTGTTGCCCACCTTATGACTTGTTTGCAGGAAGAATTGGACAAAATTACATCTGAAACACTTCATCACTTGGTGTCTTTAGTCCCTAAACATTTTTAAGTGTTGAAAAAATGAAGTGCAACATGAACCAAAATTTAAATACGCTGAAGTTAGAAAAAGAAAACTCTGCATAAAAGCATCGCCAAGCATCACGACCATTAATACTGTGTGGTTGCCTAGCATACTGTAAAAAATGTCAAGGCTAAAATTATAAAATGCTCTTCTTAAACTCTTTTGACAAGAGTTTTTTTTCTTAAGTAAAGAAAAATTTAGTGCTTTTTACCTCACATTTTCAAAAAAAAAGAAAGTGTGTTCCACATCCAACATCAAAACCTTCATTACCCTTTATGTTCTTTTTCTTTTGGCTCATTGCCATAATTATGAATTATTCTTATAATTTTCTCTAGACAAGTGAAGCTTTACAGAAAGCCCTTATATACTGTACATCTGGCGTGGGCATGTATTATGCAAATTGTCAATGGCGTAGAAAAGGACTCACACTGAAGAACAAGTTTAAGAACGTTCTCATGCGTGTACATAAATATTGTCAATTAGGCAGAACGTTTTTGTGAGAAATTCTAATGTGAATATATATACGAAACATTTATGCAATTAACAGTGAACGAGATTTTTGGAAATTCACTGCAATCTAATCACCTGTTTCTGACAAAACTCCTGCACCACACTATTTTCATAGCCCAACTGGTCAGTAGTGAAATGCCAAAGTATGCTTAAGTTTTTGTTCATGCGATGTGAGTGTTCACATATATCGTGTCTGGAGATATAAAAGGTAAAAAATACAAGAAGTGTCTACAGACAGTATGAACAGGCAGTCTCAGACATGCACTTTTAACCCCTTAAAGGCTTGTGCACAATGAGACGTTTTCTGCTCGCGTTTTGTCGACTTTTAACGCCTCGTGACTACATAAAGGGTGTCAATGTGATTGTGCACACCAACGCGCAAAACGGCAGGTGCAAAAGCGTCATAAAAAAAAAAAACGCCTCATGCTTGTTTTTTTGTTTTGACGCGCCGCGAGTTTCTTCACTGGCGTTTTGTTTTTTCTAAACGCTGCCTTAATGTACAAGTACCTTAAACTCTGTCATTCTGAGGCGGAAACCAGTGCACGTGCATTAACTTTAATCATAAGGTAAACACAAAACAAAACTTTCCACCTGAAGCTCATTCACAGGACTCCACGCTTGTAAACACTCACTCCAACGAGTTCGAACGGCTTTTTGTCCTGCCCACACTCGTCAGTGCTACCAAGCCGACCAATCACAGAGCTTGCGATATGCGTTGTTGCAATGTGTAGTTCATTTTTTTGAGAGGTGTGCCACAGCGAGGGCTATGCGATTGCATGTGACAGCCTTTACAGTGACATCACTTGCAGTGGAAGACATATATCTGAGAGTGCATGCCTGCAAGTCTGCATCCAGACACTATTGCAAATTTCATCATCAAGACATTTTATACAATGCAATGTTTAATGTACCCATAGCTTATACAAGTACTTTGAATACTATATGTGCTTTAAAACTAGTTATGTAAACAACTATCGGCATCACAGAATGATTATGTCAATATAATTTTTTTCTGATTAAATTTGTTAGCACATGAGTGAATTGTTTTTGCTGTCTTTAGTAGTTTGTTGTTGTTTTTGTTCAATTTCTTGTCCAACTGTGAAACAACAGCCTGATTCAGTACTGACATCATTTGGAAAAACTGAGTAGCATGCAGTTCCGATTCACATCACATGCATTGTGCGCAATCTGCACATACACCAGCTTAGAAACAATCGGTCTATGTAAGAAATTTAAAATTTTTCAAATAATATTAGCTTTATTCCTCAGCCTGGGAAAACGGTTCTCGCCGCATATGCGACAGTAGTTTAAAGTTCTTTCGGTTTATTGACAAAGCGTAAGAGCAGAGCTTGAATAGGAGATCAGGTGACGCAGTTTGTCATAGATATTGGTGATTGCACATGACCTTGCACTTTCATTGTCAAAAACAACAGAACTACATTCACATAGAAAACTGGTTGAACATGCTGGGGATTAAAGCTAATAATATAATAAATAATGTTTTTTACGCTGACCTATCGTTTTGCGTCAAAAGACCTGTGTGTCATCAGGTGCCATCTCGATTGATTTAGACTCATTTGTATATGTTTTTTTTTATCTAAATACATATAACCATTCATTGCCATTAGGGTTGGGTCGATAGACAATGCCATCTTCAATCGCCGATGGCTGAGAGCCATCACGATGCTAAGCCAGCATTGCGATACTCTGCCCCGCCTATGTCCAGCAGCAACCTGCTGGTGAAAAATACACTTAGGCCCCGTTTACTCTAATTCATCTTAGTTTTAAACTGACATTTTAGAAAAAAAAAACTATCCACATCCACACTGGCGTTTTACTTAGCATTTCTGAAAAGCCCTCCTTCCACATTATACCGCTAAAAATGCACATCACATAACCACACACACACACACACACAAACAAACAAACATACCCTGTCATGCGCTGCAGCGTCTGAGCTCCAGCAGTCACTCCAAAGAGCAGTGCACCTCGGACAGTTTATCAAAACTGTATTGCTGGATCGCGTCTCACTATAGTGGTTAAATGTGATATTTAATTAATCTATGTAACGACTCTTCTGTTTTTTGAATCTATCAGGTAACATGTCACCGCGTCAGTACACTGCTTCAATCTTTCGCTATCACGCTTGTACTTGGTCATTTTAGTGAAAACCTCAGATACTGTTGGTTGTGCACCTTGTTTACCAACCAAGTTTGTCGTCGCCATTATAATGACACAGATCACTCTGCCTATTCATGTCAGAGTCAGGTGGTAAAAGTGATTGACAGGTGGTCATTTGTGTGTAACTTATCTTTATTGATTTATGATTTGGTTATGGTTAAAAAAAGACCATGAAGGTCAGGTAGTTGAAATGGTAGGCTACATACAAAGAATTAACTAATTATTCATAAATAATTAATTCACCGCCACCTACAACAACGATACCATCGTCCATCGCGATGTTTTACATTAAACATCATATAATGCCAAATTGGTCGACATCGCCCAACTCTGACTGCCATCATATGGATAACCAAAAAAGACACCTACATCTAGGGTGACCTTGGGTGAGTAAATTCACAGGACTTTATAGCATAATAGTATTAACTAAGCAAACTTGTAATAGTGCCTAATTTTTGTGCCAATAGAAAGAAGTAATTTCTACACCAGTACTGTTTGCTCACTCACACATATTTCTTCTCAACTATAGAATAATATATTCTTCTCTCATTGCGTTACACAATGGACATGAACCAAAATCATATGCTTGTATTATTCATCTAAGAATAATCTGCTTGTATTATTCTTAGAATCAATTTGGGGGGGAAATTAATATTATAATATAGTAAATGAAACGGTCCACATTTGTGTACATGTTGTCATACTATAATTAAACACAAAGTGCAAACTGAATTCCATTTAAAACTGTCATGGGTGATATTTAAACCTGGCCTGTGAGTATGATATTTTAAAAATGATAAACGTAGCTTCCAAAAATGATCTGATGTGCTCCAACATTAGACACATTGAAATCAAGACTTAAAACACATCTCTTTAGCTGTGCCTTTACTGAATGAGCACTGTGCTACGTCTGACAGATCACACTATTGTGTCTTTCTTTTCTTTTTCATTCTTTTATAACCTGGTTTATCACGTTTTAATCTGTTTTAATAATTTTTACTTATTTTATTCATTTTTATTTTCTTGTTTCTTTTATTTTTCTTTTTGTAAAGCAGTTTCAGTTACAATTGTGTATGAAATGTGCTATATAAATAAACTTGCCCTGCCTTGCCAATGTATGATATGCATAACTGATATTATAACTAGGTCATAACTGGTTTTAGTTATCCGAACACCACCAATTAATATTCAATCAATATTAAAAAGTACAAAAAACGTATAACTATTTAGCTGCCTAATCACAGCTGCTCTATACTATTGTCAGTTAACATCATTTAAAATCAAAGCAAGTTTCAACAAGAATAAATTTAGTAAGCCAATCAATCCCCATTGTATATGCAATTCATGGCAAGCATCCCAGTTGGTTGGCCAGATGTGAAAGTGGAAATCACACTCATAACTAGACAGTAGTTCATGCCTAATGTTAATACTGTAATAACACATGCATTATGGCAGATGAACAGGGACACCAATTCTGGGTGCTACAATCTACATAAAAGGTATGAAGGCTGCAGATTGCTAATTTACAGTATGACACATGCACAAAAATGCACAAAAACATATTAATACTACACAAATAACAACTAACAGATAGTAGAAGTAATCTCTTCAATCACTTCTCTTCATATGGAAATGCTAAGTTAATCACATGCTCTGGGAAAAGTACCTTTAGGAAAACATTATGTTTTAATGTAATAATAGCCCTTTAACAGTTAAACAGTTACCATTACATTATTGTTGTGATCCATAAAATAAAGTGCACATTCAGTTTTTAGTGGATCACGTTAGATTTTTGCATAATTAGTGCTTCAGAAACACCAAAACATGACTTCAACCCAGAAATCTAGTTTAATCACAAACAGTATTTTTAATATTTCAAACTTGCAGAACTTATCAAGATTCGCGTGCATTAATAACTTAAAATATATATCCAATATTCCTGTTTAGGCTTTGCTGTTGTTACTCCATACTATGAGAGTGTGCTGCTAGCAAGGTAGCAATCCAGCCCATTATGTTCAACATCAAGCTTAAAACCACATGCTTATAGCTAAATATCGGGGACATGTAGGTGGTTTCTCATTTCGCTATTGTTGGTGAATGCATTTTAGCCTACCTTTCTGCAGGTGCGATTGTGGACAACATTGAATTGAAATCATTTCATTTTTGCTCGCTCAAGCTTTTCATCTATTGCGAAGCCGCCATATTTGCTCGATGGTCCACAGACAAAGGCATTGCGTCTCATCGAGGGGGACTCCACAAACTTGACAAAATGTCCTTAAAATAGTGATATTATTATAATTGTATACCAACAACCACTTATTTATAACATAAATTTAATAATTAAAAACACGCTGTTTAAGTTTAATCGGAGGAAATTTTAAAAATTGCGTGGGTCACGCACATAATTCCCCCCAAACAAAAGGTGGACTAGTCCAAATAGGTGGCAAGTAGAAGTACTGACGGTAAAGTGAGCAGAAGATAAGCAGAAATAATGACAAAAGCACTCCTAGTCAGTTATTAGGGGAAAATAACGTCTATAGCTCGGTATATCACATTTAAATGTTTTATGTTGAGTCGAGGACACACATGTACATCAAGTTTGAACTGAGGAAACGTAACAGAGACCGTCGAAGGTGTTTTTCCCCTTAACTATGTGTAGCGTTAGGTTAGTGAGACAGTTAACAGTAGCAATATATATTGTAAAGGCGTTAAAGTTACGTTTATTAATTTAAACTGGCGTCGCTTCCCGTTCTTTAAGTCTGTGGAATATGTGTAGAGTAACGTTATATGTCATCCTCTAGTTCCTGTATTGTGATATTGTTTAATTTCTATATTGATGATGCCCGCGATTTACCGGTCTAACGTTACGGTTTCGCGGGCTCGCTTACCGCCTTCAACAGAGCGTCAGTTATACTGTAAACGTTATTCGTCACAAAATGCTTTTTATAAAATAAAGTTCAGAAAACTTACTATTAAAATTATTACTATTATAGTTAATATCTAGTTAATATTTTCCCCATACAACGTAGGACTATAATAACAAACATAGTACCGCTTACTTTTGCATTAAGCTAATTATTTTACCTCAAAACAACATTAGCCAGTCGAGAAATAATTAGCTTTATAACAATATGTTTTGATGCCTAATAATAAAAGCTTGACATCTCTACAATGCAGTTTTTTAGGTTGTCAAAGACACCCACATTATGGTGGACTCAGAAGAAAGTGTATCATCACTGGATAACCTGTTTTATGACCGGCCAGTAATTCATAAAGTGTGAGTAAGGCCTTTACAGGACACCTGATTAGAGACACGTCAGATAATTAATACACACGTGGATAAACTGGCTATTTCTTTGATGGCAGCATATTTGTGAATGACTCTGTGTAGGAAACCCTTATGTCAAGGACAAGGCTCCTGGGTTTGGGATGCTCCACCATCATTATCACAAATACCTTCGACACAAGACATCCAGAGAGAGGCAGCACACCCTTCCTCATTTAGTGAGTCATGTTGAAACTAAAACAATAATCAGTTTGATGTTTGGGCAGCGGGTCATGTTTTTTGTTAATCAACAATTTCAACTAAAATAGATAGATAGACAGATAGATAGATAGATAGATAGATAGATAGATAGATAGATAGATAGATAGATAGATAGATAGATAGATAGATAGATAGATAGATAGATAGATAGATAGATAGATAGATAGATAGATTGTTAACCCTCTATCATTCTAAAACCCAGATAAATATAATCCTGGGTTATCTGTAATCACCTTTCACACTGTGCATACTAAATTAACTATACATTACTTATTATGCCAAAAGATTAGAATATCAATAAAAAAAGTCTATTTATTTCAATAATTTGTGTGTGTTATACTACACACAAAGTGAAATATGTCAAGCCTTTGTTTCAGTTTTAATGATTATGGATTAAAGATAAAAAAACAAATCTAATAATTCACAAAATTACAATATTTCATGTGAGCAATAAAAAAACACATATTGGCCTACTGAAAAGTTTGTTAATGTATTGTATTATGTCCTCTAATTACACATTGTATTATGTAACTAATTACAGCATCAAGGTGGTGTGGCATGAAGGCCATCAGCCTTTGACGAAGTTGAGTTGGTATGGTAGCCCAAGTTGCTCTGAAATTGGCCTTTAGCTTGTCTGCAATTCAGTATCTCTGTTTCCTCATCTTCCTCTTGACAATAGCACATCAATTTTCCATATGGTTTAACAGGGAATGTTTTAAGTCAGTTTCCTGGCCACAGGGCCGCTGCTGGCCAAAAGGGTGCCCTGCAGTATGCGAAATTTTACCATGGCGCCCCCACATAGGAACAAAAACACACAAACATTTAAACATGTATTTCTTTGTTTATAGTCATAAATATGCATAAAGCACTTAAATTTATACTTAAAAACTCAAATATTTACTTAAAAAAGTAATAGTTTACATAAAAAAAAACACTGACATGTCTTCTGCAGAAGCACTCCCAATTTCAAACATTTACAAACAGTAAGGAATAAAACCCTCTCTGTACCTGTAGAGATGAACAGTCCTCAGTGCTGCATCCTGTGTGTTGCTGTGCAGCTGCTGGTGCCTCTGGACCAGTGCTGCTGGATCAGGCCACCTCATCTTTTGTGACAAATGCCAGCATTGACCTCTGTGTACAATTCAGAAGAAATTAGTTATTAAAAAAAAAAAAAAACGCATGACACATTATTAAAACAATGGGCTTGTCAAGCACTCCTCATAATGTGTCTAAACTACAACCAAAATGTGGATTTAACTTGCACTATAAGCTTTGGTGACAAAAGCTGACCCTTGCTGTCAGTATAAATCAAAGACATTTGCGGTTTTTAAGAATTATTGAGTGTATTTAAAAACCAAAAAAACTTTAACATTCAGAAAAAAATCAACATTAATGAATTCATTTAATAAAAATGGGTTATAGCCAGTGGCTTACAGTGATTTGACTCATTTTATATTATTAATCTTTCAGAATGATTCAGTTTTGTTTTTTTATATTGTAATGTACAAAAATGAAAAACCAGCTTATTAAAAACACACCAATCCACCGATGTAAAGACTGAAGAGACTTTATTGTCATTGCAGTGATACAAGCAATAACAAATGCAGCAACAATACATGTATAGAATTAGACCAAATAATAAACAATAATAATTGCAATGAATTATATAATATAAAATTATATAATATAATAACTATATACTAAATAATAATACATACAGTTAAATGCAGTGAATGTGTATGTAGCTGCATTGTAAAGTATTGCACAAGTTAATAGAAAGAATATAATTTGTGTAATTATCAGCAACATGGGCAAGAAGGGCAAATGCGAAAAGTCATAAAGCATGTCCTATCATAAGTTAAAGCACAACGCAGAGCAGCAAAGCAAGAAACTGAATGTAAACAACAACAAATCAGGCAGATTTGTGCAATTGTGGAGAAGTTTAAACATTAGTCTCACTAATTTACTTGAACTGCCAAAAATGTTTTCCAGATTCATGGACATAAGTTACCTGAAAGTGATACACGCGATTCATCATAAACTGATTTTTATGTATTTAACAACAAATTATAAATATATGTTTTATTTACACCCAGTTTATGTTTATATTATTAAATAAAAATTAATAATTTTTTGTGAGCTACCGAGATGGTGCCCCTCTCGAGTTGATGCCCTAAGCAGCCTCCGTACTCTGCGTATAGGGAGCAGTGGTACTGCCTGGCCAATTGAAAACAGGGATACCATGGTCCTTAATCCAGGTACTGGTAACTTTGGCATTGTGTGCAGGTGCCAAGTCCTGCTGGAAAATAAAATCATCCTCTCTAAAAAGTTTGTCGGCAGCAGGAAGCATGAAGTGCTCTAAAAGTCATGGTATACAGCTATGTTGACTGTAGGCTTGATAAAAAACAAAGGACCCACATCAGCATATGACATGGCTCTCCAAACCATAACTGACTGTGGAAACTTTACACTGGACATTAAGCAGCTGTACTTTTGTGTCTCTTCGCTCTTCATCCAGACTCCGGGATCTTGATTTCCAAATGAAATACAAAATTAGCATTTGATTCTGAAACCTACTAGGCCAGACTGAGACCATTTCAAAGCTTTGCATTAGTTAGTGGACTAGATTGAGACACAGGGTGCTTACAATGTTGAACTTTGTCATGATATTCTAATTTTGTGAAATACTGGATTTGAGTTTTTTCATCTTTAATTATTAAATCATAATCATTAAAACTGAAACAAACGAAGGCTTGAAATCTTTCACTTTGGGTGCATTGAACTAATATAACACACTAGTTTCACTTTTTAAAACAAATTATTGAAATAAATGGACTTTCTACAATATAATAATTTTTTGGCACATACCTGTAGTAAACTATACTATACATTAACAGACATTTGTTCGAAAGACCCACCCCCCACTGACAAAGTTCAGAATTTGGGCTTTAGATGTGCTAGTTTGTCCTATTTTTGACTGCGATGCCATCATAAATTGTAAAAATTACAGAGAGAAGACTTAAGAGAAATTAAATTTTGAATTATTCAAGTGGCCAAATTCTGACTAAGTAAAGTTGACTGAGATGGCCAGTTTTTTATTTGCCTTTTACTTTACTTTACTTTACTTTACTTGCCAAACACTTTTCAGTTTAAAACAAGTTTTACTCAGATTCCTAATTTGTTTCTTAAATGGTGGATTATAATAAATTTGTATTTAAAAATAAGTATTTTTTCATATTTCTTCATTATTATTTTTTATTCAAAATGCTATTCTTGTTACATTATATATACAACTGTAATAATTTACAGTTTAAATGGAAATTTGTAAATAAATACTTCGTAATAAAATAGTATGGTAAGCACTTTGACAAAATTTTAGGAAATATTTTTATTGCATCAAAAAGTGTGGTTATGATCATCATCCGACAAGCTGATCTAGCAAAAACTAGTGCTTAAAATGTCACTTAAATGCAGTATTTTAACCTTGCATGTGGCGCAAAACTGCAAAAAAAGATCCACTTAAAAAAAAATAAAAATAAAAGAACCACCGCTTTCAATAGGCTGTTTACAGGCCTGCACTACACATTCCTAAATAATTGGTTAAGAAATGAGGCACTAAGCAGGGTTTAATAAGCCTTGGCTAATTGCAATACTAACACCGCTTCAAATTACAGGTGTGAAATGTGTCTGTACCTGGAGTTAAAAGTGGTTCTTGGAATGACTGTAACCCAGTGTAAAGCTCAAATCTATACATATAAGTAAATAGAGCACTTGAAAATACACATATTGCCATATTTACAATTTATTTATGTTTTTGAGTAAAGTTTTCTGATGAAATTTCATCCAAATTCAAATAATATATATATATATATATTTTTTTTTTGCATAAAATAAATAAAGGTGCCATGGTTTTCATAGTTCGTTTTGTTGGGCAACACAATGCTAATGTTTAACTTAATAATAGTTTAGAAATCAATATTTGGCGGATTAACCCTTTTCAAAACATTTTTTATTTGTTCTTTGGTGTAGAAAATGCTCTAACGTTTGGTATATTTAACAAAATAAATAAAGTCGTATTAGAGATGACTTATCACAGATGAAATATTCTGGTGTTTTTTTCTTCATTTATGAAGGTTTCACTCAGAGATCAAAGACATTTCTGCCTCCAGCACAAAAACCTATTCACAATCCCACTGAAGGTATCCAAGGTCAGACTGTGCAATCACATGAGCTGGAGGAGCCCGGTCTATGGAGCCATGAACCCTCTAGTACAGGAGAGCAGGCTGTTTTCAGAATGGGTTTTGCGGAAACAAGGCCTTTACCTACTGCCAGTGCTCCTCCCTTTAAGACTCGGTACCCTAAGCTACATCTTGATTGAGTTAACAAAATTTTCTGTTGTAACAAGCAGTTCATTGTGTTGAAAATGGATACTGGCAGTAGAACAATGTGTGGATAAACACACTGCATTTATCTCTCTTTTGTTAATTAGGCTGTTCCAAGCTCCCACAAGAAGGACTTCAGGAAATGGAGAAGACGGTATCTCAAATCAAACATTGTCAACAACAAATGACACTGCTTTCCAAAGTCAAGCTCCTAGGAGAACCAGCGGTCCGCAGGCTGCACATGCTGTTGCTGCATGTAGTCCCTTTATTGGTTTGGCCCAAACTGAGGAAAAATGTGATGTTCCCTCAAGCCATAGTCTTCATCTTGGTCTCAAACCTGCAGAATTTAAAGGTAATAGAATACTACAGCACTATTAGCTAACTGGAATGCATTGATGTATTTTTAGTTTATCTCTGGACATTCAAGTTGGTAGAAATTTACCACATTAACCAGTCATTTAGCAGTCATTTATGTTATATACACACAAACACTTTTCTTTAAGGTATTCTTGTTACATATTTTATAAACTGAAATCACAATTATTTATGCATAATTACATGCAAATAACTCTAAACCTAACCTACTTTCTAACCCTATCTTATAGTAAGTACTTGTAAATAAGTATTATTACTCAGTAGTTAAAAGATTAATTAACTATACTGTAAGAATGATGCTTTAAAAATGTGTGACCATGACTTGTTTCTGATTTTCTTTTTAAAGGGTCTTCTGAAAAAGGAACACTTCGTTCAGTCTCTGAGATTCGTATCCTCTCCTGTTTAGCTGATGATACCTAAATTAAATATTTTTTTGGGCACTTTGTTTTGTTTTCTAAAGTCATGAAATAAAAATAATAATAAGTTTTATTCCATGTTCAGAAGCTATTGTGGTCATCATTATAATAGCCAACATTTGAGGTGGATAAAACATTCATTTATCCATTTTCCTCTTGGCTTAACCCCTTTATTAATCAGGGGTCACCACAGTGGAATGAATCGCCAACTTATCCAGCACATGTTTTACGCAACAGATGCCCCTTTAGCCACAACACAACACAACACAGGGAAAATCCCCACACACTCTTGCATTCACACACATACACTACGGCCAATTTATCTTATTCAATTCACATATAGCGCATGTGTTTAGACTTCGGGGGAAATTGGAGCACCTGTAGGAAACCCACGCCAACACGGGGAATACATGCAAGCTCCACACAGAAACGCCAACTGACCCAGCCGAGGCTCTAATCAGCGACCCTTTTTGCTTTAAGCCAACAGCGCTAGCCACCGCGCCACCCTTATTATTTTACCAATTTTTGACCATTGACAAAAAAAAAATTATTTTATGCCAAAATCATTAGAATTTTAAAGGAATAGTTTACTCAAAAAATTTATTTATTTATTTAATTTTTTTAATATGCATTGCCAAAAACTTAATTTGGACAACTTTATCAACGTTTTGATTTTTTTAACCCTCAGTCATATAATGTTGGAGGTTCCAAACAAAGGTTCTTATGACTGGTTGTGTTTCCAGGCCAGAGTCATACATAATGAATCATATAATTTTATATATTAGTTTTTGGACAACTTTGATGAAAGGTTTTGATCAACTTCAAATGTAGTATCTCAGGACTGCTACAATTAGTTCACTTTTAGCAAATTAAACACGTTTTTCAACATGTCTTTGTCTAAATATTATATTATTTTTTTAATAGGAAATAGAAACAGAAATTAGGATAATACATTTTATTGTTACTTTAATATAATTTAAAGTTGTTTTTAGTGTACATTTATATCTTTTGACAGGCGTTGCATATATTGTCACATTTTCCTTGACATTCATACAGCTGCAAAATTCAGAAGTGTGTTTAAAGATTTCCCTTACTTCAATTATGTGCAGTCCCAGGCACTGGATGATGTAAGTGTCCACCGTTTATATAATGTAAAGCTCATGAACACAGTATGTGGCAGATTATTCCTCTTTTTTCAGGTTCTGTACTCCAATAAAAATTTTGTTGCCTGTGCTCCCACTGGCTCTGGAAAGACTGTGCTATTTGAGCTGGCCATTGTTCGACTGCTGATTGAGGCTTCAGAGCCTTGGCACAATGTCAGAGCAGTGTACAGTGAGTTACAAATTGAAATGATTAGCATTTGCTGAACTTTATATTTACAAAGAGCTATTACAAACTACATGAATGGTAACATTTGAAAGGCTATAATGGGCCCTTTATTATGATTAAGAAATGTTATGATTAACAAATACTGTTTGACTTATATTTGTGCTTCAGTGGCACCAATTAAGGCTCTCTGCAGCCAACAATATGACAACTGGAAACAGAAGTTTGGACCTCTTGGACTTAAATGCAAGGAACTAACTGGAGACACAGAGATTGATGACTTTTTTGAAATCCAAGATGCTCATCTCATTTTTACAACTCCAGTAAGTTCCCACATAATGTGCAGTCACGAAACATCTTTCCAGCAAATCTGAAGGCTTTTCTCCTTTTTCAAGGAAAAATGGGATAGCATGACTAGAAGATGGAAGGATAACTGTTTATTGACATCCATTCGTCTCTTCCTCGTTGATGAGGTCTGTTTTTTTGCATTTAGCCTGACATGATTCCAAGTTAACGATAGTATCTTACAATAGATTGCAGTGTTTTGTTAATGAATAACTTGTTTTTTTCTACATACATACCACCTTTAGGTACATGTGGTGAAAGACAAAACCCGTGGAGCCACTCTTGAGGTTGTGGTCAGCAGAATGAAAACCATGCACTTCTACCGCCAAGCTATTAATCCTGAATCAAAAGCATCTGTGAGATTTGTAGCTGTCTCAGCTACTATCCCTAATATTCAAGACGTAAGTAGTTTCACCAAGTACAAAGCCAGCCAATTAAAAAAGTTGATCTGTGTTCAGTTCGATTTTAATTATTTCCTGTTTGCAGGTATCTGAATGGCTTTCAGATGAGTCAGGGCCCGCCACGTGTCTGGAGATGGATGAAAGTCACAGACCAGTGAAACTGAGGAAAGTGGTGCTTGGCTTCCCTTGTGGAAGTAATCAAAATGAATTCAAGTTTGATCTATCTCTCAACTACAAACTTGCCAACATTATTCAGACCTACTCTGACCAAAAACCAACCCTTGTTGTAAGTGAAAGTTTATGAATGAAAATTAGTTGAGTCTTGTACACAGAAGTTGTTCAAATAAAAGAAATTCTGCATACACTAATCCATTTGTTTGAAATTTGGACAGTTTTGCTCCACAAGAAAAGGAGTTCAACAATCTGCTTCTGTGCTTGCCAAGGATGCCAGGTTTATCATGAGCATTGACCACAAACAAAGGTACTTTAGTCACATTAAAATATATTAAAATACATGCACAATCTGAATGATTACTTAGCACTATCTTTATATTTGGTTTGAAAAGGTTAATGGTATGCACAGGCCTGTTCAAGGTTCAAGAGGCGCTCAAGTTCCTTTTTTTAGAAATTTTAACAAGTTTGTGTGTGTTCAGCATCACTTAAGACAATGTTAGCACCTGTCAGCTTTAATTGTGGGGGAAAACTGGATAATTTTGAGCTCTTGTCAGCTAATTTCATCTTCTGGGTTTAAAATAAATTTTAAGGCGGCATCAAAATTGGTGATGTAATAAAAAATAATTCCTTACATTTATATAGCGCTTTTCTGGGCACTGAAAGCGCTTTACACAATTGGGGGGGGGTCTCTTCATCCACCACCGTGTGCAACATCCACCTGGATGACGTGACGGCAGCCATTTTGCACCAGACCGCACACCACACACCAGCTGATTGGTGGAGAGGAGACAGTGATGAAGCCAATTGGGATATGTAGCGCCCATCTGCCACTCGAGAGATGACATGTCAGTTTCTCATTATAATTCATAGCTCATTTAAAAGTCCCTTTATTAATCTTGGGGCGCCAAAGTGGAATGAACCACCAACTTATCCAGCAAGTTTTTTACAAAGTGGATGCCCTTCCAGCCGCAACCCATCTCTGGGAAACATTCACACACACACACACACTCATACACTACAGACAATTTAGCCTACCCAATTCACCTGTACCGCATGTCTTTGGACTGTGGGGGAAACCGGAGCACCCGGAGGAAACCAACGCGAACGCAGGGAGAACTTGCAAACTCCACACAGAAACGAACCACTGCGACCCAGCGACTCTCTTGCTGTGAGGCGACAGCACCACCTACTGCGCCACTGCTTCGCCCCATAATTCATAGCTGAGTTTTCTTATCCTATAAGAAGACCCTGCTTCTTAATTATTCATGAGAGCACATGCTTTCTGGGGGCAAGGCAGACCTGCCAAGCTATGAGACAGTGTCTGTGCATGGCAGTATTTTATTGCCGTTGATGAATGGTCGTATGTGTTTGTTTCCATGTTCCACGGGGTGTTGCATGTTTTTCCCCGCAATGCTGTCAGGGCTGATGCAGCAAAGCTGTTTGTGTGCAGTAGGTATTTTTGTCAGGAGAGCTGTATGAGAATTAGAGAATAGCGGACTTTGTCTTTTATTAGTTGAGTTCATTATTATACATCGCCTATATCCGTGCTGCTGTGTTTGTCTATGTTTAAAATCCTCCAGATTACCGGCAGGGTTAATGGTTGAAATAGACAGGGTAAGAGACCTGCTGCACTGCTACACAGTGTTTGCAGTGAAACCCAGGGATTCAGGATAAACATGATTATCTTTATAATGATATAACAAATTGTGTTTATGTGTATATGAAATTACGAGTAACATATGTAGCAGGGCATTAAATTACTTACTATTTATTTCTTTGCATTTTTAACTTTGTAAACTATAAAATCATGAGTCTCCTTACGGTTTGTGTTGTGAGCCAACTAACAGTTGTTCGCTCCCCTCTTTTTCCCCTGTTCTGCTGGCCACGCCCACTCCTCCCTCTGCTTAGAGCAGCCACGCCCATCATGAAACATTTTTTGAAAAAATTCTGAGGTACACTTAAATTGAAAAAGAGGGGTTTCATGACCCTTTAAGTACACCTTATTGTTAGTATTGGTTTATTATGTGATAGAAATGAGTGCTTAATTGATCCTTCGCAAAGCCCCAGCCTCCTTTTCACTGTCTGACATGCTTTTCAGAATCAGCCACGCGCTCCTCTATCGATTTGTGCTCTCCAGGGAAATAGTTTATAGTTTTTGTACAAGTTACACACTGATTTTATACAAAAGCCGACATACAGGTCTGCATTATGCATACAAGAGAAATATTTCCGTTGTTAGCATAAATGAAAATAAAATAAAGACTAGCTTTAGTCTGCAATGTATAATGTTTGGGAAGTTTGGATCATTTACATACAATTACAATGATACACATTGATTCTCAACGCATAATTCACAAACTCAGTTCAGCAGTGGTGTTTTAATAATGCTCAGTTGGTACTAAAGGGGCTGCACGGTGGTGCAGTGGGTAGCACGTTCGCCTCACAGCAAGGTAGCTGGTTCGAGCCTCGGCTGGCTTATGAGCAGTCTTTTCTTTCAGCAGCTCAGTGGATATTTTCAGTAGACCCTAAAGACATCTAGTCATCTGCAATTATAACTCTTTATCTCTTTTGCAGACTGGTGAAATATGCAAACTCTCTGCTTGATGCAAAACTCAGAGGTAAGAATGTTACTTAAATTTCTTCTACTGTATGTTCTTCATGAACAATGGTCACTGTTTGGTGAAGGTAAATTAAACAGGTTTACTTATACCTTTTACAGATCTATTTGTTTATGGCATTGGATATCATCACGCTGGCATGGATGTGTCCGACAGGAAGATCACCGAAAACGCATTTACAGTGGGTGACTTGCCAGTTTTATGTAAGCTCTGCAACTTTATTTTCACTTATTTACTTCTGATTACACATTATTCAGTATGCATTATTATATATATATATATATATATATGTGTGTGTGTGTGTGTGTGTGTGTGTGTGTGTGTGTGTGTGTGTGTGTGTGTGTGTGTATATATATATATATATATATATATATATATATATATATATATATATATATATATATATATATATATATTTTTTTTTTTTTTTTTTTTTTTTTTTAATATATTTTTAGTTACAACAAGTACTCTAGCCATGGGTGTGAATATGCCAGCCCACCTTGTGGTAATCAAATCCACAATGCACTATGTTGGTGGTGCATGTGAGGAGTACAGTGAAGCTGACCTGTTACAAATGATTGGAAGAGCTGGCAGACCACAGGTACTATTAACAAATATTAATATTATTACAAACACAAAGTGCCAGCTCTAAAAGCAGAGTTGTTAGTAGTAAAACACAAAATCTCAGCTAGTTACAGTATTCAGATTTGGACAATAATCACTTGCTTTGGTTTTTGTTTAGTTTGACACAACAGCAACTGCAGTAATCATGACACGGCCTCAGACAAAGGACAAATACATGCATTTCTTGAGTGGCTTAGACTGCATCGAGAGCAGGTATACACCTAATCACATTTTGTTCTGTTAGAAATTTTAGTTGCATTTTCTGTTCTTTTTAAATAGATCTTATTAACAAGTTGATTTATTTGTTACTTATGAATTTGACATGTACAGCAAAATAAACATTTTTCAGTTTGCATACAAATCTGGTGGAGCACTTGAATGCAGAGATAGTTCTTCACACCATATCTGATGTGAACATGGCTCTGGACTGGATCCGCTCTACTTTCCTGTACATCCGTGCTTTGAAAAACCCCAAACACTATGGTAAACCTTAAACCATGAGTACACTGAAGATACAGACATCAGCCAAAGCTCTTCTTTATTAGCCTCTCATTTCACAGGCTTTCCCCCTGAGGTTGACAAATGTGGAATTGAGACTAAATTACAAGGTATGAAAATTAATAAATTAAATCGTGAATCAGTTGTTGTTCAATGGCTAAAGGCTGATTTATACTCGACCCGTTTGCTTGAGTGCGCATGGCGACTGTGACGCCATTGCTCTGTTTGCTGAGGTTCGCTTTGGGTTCACATGACATGATTTAGACTGGAACAGTCTTTGCGCAGTGTTGCATTTCATTTGAGTTGAATGTGAACGACTTTGAAGAGACTTTGTCTGAAACAGGTACGCCTGTACAGACATCTTTATGATCCATCCATGCGTGATCATTGGGATAACCAGATGACCAATAATTTTTGGCTAGAAATTGCAACAGCCATGGGAAAGGAAAAAAGTTTTTGTTAAAAAGTTTAGAAAAACTTGAGGGATAAGTTCGTTAAAACCAAAAAAGAGAGGCCATGGCAAAATTACAGAATGTTTTTCCACCATTCATAGGTTTTACACTGATGTATATTTTACAATTTTGAATTTAAAATAATTTAATAGTTACAAAATAAAATGAAGTAACAAATTATTTCTTTGATAACTGGAAAACAATATTTGATCCTATGGATTTACAATATACTGATGCCCTATTTTTCTAGGTTGTATTGGTGATAATGGTCAGGAGTATTGGACCATTATTGCCTTTTTAGCATAAATGTAGAGGACACAAACTAGCCAGACAATAATGTGTGAATTGTAGAGTGGGCTAAATAAAAAAAAACAGCAGTATTTTTCAGTAAGTTTACTTTTTTGCTTTTATTATTTCCATAATAAAATATATATATTTGTAGAGCAACCTGTGTTCTGTTGTCAATAATATTTTAATAAGCTTTAATAGGTAGAACTACTGTTCGAGATATGAACAAAAGCAAGGGATGCATCAAAGTTTGATTTAAAAAAAAATCTTGAATGCTTATAAAAATCTTTATAATCATTAAAATAATTCATAAAAATAATACAAATAATTAGTTAAAAAGGTCTTGAACGAATGATATGATAATGATATGACATAGTTCCGGAAACTTCCTACTACTATTTATCTATTTATTAACAGGTCAAGTATAAAAGCCTTGTTCGTTTCCTGAGGTGCATGCACAGTCAGCGGAGGTCCGTTTGGGCTACTGTTATAAAAACATCATTGACGTTGTGTGTTTCAGAACTGTGCTTGAAGAACCTCAACTCTTTGGCCTCTTTCAACCTGATTACCATGGATGAAGACATTAACATCAAGCCCACAGGTTACTGATACCATTCTCCTCGCCCAATATATATATATATATATATATATATATATATATATATATATATATATATATATATATATATATATATATATATATATATACATACAAACCATTATTATACAATAACTTGCATAATTACCCTAACCTGCCTAGTTAACTTAATTAACCTAGTTAAGCCTTTAAATGTCACTCTCAGCTGTATAGAAGTGTCTTGAAAAATATCTAGTCAAAAATTATTTACTGTCATCATGGTGAAAATAAAATAAATAAGTTATTAGAAATGAGTTATTAAAAGTATTATGTTGAAAAACATTTAGAATATCTTCTAGAAATTGGGCGGAAAAAAACAGGGGGCCTAATAATTCAGTGGGGCTAATAATTCTGACTTCAACTGTGTGTGTGTGTGTGTGTGTGTGTGTGTATGTATGTATGTATGTATGTATATATATATATATATATATATATATATATATTTTTTTTTTTTTTTTTTAGTTATTAAATTTATTTTTAAGTAACTCTACCAATTTTGCTTTTGATCACAATGTTCATATACGTGAAATTGTCGCCCACAGAGACTGGAAAACTCATGGCTAGGTACTGTGTTGCCTTTGACACTGTGAAGCAGTTCAGCATGGTGACTGGCACAGAGACCTTACCTGAGCTGGTAAGACTGTATTGTTGTTTCTTCATTTCTAGATCCAGGTGACTGCTTCAGACATACATCATACAATACATTATTAGCATAGAAATCATTTTATCACTTTCTAGATTGAAATGATATCGAAAGCAAAAGAGTTCAGTGACATGCAATTAAGAGTAAATGAGAGAAAAACCTTGAACACATTGAATAAGGATAAAAACCGAACCACCATCAGGTCAGAGTTGTCTTCATCTACCTAAAACACACAGTTAGAGTTCTGTGTTTCTCTATTAACACTTGTAAACTGTTATATTTTAATTTTAGGTTTCCAATAGAAGGGAAGATCAAAAGCAACGACATGAAAGTGAATTGGTGAAGTCTTGCTTTTGCTGTTTGATTGTATAATTTTACCCCACTGATGTCCTAAAATGTTTTTCATTATTTATGCATGTAATTATATTCTCATCCTAGTCTGATACAAGCTCAGCTTGGCTGCATCCCCATTCAGGAGTTTGGACTCATACAGGATACTGGAAAAATATTCAGAAATGCAGTTAGAGTTAGCAGATGTATGTTAATAACATGACCTTGTTTAATGTCTCTAAAGCTTTAAATCTCTTTGATGGCATGGTAAAAGTACAGTTTTTTGCCTCTTAACAAAGATTTAACTAAATGCTGCATTTGATCTCTTCAAGATCTGACTGAGTTTCTCTGTCATCACTCCAAATCGAACTTTGCAGCTCAACTCAACGCTTTAATTCTTGCCAAATGTTTTCGAGCCAAACTGTGGGAAAACTCACCCTACATTTCCAAACAGCTTGAGAGGATAGGTAATAGTATATGCTTCCTTTTTTTATATACTGTATATATAACAGAAGTCGCAATAGACTTTCTCATTGTCCGTCATTTTGATGGAGAGGGTTGTAAAAATTCCGTCATAACCTATTATTGATCGTTATTTAATTTGCAGACTTTCTAATCGCTTTTTTTCATCCATATTTTAATAGTTAACTTGCACGACGAGCATATAGGCTAAATTATTCATTTATTTATTTGACAAATGAACAAAAACACTTATCTGCCTTAACTCATATCTTCCTCCTGCGTCAACCTGAACTGGGTGCTTGCCTGTGCGTAATCAAACGCATAAAAGGAGACTGATGCAGAGGCAGTTGTCATTAAATTTTGTGTCTTTGCCTCGGAAAGTCGACTTCTCTTGACCAAAAAACAGAATTAGTGCCACTTCAGCCAGCGTTTTGTAGTTAGGAAACATTTCTCCTAAGGCTGTGATCAGAACAAAGTTTGCTGGATTCTCTGAATACGGTATTTCCCGATCCTGCAAACACTCGTTTCACTGGGAAAAAATACCAATGCACGCTCTCCTGGTGCAGAAGGAGCGCTGCACCCAATTACAATAAAAAAAAAAACTGTACCCCTCTGCGTTCCGTAGTGCTCACAACGCACATCAAAGCACCTGACCTGCTTGCTGCCGTTTGGTTTGGTCCACTGCATCACTTCCTCTTTTTTCACCTTTATTATTAATATCACAACTATTTGCTCGTTTAAAGAAACTTCTCACACTCAGCTGCTGTGACATTTTTGAACTGTACGCAGAGGTGACAAAGAGGAGACAAAACAAGGACAAACGTGGAAATTACAGTTAGCTACAAATTACAATAGATCACCCTCAGCATAATCCGTCAAAATGATAGATCACCTTCAGATTTTTCCATCAATGATGGAAAATATTCGGTTTACGCGACCTCTGATATACTACAGCATAAATATTACATCTATGTGAAGTCCCCACAAGAATATCAGACCAGATGTGTGTGTGTGTAGATGAAACCTAGGGTTAAAAATGTGTTGTACTCTGATGTGTTTTTTATTATTGAGATCTTCTTTTGTAGGATTATCACTTGCCACTGCGTTGGTGAATGCAGGCCTTACGACATTCAGCAAAATTGAGCAGACCAGTCCTAGAGAATTGGAGCTAGTACGTTGAAATATCCTTTCATTTGAGTCTCAATGCCCTTTTTGTTGTTACAGTAGTAGCACTAACATAATTTTATCATTATTATTATTATTTGTTATTTTCTGGCAGATTGTCAACAGGCACCCTCCATTTGGAAACCAGATTAAGGAAGCCATCAGCAAACTTCCCAGATATGAAGTTAGTTTGGAACAGGTAGGATTTCATATTTGTAGTCTTTCTAACTCATTCAAATTGTGAAACTACATGAAATATTTATACTTCAAAACAAATAATATCTCCACATAAAACACGAAACTATTTTCACATATACATTAATATAGTAATTTTCACATGTACATTATAAGTTTTAATATGAATTCTTAATGGTGAAAAGACAGCAATTTCATTCATTCATTCATTTTCTTTTCGGCATAGTCCCTTTATTAATCTGGGGTCGCCACAGCGGAATGAACCGTCAACTTATCCAGCATATGTTTTACACAGCAGATACCCTTCCAGCTGCAACCCATCTCTGGGAAACACCCATGCATTCTCATTCACACTCATACACTACATACAATTAGGCTTACCCAATTTACCTATACCGCATGTCTTTGGATTTGTGGAGGAAACCGGAGCACCCGTAGAAAACCCACACGGATGCGTGGAGAACATGCAAACTCCACACAGAACTGCCAACTGACCCAGCCGAGGCTCAAACCAGCGACCTTCTTGCTGTGAGAGTTCTACCCACTGCGTCGCCTAAAACAGCAATTCAAGTCATCATAATTTTACTTTTTCAAACATGATTGTATTGACCATATTCTTTAATGCAGAAGTGCATTCGTTTTAGAATTTCCGAGTCAGTTGCCTATGGGAGAAATGACTAAGAATAATAAATCACAGAAATCACTGCTCTCACTTCTGCAGATCTATGTGCCCTCCAGAAACTTGCGTTCTGTTAATGAACGTCGCCTCGTGGTTCAATCCCGAAGAGGGAAGAAATCACTTTCGCGAACGCTCACGCTCAATCTGCCCAGTTGGTGGAATGAACTCCCTAACTGCATCAGAACAGCAGAGTCACTCGCTACTTTCAAGAAACGACTAAAAACTCAACTATTTAGTCTCCACTTCACTTCCTAATCTGCAATTGCCTCTCTGAATATCACACTAACTGTACCCAAAAAAAAAAAAACTAATACTACTAATACTTTCCTTCTTAGACTTTACAGACCTGAAACTTGCCTATAGCACTTATTCATTGTTGCTCTTATAGTTGTGTAAATTGCTTCCTTGTCCTCATTTGTAAGTCGCTTTGGATAAAAGCGTCTGCTAAATGACTAAATGTAAATGTAAATGTAAAACAGTCAAACTACTTGCTCTACAAACAAGTGAAGAGTTCAGATGCAAAACCCTCTAATTCCATCAGACCTCTTTTTTGTAAATGAGCATTTTCTATCAGGCTTCTATAATCAAGTTTAGCAGTTTCATTTTACAGGTAATGATAAGGTTATTAGCTAGTACATTTTTTTTTTAAACTGCCACTTTAGATAATTATTTGATTTTTAAGAAGGTAGATTTTCTTTTGCGTCTAAACCAGCTAAATTCACTTGTGCTTTTTTTCAGCAAAAACCTCTAAATCTGCAAAAACAAGACAGTGTAAATAGTTGAAAAACATTGCAAGAATTAGATGCTTTGTTTCCAGTGAAGACTTAGAGAAACTTGTTTAAGCTTGCATCAGCAGCAGGGTGGATTACTGCAACGGCCTCCTCACTGGCCTTCCCAAAAAGACAGTCAGACAATTGCAGCTCATCCAGAATGCTGCAGCCAGGATTCTGACCACAACCAGGAAATCAGAGCACATCACACCTGTCCTCAGGTCTTTAGACTGGCTCCCAGTTACATTTAGAATAGATTTTAAAGTATTATTACTTGTCTATAAATCACTAAATGGCCTAAGAGCTAAAAACATCACAGATATGCTCACTGAATACAAACCTAACAGATCACTCAGATCTTTAGGATCAAATAAACTAGAAATTCTAAGAGTTCAGTCAAAGCAGGGTGCATCAGCTTTCAGCTACTACGCCCCTCACTGCTGGAATCAGCTTCCAGAAATGATCAGCTGTGCTCCAACATTAGGCACATTCAAATCAAGACTGAAAACACATCTGTTTAGCTGTGCCTTTACTGAATGAGCACTGTGCTACGTCCGATAGATCCCACTATTATGTCTTTCTTTTATTCTTTTATAACATGTTTTAACACATTTTGATCAGTTTTTATCTGTTTTTAAGCATTTTTATTGTTTTCTTATTCTTGTCTTGTTTATGTAAAGCACTTTGAATTGC
Organism: Danio rerio; assembly: GCF_052040795.2. Classification (NCBI taxonomy): domain Eukaryota; kingdom Metazoa; phylum Chordata; class Actinopteri; order Cypriniformes; family Danionidae; genus Danio; species Danio rerio. The sequence continues at coordinate 25,921,412 of NC_141022.1, forward strand.
CACTGTGTAAGAAATGTGCTATATAAATAAACTTGCCTTGCCTTGAAAAATCACTAAAGATGCAATTAGAATATCCAAATACCAAATATAAAACAAATAACACAGACCACCTAAAATTAAAAATATTCTGTTGTGGTAACCCCTGATAAACCAGGGACAAAGCAAAAGGAAAATGAATTAATTAAATCTGTCAAGTGCATTAATCAATAGCATTAAAACTGATATTAATAAAAAACAATATGTTGGCATTTCTGATATTTGGAATTTATATTTAATGTAAATAGAACAATTTAAACATTGTAAACTAAGCTTGTTAGATTCAAATAATGTAGTGTAAAAACATTGTGAAACATAAATATGGATTGACCAATAATATAAAAGCTTATCAGACACATAGGTAGTATAAAATTATAATAATAATGTATAGTTTTATACATTATGTTTTTAAAAATATCTCACATTAGGCAATAAAACACATGGTAGGCCTACTAGGCAAAAAGGGGATGTCTCTTAGACTCCTTTAAAAGCTGTCATTCACTGCGCCAGACTTTGCACCCCAGTTTGGGAACCGCTGACCTAAAGCATTCACTCAATGCAAAGAGCATAGAATCACCAAGAGGCGATGCTCTAGTGGTTCTCAGACTGTGGTGGGCTTCCTTCTAGTGGTACACGGAGGAATGAAATATGTCATGTACATCCTACATATATTTCAAAATTTATTAAAAATGATGTATATATTATGCCATATATGACATATAGTCTATATTTCTGAGGTAATCTGCCACGTTTTTTTTAAATGTGCAGAGTTGTAGCTGCTTTACTGGGCCTACTACGTTACTATATTTCAATACTGCTCATTTTGATGGTACTTGGAGAGACAATTTTTTTCTGAGGTGGTACTTGATGAAAAAAGTTTGAGAACCACTGCTCTAGTGCGATTTGGGAAACAGCCACTAGTGTCACGCGGTGGCCATTTTGGAATAAAAATTCCAATAGAACAACAGCATATTATAAGTCTGTAAGATAAATTATTAAAAGTGCTGATAATTGTAATAGTAATTGTGGTAGTGTTGTATTGTTGTCTTTCAGGTTGTATCTCAGCTCTAATGTGCTTTTTAAATAAATAAAAAACAAAGCAGCTGTTTGCCATTGCGACAGCAAGAAGATCCAATGGACGGCCGATCGCTTTCACTCCTAAATGGCGGAATCCGGGGCTGTTGCTGGGCACTGCTGTTTCAATAGGACGTTCTTTTGAGTGTAGCCTCTTGGTGATTCAACACTCTTTGCTCAATGTCATTAGCTCATTTTTGGCGGAAGTGGCGTTTAGTGGCTTTTGCATCTGAACTTTTCAAGTGTTTGCATGATTATACAGAAAAAACAGAATCATATAAGAAAATATCAGTTTGCAACATGAAGCAGCATAATGAGCAGTTTTTAACGTCTTAAAATGAATGGAACTGAATGAGACCGGAAGTCTCGAGCCAAAAAGATTTTAAATTGCGCCCGCTCGAACACAAAGAATAAGGCGAAAATAATGTAATAATTTCTTCTAGATTCCACGATACAGTCCATCCACAGCTGAGATTGTTTTCACAGTCAACATGAATAACTTTAAGGAGTTGGCACTGAAGCGGACAGCGCCAGACCACCATTATGTCACTCTTATTGTTGGAGATTGTGACAATAAGGTGGTCTTCCAACAAAAAATCTCGTAAGTTCTATGTTATTTATTTGTCATTAGCAAACCTTTTTTTTTTTTTTGAACGATGGAATCAATGCATGTTTTTCTTTTAAGGGACACTTTGCTCTTGAAGTCTGGGAGCTGGTCAAAGAGAATTGAGGTGACAAGATCACCAAAGGGAGAGGAGCTCAGCATTCATTTGATAAGCTCTGAATATGGTCAGTGGTCATATATTATGTCTGACAAACACTTAAACAAGTCATAATGGTTTTTGGATGCTCACAGTAACATATATATTTGACCTACACAGAAACATACAGAGCGATCTGATTACAGATTTCTATTATTATTGTAGAGTGATGAATATGTGTTGATTGTGTAGTGGGTCTGGACATACAGCAGGACTACAGCGCCCACTACTCAGGAGTGCAGGGTTTGCAAGCTGATTTCTCCATTACAGAGAAACCAACATGGAGATTTCAGAGGATTCATGACACAATGAAGAAGAGACAAGGCCCCACAGTCGCAACTCCCAATTCTTCAGTCAACGGTCAGACTCAATAACTAAGATGTCAGTTTTATTATTTAAAGAATGATTATTATATCAAAATGTACTATTATTATTATGCATTGACCAGAGATGCACTGATCGAGATCTGGCTGGTCTTCTGTCCGATTCAGTCAGTCCGTTTTGTTAGGAGTGACATCATAAATATGCCCATGCCTGAATGGCCAGCTAAGTATTAAATGTGAAAAATTTGACAAAACTTGACAAATTAATGCCGTCAGTTAAACATAATGTAAAACACTACAAAGAGACAAAAGTCTTGTTGCCTATCCAAGTTTAAGGAACTACAAATAATAACTTCTAGTTGATCATTTGGTATTAGAAGTGGCTTATATGAAAGGTAAAGACCTCAAATGTCTTGATTTTTAATGATTTGATTAGGTCAGTAAAGTCTGCCTTTGCTTAGACAAAAGTCTTGTCACTTAACAGCAATAATGTACAGTAAAAGTCATATGACGAAAAGTCATAGTGCAGTGGAAAAAGAATGAATATAGTGTATGATGCCTATGAGCTTGGACTACTGCATTCATAAAGCTCTTCAGTGACTCAAAAAACTTATTAATAAAGTTATTAATAATGGCAAAGAAAGCGTTCTTGCAGGACTCCCAGAGTTCATCAAGATTCTATAGATTCATCTTAAATGCCTCGCCCTTTATCTTACCAGACAAGCTCTATACAGTTCATCTTTTGTGACTGGGCTGGCCAATCCTGGAGCACCTTGACCTTCTTTGCTTTCAGGAACTTTGATGTGAAGGCTGAAGTATGCGAAGGAGCGCTATCCTGCTGAAGAATTTACCCTCTCCTGTGGTTTGTAATTTAATGGGCACCACTAATGTCTTGATACCTCAGGCTATTGATGTTGCATCCACTCTGTAGATCTCTTGCATGCCCTCATACTGAATGTAACCCCAAACCATGATTTTTCCTTCACCAAACTTGACTGATTTCTATGAGAATCTTGGGTCCATGCAGGTTTTTGTGATCATTGAAATGCAGTTCAACAGATGATTCATCAGCAAAATCTACCTTCTGACACTTTTTCAAATGATCAACTAGAAGTCAAGTTATAATTTGTTGCCCTTGCAACTGGGATTGACAACTTTTGATTGTAGACTTTTGTCAGGTAGTTTTAGTCATTTATAATTTTTCTTTGAAGCTAGCTATATCAGTCATAAGTAAGTTTATAGAAAACATCAGTTGCGTTTAAGTTGTCAGCATTTGCTCTGCTAGAACAAAACAGAATGAGAAATTAAGTATCTATTGGACAATGCAAATCTATGCAATTATTTATTTATTCATTCATTTTCATTCGTTCTTTCATTCATTTACTTTTCGGCTTAGTCCCTTTATTAATCCAGGGTCACCACAGCGGAATGAATCACCAACTTATCCAGCATATGTTTTATGCAGCGGATGCCCTTCCAGCTGCAGCCCATCACTGTGAAAAATCCATACACACTCATTCACACACATACACTAGTACAGACAATTTAGCCTACCCAATTCACCTATACCACATTTTTGGACTTGTGGGGGAACCCGGAGCACCCAGAGGAAACCCAGGCTAACATGGGAAAAACATGCAAACTCCACAAAGAAACACCAACTGACCCTGCTGAGGCTCGAACCAGCAACCTTCTTGCTGTGAGGCGAACATGCTACCCACTGCGCCATAATATATAATAAGTATATGCTTATCTTTTTACTTTTGTAGAATAAAAAAGGAAAAGTTATAAAACCTTATGAAAATTGTTGTTTATCCTGTTTGGGAGAAGCAGTAATATTTTTTATTTGGAAAAATGGAATAAAGTGTTTTCTCTATGCTGGAATAGAAAACCTGAATCAACAAATTCAATTATAGTATTATTACCTCTAGAGTTTTCATTAGCATCTGTGCTCCCAAAGAGCATCTCACGCCTTCAAATGCCATCATGGATTCACTGCATGTCAACATTGTTTTTTGAGGCACAAGTAATTCATTATATAAGAAAAAGACTCACTCAGCTTTTCTTTCCACAGCAAGATTTTGGTTTGATATTTAACATCAGTTTATCAGAAAGTGACCATTGTGTTTGGGATGACTTGTTGGAAAGAGGGTGGAATTATGGCTCAGCGGTTAGCACTGTTAACTCACAGCAAGAAGGTCGCTGGTTTGTGTTTTAGCTGGGCCAGAATACCTTTTTGTGTAAAGCCTGCATGTTCTCCCTGTGTTTTCATAGATTTCCTCCGGGTGCTCCAGTTTCCCCCACATTTCAAAGACAGGCAGTATATTGTACTGCAGTGGTCACCAACCTTTTTAGGCCAAGAATCCTAACCTCGGTCTTGCTAAAGGCAAAATCTACCCTTTAAAAAAACACTTAACTGTTAAATATTTATTTTTACATTTTTTATTAGCATTTGTTTAAGATCTGTAATTTAAATTTCTACTTAAATAACTAACAATAAAAATTATTAGGGCCTACATCATTACATACCAAAACATTATGATATAATTTAGTAATTTTAACTGTGCAATATTTTGCAGCATAAATGCACAATGTCATAAGAAGGCAAATCGCTGCTTGCAGCTGGATAATATTGTGGCAGCTTAGAGTCCAACCACATCATATGTGTTGTTTCAGTTAAGAGGCACCTTTTTAAAGATGTTTTTAATTAGCAGTGAGAGTTTTGCGAGCTTCTTATGTGCCATGGGTTTTTGCAGTTTCATAAAAACGTCTATTGTATTAACTCTCTTTGCTGTTGGCGCGCATAGAAAACTTGAGCGTGTCCCAATGCGCATGTGTTGTTCCCTATTAGTGCACACAATCCATGTGTCTCCATTTAAAATAATGAACTTGAGTGCACAAAAGACCCTTATCACTTTGAGGCTGGCTCCTTGTTGAATGTCATTTGAAGAACTTTATATTGACGTTTAAAAACAGCAGTTGGGTTAAGAAAAATAAAGAGAGACGCATCACTATGCGTTTCTTGTACTTGTTCTGTCATTTTTGGGATCTACTGGTAAAGAGATAAAAAATCTACGAGACAGTCAAGATCAACAAGTTGGTGACCACTGATGTAGTGTATGTGTGTGTGTAAATGAGAGAGTGTATGAGCAGTGGGTGTTCCAAAGTTAGTGTACAGTGAGTAGCTACTGTCTGGTCTAATCATCACTTATTTAAACTCGCCTGACTCCCTTGATGTTCTGCTACCTTCTTTGCATTCTTTCTCACCTGTCATCCCCTTATCACCTCTCATCCATGGTCTCCCTCCTGCAAACAAAAAAATCTAAAATATATCCATATCACTGCATTCTGGCATAATCAGTGCATTTCTAAATAAAACCATTAAGAATTACTAAATGGCTTAAATAACATAGTAATGTTCGACGGTTATATTCAAATTCATATAGACATTCTCTTCGTGGATCAAGTTGCTCCAAACATGGTTAAGAGAAATTGCCATCATCTCTGCAAAAACAAAGAGCTCTGTAGACATGACTGCTGTGAGTACAAGAGGTTTTAGGTGATCCTAGACTGCTCTCATTGTCTGTACTGGTTCATTCATGCCATTTCTTTTTTTAGGCAAAATTGGAGTCAAAAGGACTGTACTACAGTCAAATGTCTCCTCATACCTTGACAACCTAAAAATGAGAAATGAGAAACTTTGTGAGACTCCTGTGAAGCGATTGAAGGTCAGAATTCTTATAATCAGGATTACATTTACACAACGGTCAGAAAATGTAATTCATTATATCCTAATAGTTCAGCTGCATGGCAAGATTTTGTTTTGTAAGATATACTGTATTTTCAATTGAGTTTTGACTTTTTCTTTAGATGATGATGAATAATGGCACAGCAGCTGTAAGCATGCAGCAGTTCTCCTACAAACCCAAAGATACACTTTTTGCTGCCAAGAGGTACTCCAGTGTTTCTATTATTAAACTTTAAGTTCACCTAAAAACAAAACTGACTCACTTTTAGTCGTTCCAAATCCCTGTGACCTTCGTTTAATATTTGAAACAAAAATTAACATATTTCTGTCATCCTCTATAGACAGCATGGTTCCAGACTCAAAAAAAAAAAAAAAACAACTTCATGCATCTGTTTCATTTCCCCTGTGACAGTATAGTGTGTGTGTTCATGAGCACTGTGCACTGATGTATGCCCACACAAGGTTTTCTCTGTTTGAAACAAAGCACAGGCACATCCGAGGTAAACGTCAGGCACAACTGAGCCCGGCATGTGAATGTGTGTCTTATCCTGACACAGAGAAAAAGAGACTGTTGAATAAAATCATTGTTTTAGATTTATGTGCAAGCAAATGTATTCTTAACTGTTTTGAGATTTTGTTTTGGCATTTGTTTGGACTATTGCTGTATATGGAGGATAAGGGACCTCTCAGATTTCACCAACATAGGCTCATTCTAAAAACATAGCTCTATATGCATTTCTGGAGATCGTGAATTATGTAGACAGAACATTGTATGTCATCCTTAAAATGAATGCAAGGTGGCGGTATGACGCCATTCCTTTTCACGCTTACCAGCTGACCTCTTACCTACATATAGATGGCTTTTCTGCTGTCACCAGTTTCAGTTCCAGAAAGCAGATAAGACAAAAACAAAAGGCAAAAAATGAATAAACAACAGGGTGAGAATGTGGTAAAATCTTAAAACACGGTAAAAATGAGGCAGCCGCAAGGGCTTTTCTTTTCCTGCATTGCTCTTTAAAACCCTGTTGGTTGGATTAGGGGAAGTGGGTGGGCGCTGGTCAATCGGTGCTTTTAAAAAACACTAACGGTTGGTTTTACAGAAGGGGGTTTTATGCAAGAAGAGCGGGCGCAAATGGCACACCCAAGAGAAATTTGAGATCTCCGCCTCTGCTGGATTCGCGAGAACAAAAACTACCAAAAACAAAGTTTGATGTATTTAGCACTCTCCAGAAATGTATATATGAGTACACATTCAGAAAGAGTCTGGGTTGGAGTTTACCTTAAATATCTTGATTTTGTCGATTAACATAAGATTGCGTAATTAATAACATAATTTTTGTGTGAACAAATTCTTTATCATGTCAAGATTGAATTCTTTTTTACATTGATGATGTTTTTATTTATTCTTAAGGTTTGAAGGAAGTCAGTGTTACACTCAGAGTGCTTATCAAATCCAGGATCTAGAGGCCAGTTTTGCCACTCCATCCCAGAATTCATCATCTGAGGCATGGCATGATGGTATGTTTACTCTTACGCACATACACTTAAAATGTGTGTACTAAGATATTACAGTTACCAAGATTGTGAGGTCAATTCAGTTTTACTATATAGCTTCCTTGTGATACTATTACCGTTTTTATTTAGAAAACAGTATTTTTATTACTATTTAGAAAACTAATTTTTTACATTTGTTATTTAATTTGTGTGCTTCTGAGAGCCCCTGTTCATTTTATGGCACAGCAAATGCTTGTAAAATTCAAAATGTACTAAAATAATTTATATTAAAACATTAATACCAAAATATACTTTATTTAAACTCTCATAACAATGGCATTTTTAAGGACATTATCTGCTAAAATAATGCTGAAAGATTAACTCTAAGGTTTTCATTTCCAAACTATTTACAGGTTACATTGATGAGCTGGGAGATGGATATACTGAACATGTAAACCCGGCATTAGAACATCCTCAACCGTCTGATTTACCTCAAAGTACAGTGGTGTAGAGTTTCTGTAGAGATATTTGCCAAATAGTATTTATGTTAAAAAACTAGTTCACCAAAAAATGAAAATTCTGTCAGTAATTACTCACCATCATTTTGTTTTAATCCCCTGAGACCTTCATTCTTCTTCAGAACAGAATTAACATATTTTAGATTGTTCATCATAGACAACAATGGTCCTGAGGTGTTCAAAGTCCAGAAAGTGAACCAAAAGCATCATCAAAACTTTCCATGAGGTTTAAATTAACCATTATCTTGTGTTCACCTATTTCTTCTGCATTAGATCAGGGTGCATGTTTACTATGGGACAAACGATGCTTGTTTGTTGCACTGTAGTAATAAACACACACTGACCTGACAAGGGAGAGAAGCTATGGCTGACAAAAGTCATATTTACAGTTTTATTTTGTCATACAAATGTGTTCTTGGAGCTTTGTAAAATTACAGTTGAACCACTTAAATCACACAGAATGTTTTGGTTCCTTATTTTTTCGTAATCGTTGCTGTATATAGAGGATAAGGGAGCATATCTAAATTATCCTATTTTGTGTTCAGAAGGTGAGCAAAGTTATCTCGGATTGGAAGGACATGAGGGTGAGTAATTAATAAAAAAAACTTTCACTTTTGGATGAACTAATCCCTTATTATTTGACCCTGTACCACATAACTAGTCATAATTTTTTGAAACTGATTCTTCAATTTTTTTAAAAATTCCATTTTTTCATCTGAAAGCTGATAAATAAGCTTTCCATTAATGTATGTTTGGGATAGGACAATATTTAGCCAATGTTTGAAAATCTGGAATCTGACAGTTCAAAACATATGTAATAAGATGAAATTCTCCTTTAAAGGTCTCCAAATTAAGTTCTTAGCAATATTTATTACTAATCAAAAATTCTGGTTTCAGATTTTTATTATTTATGGTGGGAAATTTACAAACTCTGCATGTAACATGACCTTAAAATAATATATAATGACCTTGGTATATAAATCGACAATTTTCTACAAATATACCAACCAAAACCGACTTAAAACTGGTATTGTAGTCCAGGATCACATATATAAATAATAATAACAGTAATAACAATATTAATAATAATAATATCAATAATAACAATAGCCTGGTCATAAAACTGAAATGTTAAATATAATCTTTTCAGAGATGACATTTGACAGTCAGCCTAAGCCACACAGTGATGGAAACATGCCCAGGATCACTCTTAATAAAGCAAGAGTTTATTCAGACTTAAACGACAGCACCGACAGGACAGGTCTCAGGTCTGATTTTCCTGATGTGACCTTTGACCTGGGAGTAAACTATTGGGATGATTTTGATGACAGAAACCTGGTTGATGCAAGTAATGTATGCTGTGAATCCCAACAATTTAACCCTATGACAGAGCACCATCAGCCTACACATTCTGGTTAGATAAGTTCATCTTATAATTTTTCCATTTCATTATATATTTTTGAATGTCTAGATTTTAGTAAAACTGTCCAATAATATGTATTTTTATGTATGTGGAGGTTTGTCTAGTGGTTTGTCTCATTGTCCAGCACAAACGTTGCAAGAAACTGTTAGTCCTGTCTTACCACAAAGGTAAGTAAAAGGGCTATTTTCCCTCTTTATTTCAATATCTAGCAGTGATTTAGTTTAATTTGTGTAGATGTTGTATATATCTTTTTTTTAATCACTTAAATTTTTTTGTTTTACTTATTATTTATTTAATATTTATTTTTTTATCTAATCCTGAACCAGTGCTATTTCATGCAAGTATAACTTTGTGAGTTTGTGGATAATTCCTATGAATTTGTACGGTCTCTTTCATACAGTTTAGTACGATTTGCTCATCTTCCAATGACGGATGGTTTTACTTTGTGGGCTTAGGTGCCATGCCTTCTTTTAATTGTACAGTTTCACATGTCTCAATGGATATGAATTCCTTTAAATTAGCCACTAAATTGACAAAATGTGAATAATTAAATATATATATATATATATATATATATTTTTTTTTTTTTTTTTTTTTTAAGTGTGAAACTGATATATATATTAGTCAAAATCTCAAGTGGACGAAAAACATTGACAGAATAAGAGTTGTTCAATAGTTAGAGGGCAATGGTAATGGAAGATTCTGATCCACTTTAAATGTTGACTACTTTATGTTGAGTGACAGTTAAGGGGTTAATAAATTTAATGATTCAAGAGCAGTTATGCACAAACCTGATTTCACCAAGTAGGACATGTTCCTGGATTAACATCTACAGTATGTTGTTCCTGGAACAGCATTCTAAACAGCCAATCAGAATTAGGGGTATGTTAACAGTTTATGTTAAACTTAAGCTTACAGTTAGGTTTATGCACTTCTACATTATTGTCCAACTATTATTCCCCTCTGATTTAGTGAATACTCTACAGTTAGGGTTGGGTTTAGGGGTAGGGAATAAGTATGGATTACATTTTCTAACAAAAATGATGTCCCAGCATTAACACAGATGTTAATCCAGAATCGCATCGTACTTGGCAAAATAATGGCGTGCAGCAGTTATGGTCCAGATGTGAAATATAACTATGATGTAAATACAATAATAATTATCTGATGTTTTTCAGGGTGCAACCAATGGCCGTTACTCCTCAAACTGTAAGTATCTGTAAATACTTTTACAGGGTATCTGTAGGGCCTTAAAAAGTCTTAAAATATCTTTAATTTCAAAAAACAAATGTTAGGCCTTAAAAAGTCTTAAATCCACTGAAATATTTTATTGTAGGTTTTACATCATTTAAAACGGGTCTTAATTTTCCTATGTCTATGTCAATTGACCCAACACCCATCCAATCCTAAACAATATATTTCTATAAAAGTTTTAAGAAAAGTTTATTTATGAGCTCTATTTACTATTTACTTATTTAATGTGGTTTAAATATTTTCCTTAAAATAACATTTGTTTTTAATGTTTTTTAAAGTTTTAACTTGGCCATTAAAACAATCTTTAGCATTTAGCCTTGTGTAAGTCTGAAATTTTATTCATTATGGTCTTTAAATGGTCTTAAAAGGGCTTTAAAAAGTCTTAAATTTGACTTTATGAAACCGATGGAAACCCTGTTTTAACAATTAACTTAAATAAAAAAAAAAAAATTTGATGCTATGTATTCTGAATATGCTATTAGAAAGCATAAACTTGTTCTTTCTCATTCCTAGTTACATAGATTTCATTTATTATCATTTTACAGGCAATGTGGACAAACTTGAACACAAACACCCTCTCAAGTGACCAGAGTCAAGCCAGTAAAGGTTCAGTCCAAAAAAGATTTGATTTTTTCTCAAGGACAGATGCAGCTTTAAAGGAAAACACACCTGTTGGCAGGTATTTCAAGATTTATTACATTTTAGTTATTATATTGCTAGTTTACAACATGTTAATGTTCATTTAACATTTGCAGTGATCACACGAAGGAAATCAGCGATGAAGCCCATGTTTTTTTTGGTATGTTTGATGGCCTTTTTTAGGTATGTGACTCGATAAGAAGAATCCAGGTTTCAATGATATTTGTTCATTTTATGGTGTTCTTGTTTAAATACTACTCACCCTATAGACATTTTACAACAAACATCATCAGATGTGAAATTTAGTGACAAATAGATAGTTATTACAAGTTATTATTGTCACATGTTGAAGAATAGGGTTCTGTTGATTGGCTAAACTATAAACACAAAATAAATATGATTACTGTTCTTAAATATATTTAAATGATTATATGATGGGTTTATAAATGTTATTTGAAATGTAAATAGCTGTTTATGATTGTCAGAGTTGTAAAGTAAATTATAAAGAAGTGTTTTGTGTGTTTTTTCAGTGTTTTAGTTATTGAGTTAGAGTTAGTGAATAGTTTTAAGTCAGCTGTATATAAAACAATAAAACATTTAGCTAGCAGTGTTTTCCTGTAAGATCATGAAAAATATTTTAACCTTATGAGAGAAACAACATTTTTTACATTTATTATATAGCATTTTTTTTCACAACACACACACACACAAACACACAAAACAAATGTGCGAGAGCAAGAAAATCAACTGCTTCATGTCAAGTACAGTTTAGCAAAGGTTTATTGAAATTCAAACATGATTTTTTTTAACAGCAAATGACTGATGAATCATACACACACGACACTCTTTTAATTAAAGACAGTTAAACTCAAACACAATTTTACTGCAAATACTAAAACAATTTTCTCAATCAATAAAGTCTGCTTCCTTCGTGCTGCCTACATCTTTGCTAGTTTAATCAAAGGAATACATCAGTATACATCAGTCAGACTAAAAATATCAAGTTAAACTTTGTATAACTAAAAAAAAATTTTGGTTGAATCCTGATTAACTGATTAATATTAGTTAAAGTAACATAAAAACATTTGAGCTCATTACTTTTGGTCATGTTGATTTTTTACAGTGCAGTTCAAATCATTTGATTGGTCTGGCATGAAAGATTTCTTTTTTTTTTTCAATTAGTTCATTGGTTTTCCTCAGATTCTCTGGACTTGGGAATGGCATTGGTACTGGCACTGGGACAGGGACTGGCCTTGGGTCTGGCACTGGGACTCTTCCTCTGCTGCCCTGCACTGAGCTGCATTGTAGATGTAGCCCTCTCTCGTCTCGGTTTTGCTAATAATGAAACAGTACAACAGTTAGTTTGAAAACTAGGAAATTCTTGAATAGATAGATCTCTCAAACAGGTTTGGAACAAGTAGAGGATGAGTAAATGATGAGAGCATTTTAATTTTGGGGTGAACTATCCTTCTGTGGCATGTGATAGTATTACAAATGCAGTGACTTACCATTGCATTCTTTTGTATGCGATGCTCATCAAAATTCCTCCCAGAATTAACAAAGCTGCTCCCACCCAGGCTATGTAGAGGGCAGGGCCAAATGTGTACCTGACCATTCCAAATAATAATAGAAAAAGCAGGAAGTTATACACTCAGTTTTTTACAGACACATGTGAAATACATGCCAGTGGATGAGTGCTGTTTTTTTTTTTTTACCTGGAAGCAGATGGATCCATTGCTGCTACATTGTTTGCACACTGTACCCCTCCCTTCTCTCCTTGCTTTTGGTTGAACTGGGGCATCATGAAACTAGGCACTAGTTGATCAGCATACACGGATGCTGCAGCAATACCACAAATGCCTAAAAAGAAAAAAGAAAGATGATGTGAACCTTATATCATGCTATTATAATGTCTATAAACATAATAAATAGTGATAACAGAAAGATCAGACAGGTTTAGTTCAGCTAGTGAGTAATAAGTAAGCTTTTGTTTATATACCAGCAATGAAGAAAATGATCGCAGAACTTAGGATGAGTTTGGCCCTGGTGGAAAGCTGCATATTTTTCATTTTGAGGCACTTCAAGCAGAAAAACCCGATGAACACTGCGATCACAGCCACTAAAATCGCTATTATCATCAGAGCTCTTGCAGCCTGGAGTATTCCTTGAAAACAAAATATTGTCATTAGCATCTTTTTGTCAGTTTTGTTTTTGTTCAATCACTTCTTGATATTAGTGTTGTCACCTGCTTGGAAAAAAAGTTTATGTGCACTTATATTGTCTTCTATATAGTGTGCATTTACATAGTCTTAAGTGAACAGTTGTGAGAAAAAAATAATAATTAAAAATAATGACTCATCATCAGAATCTGCATTATAGATTGATTAAAGGGACTGATCATTCTCTCATCATTTACTTACATATGACTTTTTTAAAGATTGTTTGACTGATTTGCTTCTGTTGAACATTAAAGAAGACATTTTGAAGAAAGCTGGAACCCTGTTACTAGGCATGGACGATGGGAACTGGTTTCAAGGTTTACCATGGTTTGGAAAAGTCAAGGTTTTAAAACCACTAAAATGTTCTGTTATGTTTTCCTAAGGTATATGTAGGGTTTTTCATTTATTTTTATTTATTTCAATTATTTATCCTGACATGTTTACTCTTCCAAAATATTATAAGTGTTTGCTAAAATAAATTATACAAAAAAAATTCTACAAAAAAAAGAAACTCATGAAGGGTTGAAACCACTTAAGGGAGAGTAAAAAGTGTGTGTGTGTGTGTGTGGGGGGGGGGGGGGGGCTCCTTGGATGACAGAAATGTCTGTCAACAATATAATTACATTATAAAATAACAACTAAAAATTCTCAAATCAGATTTTTTAAATATAATCAATATAACCCTGGAAAATAGAAATAAGAAAAAAAAGCTCAATTTATTTATGGTTAAACTGCATTTGGTAAGGATTTTGCTGTATTATTGCATATTTATTTATTTTACCATGCGTTTAATGAAAAGTGATTCATGAAAAGTAATGAGTGTGAAATTAAAATGTCAGCTCTTTGGCACAATGAATGCTGTTTTCATTAACAGTCAAAATAAGTCAAAATAAACTATATATATATATATATATATATATATATATATATATATATATATATATATATATATATATATATATATATATATATATATACATACACACACACATTTAGCTTTGCCCAAGAAATAAATGTTTTCACATGAATAAATAAAAACTAATATTTTAATGCCATCGCTGCAAAAACTGCCTGTTTGAAATCAACAAAAAGATCTGAAAAATAAGCCACCTTTTAATCCCTTTAACTGTCCCACCAAGAAAAAAATATTTGGATTGCATTTCTTAACTCCTAATGTCGCTAGTTAACACATTCAATGCATTTTTTTTCAACACATCCCATAATTTCTATAATTTCAACCTCTACCAAATGGTTGATATGTTGGTTTAAGCTAAAAGCAAAAGTTCTAGAATTAATACATATACTATAGAAAATCTGAAGTGTAAGAACAAATTATTTAAAAATATATTCAAAATAAAACATAAAATCATCTTAATTTTTTGAAGTATGCCATAAAATATTTCAGATTCTCATTTAACATGTGTTCTTGTTTTTTTTAACAATAAAACCAAAATCAAGTGTAGTAGTGCAACAGGATTATGTTTGTTTGATTTTTTTTTTAATGTAAACCAACAACGCTTTGTGTGTAGACTATTACTCAAAACTGACATTCTTTAAATTACTTTAACAGTCATTATTTAAAACAGTAAAAACATGATCAACCATTTGGTAGAGCAGGCAGGTAAATTATACTTCGGTGTCGAGCGATCGCTATAACTACTACACCCTACTAAGGTTTAGCAGATGGTTAATCTCACCTGAGTAGTTGGGATGGCTGTAGAGAGGCTGGCACTCAGGGAATACAGTCCCGGACATCTCACAGTCCTTCCACAGACCCTTATAAGTGTAGATGGAGCTGACCCTTTGGGGCTGATCCTGTTGCTGGTTTCTGAAACACCAGACGTCCATCAGGGTGGCTGCAAAAACACCAGCCGTCCCGATGATGCCTGAAACGAAGCCTGTGGTCTGCAGAGCTGGGGCACTCATTCTGTTTGTTCTGTGTGTTCCTTGCTGAAGATCTGCTGGTGTCCAGTGTTGAGCTTCACTGAGTCTGGACAGGCTGAGGCTGCTTATAAACTGTCATGCACACTCATAAAGTGATGCTTGTGATGATAACCTTTGAGTGGTTGGAGATCCACCTACTTCCATTGCAAACATAAAAGAATTGTTTTAATCATCAAAGCGCCATACGTCTGAGCATTAACAAACACATATTACACCTGAGGTCACTTGATGTGTAATACCTCAGAATGGTTCAGGCAGGCCTTAAACCGCACACCTAATTGTTTGATCACGGTGACTCAGAGAGAAAACATTTACATCAGATTATTCCGCGTTATTTTGCCTTCGCCTTTGATTGTTCTTCTGCTGAATACTTTACTGATGCATGAAGAATCAGCAGATGATGAAAAGAGAATGAAAGCAATGAATAATTAGTTCATTTGTGAGTGCAGAAAGTCAAACGTGAGATGTGAATTGAGTCGCGTGTATGTGTGTGTGTCATGAGTACAGGTTAGAAATGGTTTATAGCAATAAATAGGATGCACGTGATGAGACCAAGCCAAATAACTCATTCATGATTGTGCATGATATCATAACTCTGTAGCTCATTTATTATAGAAAATCATTCAGGTTTGCTCCAGACATAAACAACACTAGTGACTAAGTGCACTTTCCATAGAAAACTAAAGGCAAATGCTATACAAAAATATATACACACACAAACCACATTTGAAGTGGATGAAAACCTTTCATCGAGAATTTTGAACTTTTTGGATCCACTTCAATTGTTGACTATATATGGGATTATGTTGCAGTGTAATGTTATCATGGCCCATTTAAAAAAAAATAACTTTAACTCTTAAGGATGTTTCTTTGTGATTATTATGCCACTGATGTATTGTGTATAGTAATTGTTTTGTTTTCTAACACATGCACTGTAAAAAAAAATGTAAATCAGCACAACAACAACAACAAAACAATCCTCATTTCCTGTCGCTTTTTCTTGTTCCTTTAACTTTTGAAAACATCAGCTTCACTGACATAAATATATTGGTAAGTAAAAAAAAAACTTTTAGTTGGGTTAACATAAGATTAGTAGTTATCTGGAAAGGTGAAATACCAGCCTGATCTCACGAGAAAACGTAAGTATTTGACGTTTTGCCAGTTTAGTGGCTAATTCAGTCGTACGAAAATGGTACGATTTTAAAAAGGAGGCGTGGCACCTGACCCCACCCCTAACCCCAACCGTCATTGGGGGATAAGCGAATCGTACTAAATTGTACAAATTAGATCGTACGAATTCATTCGAATTAGCCACTAAATGAAAAAGTTACGAATTGCCGTGAGATTGTGTTGGAAATACTCTGTAACAAAACGTTTTAAGTTGTGCCAACTGAACATTTTTGTCTGCAGAACTGGAATGCCTGAAGTTGAGTGAATAAAACATAAACATAAATCTTATTTCCTTTCTCTCATGTACTCAACTTTTTTTTAATGTTTATTTTTTTCAGCTTTAATTGACAGTAACGTATAGAACGCATAGGGAGAGGGGAAATATCAGCACCCTGAGGTGGTAATCAAACTCGGGTTGCCATGAACATCAGAGTGCCATGTGTCAGCAAACTAACCCCTACACCATTGGCACAGACTTGTACTTTTGAAAACATCAGTTGCATTGACCTAAAATGTCTGAAGTTAAGTGAACAAAAAAACTCTTTTGGAAATTAATACTAAGAAATAATACATTAGCAAAACAAATGTGGATGGCCGGTGTCCTGCAGAGTTTAGCTCCAACTTGCTTCAACACACCTGCTAGGAACTTTCTAGCATATTTAGAAAAAGCTTGATAAAATGGTTCAGGTGTGTTTGATTAGGGTTGGAACTAAACTCTCCAGGGCACCGGCCCTCCAGGACCAAGTTGAACACCCCTGTTCTATAGTCTCTACTGTCCTGTAAATTAAATGTGAAAAAATGAGTTGAGTACATGAAAAAAACTAAAGTAAATAAGGATTATGTTTATTTTGGTTCACTCAGCTAATCTTATGTTAACCCAACTAAATGTTTTTTAGTTAGTGCTGTTTTTAAAAGTTGAGTAAACAAGAAAAGGCGAAAGGAAATAGGATTATGGTTTGTAAGTTTTACTTAAGCAATGCATTATGATTTAAGCCAGCATGGATTTAATGTTTGTGTTACTTTAGATACATTTGAATACACAACACATTAGAATTTATGTTACTATAATGATAACTTACCAACACAACAGAGATCAACACTTGGCACTTCATTGTTTGTTTGTTTGTATGAACTCCAGATGTCATGAAGAACCTTGACCATAAGAAATAAATTAAACTAAATTAATGTAAGAACAACAGCTAATTTTTTGAACACTAGAAATAGTGCGTTAAGAAGGTTTTACTTAATTAAATTGGCCGTAGTAAATGTATATGTGTAAATGAGTGTGTATGGATGTTTCCTAGTACTTGGTTGCAGCTGGAAGGGCATCCACTGTGTAAAACATATGCTAGAAAAGCGGTTCATTCCACTGTGGTGACCCCAGATTAATAAAGGGACTAAGACCATGAAAATGAATGAAGCTTTAATTTCTACAAACCTGAATCAAGTAATAAAATTAAATCTTTAAAATAAACCGTTTAACCTTCCTGTGAATTTTTTTCAGTTTAATTAAAATACATTCCTAATACTAAGTGATGTTTAAAAAATTCACAGGCTTTAGATTTTATTTTCTGAAAGAAAGTGTTACTTTCTTTATTTGGCTGGAATTTAAAAAAAAAAAATTAGTTCCTTTAAGAAATTGTTTTTATTTTATTATTTATTGGCTACAGAACAAACCATTGTTGTCAAATGACTTGCCAAATTGCTGTATAGTATCTTGCAAAATAACTAGTAACTATGTAGTCATCAAAGACAAACGAGTAATAAGTAAATGAGTAATAATTAGAAATTAACGAACTGTTGTTTAAAAATGTGTTGAAAACAAATTAGGTATATTCAGGAGGTCTGTTTGTGTGTCTGTGTTCATCACTGTAAGAAAATTAAACTTGCAGTATATTTCACAATGAGCTGTAATTGCCTTATTAGCCAACTAATTTTCTAATAATATGTCTAACACCTTTACTGTTTTCCTCTTCCAAATGTAAAATTTTACATAAATTTCATCTGCAAAAAATGTATAAAAACATTCCTTTGACATTGACAGTATAACACAAGTTGGACTCAGTTTAAGCTTTTAAAATAATCATGGACAATTACTGGCACCCTTGGTAAATATTGGATAAGAATTTGTACTTTTAATCAATGACTTTTGATCTTTTATTAAAAGAATTGACAAAAACGTAACTTTTCATCGAAAGAGTGGACTCATTACACATTGGCCCAAGTAATTGTCATCCCGTGAAATAGTTTAGTTTATATATTTATATTCTGTTTTCATATTTTACAAGGGTGGAAACATACAACTGCCCTGTCTGTTTCACGAGCAGTATAAATATTTGATCTTTGTTTCAATAAAACATCCTGCAAGTTTTCTTGCTCAATCATCATCATTATAAACAGATAATTTATTTTATCAATCTGTAAAAACACTTCATTTAAATACAAAGTGCAATAAAGGCTCAAATATTTGCAAACACTTCTTAACACCAGTTCCAGTTTACTAGATGTACATCATTATTTATGTTGATGATGCATGTTTTACCTATTACACTGTATTAAAAAATATATTAATTTGGGCATGGCCATGAAGGACATAGGGAAGGTATAAAGTGTGAAAAAAAATTTCAATGTCAAACACACAAAGGCATTGTTAAGAAACCGCAATTGTTGAAAACAGAGAATGCAAAAAAAAACTGCTTTAATACTAAAGAAAAACATTTACAAAACCATTTCTTTACAATTGGAGATTTTTTTTTATTATTATTTTATCGATACAACAATGTTCTCTTCAGTTTTACTTTTGATAAGAACATCATTCGTACAAGACCAGACTCTGAAATGAAAACAATCAAAAATGTACAATTATTAAGAAAACACTTAAAAATATATTTAAAATAAATTCTAATTCACAATGAGAATGTAGTCAAGTGCTGGATTAAAAATATGTTTTTGAATAAAGAATCGTTTGTATTTAGGATTCTACATGCAGAAGTTACTGCTAACATACAGTATTGGACAATTTGACAAATCACCAAATAATTATTACAGTAATTCTGAATAATCAATGTCAAAAATAATTCAAGACTTCCATCGTAAATAAATAAATGAATAAATACATGTTGTTATCAGTATTAGAATAAACAAAAAATTAAAATCATAATAATCATATAATACATGATAGTAATTCTGTGAAAAACCATTTCAAACATTTTTTTCTAAAGTGACACATAAACCACAAATTATATATATATATATATATATATATATATATATATATATATATATATATATATATATATATATATATATATATATATATATATATATATTATGTCCCTGAAATGGTCCTTCACAGAGTTTATTAACTTTATAAATAAAAAATTTAGAGAACACAATATGTTTAACCACTGTTTTCTGGGACTAATTGTGCTAAAATTCATCTTTGGCTCTGAACCACAACTAATTTAAGCAGCCTCACAGACCTCCGTCGAATTCCATAGAAAATAAATAAAAAATAAATGAGTATTACTAACAAGCAAACAAAATAAATAAATAATTTCCCATTAAAGTTATAACACTGCTAGTGTCTCTGGCATTTTAGCATGTAGAAAATTTGTTTAGACTGAGTTTAAAATAGTCTTTAACTGCACTTCTTTAATATAAAATTGTATTAGAAAAATGTTCAGGTGACGAGAAAATGTTAATACCCAGTGTTGTCTGTTAAAATCCTATTTATTATAAAAAAGTGTGAAAGTAAATGTTAGATTCTATCAAAACAAGCAAATAAATAAACATGAATAAATACATATACACATACATACACAAATGAAAAACGTTATTGACATTTTTGGCTGTATTCGTAAATTAATATTTTAAAAACATAGTTTAAAATTGTCTTTCACAGAATTCCTTACATTTAAAAATGTCAAGTAATGGTAAAACAAACTTGCGAAAAACATTTGTCTTTCTGTTTAAATTTATCTTCAAACACGTTTCAAATTAGCTTCACAAATCAGTATGTGAAAACAAATGTCAAATTCCATCCAATCAAAAAATACAGATGTAAAAACGAAAAACAAACCAATAAATAGCCTAAAAAATGAATTACACAAATAATTTTAAATGTTTTCCATGTTATTAAAGCTACACGTGAATTCATCTTAAAAGGGAAAAAGGAGCAGTCCGCGATCAGTCATTCACAGTCACTGCATCGTGGAGTTGATGGCAGAGTTGCTCATACCTGGAAACACAATGTAGGCGAGAGGAGGAGGACTGAGGCTGGCAGACCAGGGCGAGCAGCTACAGGGCAGCAAGTACCCGGGGTTTGCCGGAGACAGATGAGTGTGCGCGAACTGACCAGGGCATCCTAAACTCCCCGCAGACCTGTGTCCACCCTGATACCCCACAGCTGGAGAGAAAGCCAAAGAGCCAGTGCTAAACCCCAGTTTCTCGTGCGGAAAGACAGTGCAGGTAGAGCGGCTCTGCTCCACGAATTGATGCTGCGCAGCAGCGGATGATGAATGAACATCTCGTGGTTTTTCCGAGTCACTTTGGCCGACAAGCGGTAAAGACAGCACCATGTCCTTTCTCAGGAGCCCTTTAGGTTTGCGTCTCGGTCGGTATTTGTAGTCTGGATGCTCCCTCATGTGTTGCGCACGCAGGCGTTTGGCCTCGTCGATGTACGGTCTTTTTTCAGAGTCGGAGAGCCGCTTCCACTCAGCCCCGAGTCTCTTGCTGATCTCCGAGTTGTGCATCTTTGGGTTCTCCAGGGCCATTTGTCTTCTCTGACCTCGAGACCAAACCATGAAGGCGTTCATTGGTCTCTTGATGTGCTCCATGGGCTGCTTCACCATGTTCATTAAGTTCATTTGTGTGAAACAGCAATAATTAACTTGCTATGACACCTCAAAGTCTATTAAAGTCATGTGTGGAAGGAGACAGTGGCGGACTGTCCCGCTGTTTGAATGGCAGGATTGTGTTTTTTGGCTACTTGCACTGAACTATGTGAGAAAGAGCGATTGGTTTGAGAGATTTTTGTTTTAAATGTGCGTGAAGTGAAGAAAGCTTTGCAGATAGAAGCGCGCGCGCTCGGGCGCATCATCACCACTCGGGACCAATGAGCGCGGGGAGACAGAGAGAGAGAGCGGTAAAATACAGTTAACAATGACACCGGAAAATCAGTAGTTTCTGCAAGAAAATGGATTCAATGAAATTAAGATGACTTTAAAGCTGTGTGTACAAGTTTAGGTAAGCTACTGTCAACCCAAAACACACACACACGCACACACACGATGCTGGAGGATTTACAACAAAAGCTGTCATAAGCACAATATGTCCATAAACTTTTCATCTCGACAGTTTAGCTTATAAGTTAGGCTACATGAATGCAGGGAAAGTTTATAATCTGTGACCATTACTTTTATTATAATAATTTTTCTTATTCTTGCTTTGGTGATTTTCCATGCAGAGTAATTCATTTAGCAGACTCCAAACATTATCTATGGACTCACAATTCATTTGAGCTCATAATAACTCTTAAAAAGGATTATAAATATGTATTTTCCCAATGTAGGTGGTTCATTCCGCTGTGGCGACCCCTGATAAACGAGGGACTTAGCTGAAGGAAAACGAATGAATGATTTTTGTGATGTAACCCGTTCAAGTCAAGCATATTTTGGTAACATTTCAATAAAGTTAATTGTTAAAGTAGTTAATTAATTCAATTCAACCTTTGATAGTGTCTAAAGCTTTAGTTAATCTGTCATTGTTTATTTAACATTATTACATTAGAATAATAAGATTTATCTTTATATTATATTATTTAACCTACCCGAACTAACAATTCATTTTAGATTAGTACATAAATCAAATTTAAATGATTAATTTCTTTCATGATAATTTCTATATTTAAATTGAAAACATTTGTTTAAAACTTTATTTTTGATGACATTAACAGCTAAAATTAACAAGCAATAACATTTGCATTTTTTTAAACTAACATTATCAAATTGGGGCATCACGGTGGCTCAGTGGAAGCACAATCGCCTCACAGCTAAAAAAGTCGCTGGTTCAAGTCCCCACTGGGCCAGTTGGCATTTCTGTGTGGAGTTTGTATGTTCTCTGCATGTTTGCATGGGTTTCCTCCGGGTGCTCATATTTTCCTCACAATCTAAAGACATGCACTATAGGTGAACCGAATCAGCTTAATTGTCTGTAGTGTATGTGTGTGAATGAGTGTGTATGGGTGTTTCTCAGTAATGGGTTGGAGCTGAAAGGGCATGTTTCTACTGTCATCTGTTTTTAATATACAGAGAAGAGACCGTAATATAATGATATTTTCTGAATTGACCATTATAAAACTGATCTGAATTGTTAAGTATCCAAAATGCATGAGAATGCCTAAACAACTGCATTGAATATGGCACGAGAAAGCGTGTTGGCCATGAATAATCTTTCCATGTCAAAAAAAAACAGATCTTTTCCTAATGTATGTCTCGAGTCCACTGCGGGCGTGAATTGTTCAGATAAATGAGAGGAGCGTGAACTGACCACAGGACAGCTGGTGATTTGCTGTGTCCAGCATGAGATTTTATTTTCTGCACTGAGGGATTTCTGACACAGGAGGGCACTGATCATGCTGTGAAGCTGATTGCTTTTTATTTGCCTTTTACAGACAGATAATATGCTCATTGTAAGAGCTACCAAATCTATATCCTTAGATGCCTTCTTTTATTTCCTCACTTTTGCAAGGATGCACCTTAGCATGCATCTCCAAATATACGGCTGTAGAGCTTTCTATTATAGCATGAGGTTGATATATATCAACTTTATGTAATTGCGTAAAATGTTTACTTAAGGGTGCCCTATAAAGAAAGTATAGTGGAATAATAAGAGACCAGTTTGTGGAAATGGCCATACTGTAAGCCTTAAACACCATTGTTTCCTAGTTCTCATGTAAGTTACGAGAGTAAAACCCTGGTGAAAAGTAGGCCAATCAGAATACAGACAGCTGCATTGCGCATAAGACATGCCAGTCAAGTAAAATGTAGGCTATACGATTACAAATTTATCTCTACCCTGAAGAGGCGGAATTTATGTTTACTTGTATCTTTTGTTGCAAAATTTGCCACGATTGCAATGAATCAACAAACACATAGACTGCAGGTAAGTGCATGCACTTAGTATAAAATGCACATTTAATAATGGTGATCACAGAAGATATGTCACTTGTAGAGTTTGAAATGGAGAAAAATGTAAGAGTCACTATGGCCGTCCTAGTGAAGGAAGCCTCGATGTCAAGTAAAGGGGCCAATCATTGATTGCTATAGACTGATGATTCACTAGTCCAGGGGCCTCATGTACGAAGACTTGCGTGGAAATCATACTAAAACATTGCTTACGCACAAAGCTGTAAATGTGCGTACACAGAAAAAAATTCAGATGTATGAAACACTGTGTACGCCGAATCTCACGCATATTCTTTTGTACATCCGAATGAACGTGAAACTGAGCGCAACATGCACGAGCACAAAACCCCTCCCTGCCTCCTCCCCTGTATGAATATGCTAATGACTCTATTTTGGCAAAACCCAACGAAAAAGCAATGGCAAAAGCAAGCAAAAAGAGAAACTTTGAACAGAATGTGAATTGGAGGTGCTGCTTTCGGAGGTAGACCGGAGAAAAGCGGTGTTATTTGCAAGTTTGTTCTCCGGAATTAACAAAAGAAAAAAAAAGTGGAAGAGTTTAGCTGATGCGGTCAACACAGTTGGGTCTGAACATTGGGTCTGGGGAGTGAATTTAAAAAGAAATAGTGTGGTTTATAGGTGTAAAATGTTGCAATTCCCACAACAGTCTCAGTGGCGCAGCTCGTAAGACTCATGTCAATATGCTTTGACACATTGAAGCATGAACTCGGTTCGAATCTAGTGTCTGATGAAGTCTTTCTTTTCCCCCCCGCTACATATCAGATTTTGGCAACTATTTATCACGAGAAAGACAAGTAGGAATCATTAATAAGTTTGTGCATTCTATTTTATTTGGACATTTGTTGAATGGAAATGTTTCTGATTCACGCATGCAAATTCATCTTCAGATAGTGTCTTTATAGCAATGTGCGTGCAGTAGATAGCTCAGATTACATGGGGAAAACAGGCGACCGCTGCAAATTGTGCTTTAATGTTTAGCTGCTCAACTGTATGGTATGGAAACCTTATATACCTGCTAGATGAACCTGTCTCATACAGCTGCCATTGCAAGGCTCAGACACTTTGTAGAGAGCAATTTAACACAACTGCCTCTAGGAGCCGCCAATGGAAATAAAACAGACACACACAAAAAATGTGCATATGCCAGCCAGAAAGCTGGCATGGAGCTGCGCATATTCCCACGTTCAGTTCATCGTTAGTAAATCCAAACATGAGCGATTCTGAGCATGAAACCTGGCGTACGCAAAGTTTTTGTGCGTACGCAGCGTTGATACATGAGGCCCCAGGAGTTTGGTCTATACTGGTAATTTCAGAGTACATCAGTGTGCGTGAGATAGGTATAGAGTCAATCTAGTGCCATATATACTTGCAAAATGAAAGAAAGTTTTGTGAACAAAAAATCAAGTAATAAGCAAAATTAATTTTGAGGAATAAAAAATAAATTTGCTAGCAAAAATAAAGAACTACAAAGTGAAAATAAACATTTACCGCAGACCCAGACCTACTAGGTTGTAAGACCACCTCGGTGATACTGGGCTCTATTTTGACGGTTTATGCGCAGAGTGCAGGGCGCAAACGCTTTCAGGGCGTGTCAGAATCCATTTTTGCTAATATAAGGACGGAAAAATCCGCTTTACGCCTGTGGCGAGGGGGCGTGGCCGAGAGCCGTGGGAACGGAATGAGGCCGCGTGTAAGTGGATCCACCTGTGGTGCGCACCGGTCTTGAATCCCACGGAAGGAGCTCTGGACTATAAGAGGAGGAACGATGGAAGAGGAAGCCGAGAGAGGACCGGGCCCGGGCATATTGTTTTACTTTTGTTTTGAGTTTGACGGCAGTCTCTGTGAGGAGCTGCCGTCTGTTTGTTTTGGTTTAGACGGCAGTCTCCGTGAGGAACTACCGTTCATATTATAAATAAATATTTTAAAACTACGTCGGTTCTCCGCCTCCTTCTTCCCGGCGGCCAAAGGGTCGTGAACTTCATTACAACGCCAGGGCGCATGGTCTAAAAGGGTTGAGTTTATTTTCTTAATGAGTTATAGGTGTGTTTTGAGAATAAACAATCATAGTCTCATCTCCCGTTCCCTTTAAGAGCCAGCTGCATCGCGCCATTTGCTATTCACTTGACGTAAAGTAAGTGTAGGTGGAAAAACTGAGCATTTCACTAGCAGGAAAACAGTTAAACAGAGCATCTACAGCGCGAAATTGAGAGATAAGGCATCTCATAATCTACTGTCACTTTCGCTCTCGTGGTTAAAGGGAAACCTTGTGCGCACAGACATCAATTAGCCTATAAATAATTAATTTCGTTTGTTAAGCGCAAAGATTTATTTCAAAAGTATTTCTAAATTCAGTTTTAATTTCCACCAAATGAATAAATAAACAATAATAAGGAAGTGTGTTCAAAACCCTGAGTTATATCCTAATACACATGCTGTGCCCCATATGGTCTAAAACCTGACATGTGGACAAATCTAAGCTTGTTTTAAAAAAATATATATATATAAATATGGATATAATAAATAATACTGCTAATAATGATAACATTATACAAAAGCAAATTGAATGAACTGAAAAGTCTCCCGAGATGAAGAAAGTATCAGTGGTTTTTAAATTCATGCTAAAAAAGAATGTTTTGTAATATTTTAATCCTTTATATTTATATCCTATATATATATCCTTATTATATCCTATATATACATTCTTAATATTTTATATCTTTTTCATATGTAAAGATATTTGTGTATTGCTCTACATCTTGTGTGTATTAAACAGTGTGTAAACCAGGCGCACTCTGCGCCAGACAACAGACCGGCTTTGTTCTGGTCTAAAGAACAGACTAGTTTCTCAAAATAGCAACACGCCAAAACACGCCTGCTTTTTTAGACCAGAACGCCTGTGGGCGCACACACGACACCATTGCATTTGCTTTTTAAACAGCGTGGCGCAACACTTCAAAACGACTCTTGCGCCGAGCTGAAAGTAGCAAATAAAAATTGCGTCGTGCCTTGCGCCACATTGCACCGGGTGTATGATAGGGCCCATAGTGTTTTCCAGGTGATGACATCACCTAAAATTTATTTTTTGCTTAACACTTGAATTTTTTTTGCAAAACTTTATTTTATTCTGCAACTATATATGGACCTAGTTTGACTCCATAGAGAGGGAGAGAGAGCCCGGAGAGATGCAGAGCTCATTAATATTCATGACCATTCCTAATATGGTCAATGTAGAGATTCTGATTCTACGGGCATAAAGTAATAAATGAGCATATAAAACCATTTCTGGAGTTTTTAACTTACCTAAGGCACATAAGTACTATGTAGCTATAAGAAAACAATCTAAACTGACTAGCGTAATCTAAAAGTTTTTACTCCAAGCAAAACTGACACTGTTCTCCAAGAAACCATATTTCACACTAGGAAAGATTAGATGAAAAAATTGAGAAAAAAAGACACTGACAAATTGCAAAAGGAAGGCGACCAGGAGATAAAAGTCGCATTCATAGCCAATTTATTTATATTTTTCTTTATTCAACAAAAAGTTTAAGCTTTTTGTTGTTGTAAATATTGAGTTTTGGAGACTGAATGGCTTTCCTGATGTAAATGCAACATGTTACGTAAATAACTGTGTTATAATTATAATTATTTCTCAAAACATTCAATATGACTTCAGTGGTTCAACTGTAATCATATTAAGATGAAGCTCCCAGCCTGCTCTTCTGAGGAAACATAACTATTTTACATATATTGGTAGAAAAATGACTAATTTGTACGAATTCATACAGTTTCATTCATATGAATGATGGGGTTGGATATCTTCCTTTAAATCCATTCCAGCAAGAATCAACGTTATCTTTTTTTCATTACTTTATTAATATGTTTTTTTAATCAGCCTTTCATCTTTGAAATAATTTAGATTAATAAATATAGTTAAAACATGACCTAATTTAGAAATATTTAGTTGAAGTGTCTTTGTCCCTATCTTTGTCTGTCTAAGCTCTATTTTCAGGAGGTACCAAATCAGGTCAGCGGTCATGGAAACCTCTTGACCTGGACTCTTGAAGAATTGGAAACAACTGTTCCTATTGTTATTTAATATGTGTTAATATTGTCTAAAGCGATTTTGTTCATTTGTTAATTCTGTTTAAAGTGATTTCTTTTTCACGCTAGATAGACTTTAAAGTAAGAATATAGCAGCCTGAATGCTGATAGAGCTTATTTGCGAGTGTTGAAGCTGGATTCTGCTAATGAAACTGCAAACTATCTTCAGTAAACTTTCTTTTTAATTGAATCTCTGACTCGGGCTCTTCTTCATCTGACAGATGTCATTTTTGGGTTAAAACTAAATATTTCTACATGAAAACATATGATTTTTAAAAGGTGGTGTGTACCCAAACTCCACACCTAAACCCAATCGTTATTTGGGAAAAGTATTTCGTACAAATGAGATCATACAAATTCATTCGAATAGCTACTAAATTAAAAAGTTACGAATTGTCATAAAATTGTGTTAAAAAGTTAAACCGTGGGCACCAAAAAATGTAGAAAGAACTTTGTTGACCTAATTATTGTTTGACGTAATAATCAAGGGATTTTGCAGCCATATCAATGAAACACATCAGCTAGGGACTATTTTGTGCACTGTGTAATATCATTACATAAGAATATGTAAAGAAATATATATTTTTGAGCGAGATGCTAATGGTCTAATCTGATTCAATGATTTATGCTAAGCTAAAAATGCTTGCAAAGAACTGCCGAATAATTGAAAAAATGGTAAAACTGAGCAAAAAAAAAAAAAGAGTAACTCTAGGGGAGTTGTAAAATGTGGAGTGTTCTTTAAGAGGGCTTCTTGTTATTTGTGTGCTTTTCAGGGGCCCCACATATTTTTTTTAGGAACCCCAAATCATTAAATCTCAGCTCAAAAAATTCACCAAACACATTTACTGCAGTTTCTTCTCTGTTTTTTCTGCATATTCCATGAATCTGTAAATACAGACACATTTAAGCATGATATAAAACCTCTGATTACTCTGAGAACTGCAGCGTGCAGTTACTGACACCTTCAAACCTCTTCCAGAGCAATCCTGCAGATTTCCTCTGCTCGGGGGGATAAAGCTTGTGCTTATTTTAATCATATTTGCTAGCTTTGCTTTAATAGCTTTTGATGGAATATTGGTGGTTAAAAAAAAAAAAACTTGTTGGGGGAATGAAGGAGACAGCTCAAATCCTGAGAGGTGTCATGATCTGCCCCAAGCCACACTCTTGGCCCTGTCAAATTAATACCAGAGATAAAGCTGGGCGACATTATTGCCTGCCTATCTGCAAGCCTAGAATCACAGCAGTCAGCAGTCAGTTAGAGACATTTGCAATAAGGCACTTCTGCGAGAAGCATTAAATACTGGCTAAAGATTTCAAATGTGCCACAGCAAATTAAACTGGGCTTTTACGTGAAAGGCGCCTTGTAAGCATTGCAATACTTAGCAAGAGTTCACGGGATGTACAGAATGCAGTGATGCAGTTTGTTTGTTTATTTTGGTCACATATCAGTGTCATATGTCATCAGGGTTTTTGTTTTTAATATGCATTATTTTCAATACTCCTACAAGAAAATGTGTTGCTTTAAAAGAAACTTTCTTAGATGCAAACAAAAGAACATTTACGGATGCAATTTTCTGTCTCACAAGGGATTATGTGTGCTTGTGTGTGTGTGTGTGTTACTAGCTTTAGTGGTTTAAAAGACAGAAATTTGTATAATGACATGGGTATGACCCAGTTGTACTCTACTAAGGTGGATTACAAGGACATGCCTTGTAGCCTTGTAATGTAAAACACTTAAAAAACATACTTACCGGGGTCTTATCACATTCTAATTTTGCCACAGGTTTACTGTAGGGTTGGTTTTAGGAGTAGGACCATATAATAAGTGTTATATTTTTTAAATAAAATACATTACGCCTATAAAGAGTCCTTGTAAACCACCAATAACAACATGTGTGAGAAAGAGAAAGAGAGAGGGGAGGGGAAAGAGAGAGAGAGAGAGAGAGAGAGAGGTGGGGTGGTGGGGGGTAAATAAGCAACTTTTTAAAAAATGACTTAGAAAACCACATTACTGTATTCTAGTCTTATCTATGATAAAGATGTGTGCTCGGTTGCAGTCACATGTTCAAAATGGTTAGAAGAATGAAGAGAGGAGGAGCACAAAATAGAAAACGAAAAAAATAACAAACAATCCCTTAAAATGAAAACTGACATGACAAATTGGATAATATGATATTGGTGAGCTTAACCCACACTATTATTACCATATTTTCAATCAACTTCTAATGTTTTTTGGGAGGGATGAGCCGCCATATCATTAATTATTCATTTTCGCCACCTAGTCACTGGGCTTTTACTTAAAATAAATGCAAATGAGGTGCTTTCGTCCAGGCAGGGGGACAGTGATGCACGGCCACACCTGGACTGCATCCGAAATCGAATACTTCCACAATTCTCTGGGCTAAAGCCACAGGGCTGGCGTAAAGTTGACTTTATGGTAAACGCTTAATAGTGATAAATTTATGGATCATCAACTTCAAAGATATAATTTTTATTCACTGCATTTAAGACATTAAGAATGCACATAATGAAAACACTAGTTTTTTTATGCACATTTAAGATAATAGTAGCTGTGTTTAAATAAAACATGTTAAGACGAACATGTTTACATAATATTAAGTGTATTTGTGTGTTCACAGTCACACACCTGAATCTCAAAGTATTTGCATTCGAAAATCAGTCTGCTTATTAATTTAATTAAAGAAATAAGAATTGCTGTAACAATATAATGTTCAAGCTTTCTATAACATTATTACATAATATTATATAATACTATATTAATTGAAACGTAGCAGAAACAACTTTTATCTCTTCCTGACACTCCTTCATAACGTGCCAGTTTGGTCTTCAAAACTTCCTCACCACGTTCGCCAAAATGAGTATGGGAGTCATAAATTTAAATGTCGTAGCGACCATTATGGTTCTTTCCTGTTCCTTAATGTCTTCTTAATGTTTGGTCTTCAAAACTACCTTTCACCTATATCTTCAGCTCAGCTTTAAGAAATATTGACTCATCTGCCTGCATGCACTTATACATACGTGCTGAGCGGATAATTAAACATCAGATTTTAAACCTATTTTTTCAGCAATTGCTTATAAAAATTGAAACCTCTAATGAAAGGAAAAAAGGAAAAGTTTGAAAACTCACACAGCATGTCTAAGCACTCCTCACTCACACAGCGTGTCTCACTATCAAGCCGCACATGTGCACGAGAGAGGGATAGAGAGAGAGGAGGTTTAGAAATCTTTAATAAATATCATTAAGATCTATAAAAATAAAATAAGCAGTTTATGCCCAAACCTGATACGTGCTTCTTTTTCCCATTTTTTGAAAATTTAGACCCTTTAATTGCTCTAAATTGTGACAATTTTCCACTCTGACTGTCCTCGAGGCATACTTCAGGTGATACCAAGCAACAACCTCCTGCTCTCTCTCGGGAAGCCAATACAGAAGTAACTAAAACTGTAATTCATCGACTCACCTCAGGGGGCTGGCTCCAGGAAATCCAGATGATTTCTGACTGCATTGGTAAATTGGCCAATTTTACAGCTGATAAAAACATGTTTACAGCCTGGTACAAAAGATGGCTTTAATGTTTAATGGTTCAATGTATTACAGCAGTGTTTTTAAAAGACTAAACACTTTATAGTGTACAACCAAGCACATGTGATCAGAACACAAACGAGTCAGAGGTAATAAAGTATTAGGCATTCTCCTAAAGAAAAGTCTTTTTAAAGCTGCGGTCACAGTAGAGTTTGTGTGTGCGAAATTCTGTCGTACGACGCTGCGAAAAGGGGCAGGATTAAACAAGATTGTTAGACATTAAAAAAAGTGAGCGATTGCTACATGTTTTAAATGTCTGTCCAGAGAGGTCATATTTTGATCCTCGATTGGTCTAACGCAGTTAAATGATGTGATTTTGCAGGTCAGAGTTCGCCAAGCTTGAACTTTGCACTGCAGCAAACTGCAAAACTTCCGGTCTGACGGATTCGCTTGTGTATGAATGGAAGTCTATGGATAGAAAAGTCAAGTGTGACCGCCGCTGCAGCCAGGTCTAAGCAAAATGCAAGCAGGTGTTTGTAGCTTTACTTTCTCTCCGCCTCTTTGCCCTTGTTTGGTATCCCATGGTCGGTGCGATGACGCGCAAACAAAATGGCGAAGGTTGGCCGCGCCTACTTGTAGCTTCTTTTAAAAAAAATTTATTAATGTTTAAAGAACAACATTTAGAACAATACAAAATTAAATGATGATGATGGTCCAGGATCAACAATAGTGAATTTACACTGTATTTAAATGATGATGATGGTCCAGGATCAACAATAGTGAATTTACACTGTATTTAAATGATGATGATGGTCCAGGATCAACAATAGCGAGTTTACACTGTATTTAAATGATGATGATGGTCCAGGATCAACAATAGTGAATTTACACTGTATTTAAATGATAATGATGGCCCAGGATCAACAACAGTGAATTTACACTGTATTTAAATGATGAAGATGGTCCAGGATCAACAACAGTGTATTTTCGCTGTATTTAAATGATGATGATGGTCCAGGATCAACAATAGTGAATTTACACTGTATTTAAATGATGATGATGGCCCAGGATCAACAACAGTGAATTTACACTGTATTTAAATGATGAAGATGGTCCAGGATCAACAACAGTGTATTTTCGCTGTATTTAAATGATGATGATGGTCCAGGATCAACAACAGTAAATTTACACTGTATTTAAATGATGATGATGGTCCAGGATCAACGACAGTGAGTTTACACTGTATTTAAATGATGATGATGGTCCAAATTCAACAATAGTGAATTTACACTGTATTTAAATGATGATGATGGTCCAGGATCAACAATAGTGAATTTACACTGTATTTAAATGATGATGATGGTCCAGGATCAACAACAGTGTATTTTCGCTGTATTTAAATGATGATGATGGTCCAGGATCAACAACAGTGTATTTTTGCTGTATTTAAATGATGATTATGGTCCAGAATCAACAACAGTGTATTTTCGCTGTATTTAAATGATGATGATGGTCCAGGATCAACAACAGTGTATTTTCGCTGTATTTAAATGATGATGATGGTCCAGAATCAACAACAGTGTATTTTCGCTGTATTTAAATGATGATGATGGTCCAGGATCAACAATAGTGAATTTACACTGTATTTAAATGATGATGATGGTCCAGGATCAACAACAGTGAATTTACACTGTATTTAAATGATGATGATGGTCCAGGATCAACAACAGTGTATTTTCACTGTATTTAAATGATGATGATGGTCCAGGATCAACAACAGTGAATTTACACTGTATTTAAATGATGATGATGATGGTCCAGGATCAACAACAGTGAATTTACACTGTATTTAAATGATGATGATGGTCCAGGATCAACAACAGTGAATTTACACTGTATTTAAATGATGATGATGGTCCAGGATCAACAACAGTGAATTTACACTGTATTTAAATGATGATGATGATGGTCCAGGATCAACAACAGTGAATTTACACTGTATTTAGATGATGATGATGATGGTCCAGGATCAACAACAGTGTATTTTCGCTGTATTTAAATGATGAAGATGGTCCAGGATCAACAATAGTGTATTTTCGCTGTATTTAAATGATGATGATGGCCCAGGATCAACAATAGTGAATTTACACTGTATTTAAATGATGATGATGGTCCAGGATCAACAACAGTGTATTTTCGCTGTATTTAAATGATGATGATGGTCCAGGATCAACAACAGTGTATTTTCGCTTTATTTAAATGATGATGATGGTCCAGGATCAACAATAGTGAATTTACACTGTATTTAAATGATGATGATGGTCCAGGATCAACAATAGTGTATTTTCGCTGTATTTAAATGATGATGATGGCCCAGGATCAACAACAGTGAATTTACACTGTATTTAAATGATGATGATGGTCCAGGATCAACAACAGTGTATTTTTGCTGTATTTAAATGATGATTATGGTCCAGAATCAACAACAGTGTATTTTCGCTGTATTTAAATGATGATGATGGTCCAGGATCAACAACAGTGTATTTTCGCTGTATTTAAATGATGATGATGGTCCAGAATCAACAACAGTGTATTTTCACTGTATTTAAATGATGATGATGGTCCAGGATCAACAACAGTGAATTTACACTGTATTTAAATGATGATGATGATGGTCCAGGATCAACAACAGTGAATTTACACTGTATTTAAATGATGATGATGGTCCAGGATCAACAACAGTGAATTTACACTGTATTTAAATGATGATGATGGTCCAGGATCAACAACAGTGAATTTACACTGTATTTAGATGATGATGATGATGGTCCAGGATCAACAACAGTGTATTTTCGCTGTATTTAAATGATGAAGATGGTCCAGGATCAACAATAGTGTATTTTCGCTGTATTTAAATGATGATGATGGCCCAGGATCAACAACAGTGTATTTTCACTGTATTTAAATGATGATGATGGTCCAGGATCAACAACAGTGTATTTTCGCTTTATTTAAATGATGATGATGGTCCAGGATCAACAATAGTGAATTTACACTGTATTTAAATGATGATGATGGTCCAGGATCAACAATAGTGAATTTACACTGTATTTAAATGATGATGATGGTCCAGGATCAACAACAGTGTATTTTCGCTGTATTTAAATGATGATGATGGTCCAGGATCAACAACAGTGTACTTTCGCTGTATTTGAATGATGATGATGGTCCAGGATCAACAATAGTGAATTTACACTGTATTTATATGATGATGATGGTCCAGGATTAACAACCGTGTATTTTCGCTGTATTTAAATGATGATGATGGTCCAGGATCAACAATAGTGAATTTACACTGTATTTAAATGATGATGATTGTCCAGGATCAACAACAGTGTATTTTGCTGTATTTAAATGATGATGATGGTCCAGGATCAACAACAGTGAAATTACACTGTATTTAAATGATGATGGTCCAGGATCAACAACAGTGTATTTTGCTGTATTTAAATGATGATGATGGTCCAGGATCAACAACAGTGAATTTACACTGTATTTAAATGATGATGATGGTCCAGGATCAACAACAGTGAGTTTACACTGTATTTAAATGATGATGATGGTCCAGGATCAACAATAGTGAATTTACACTGTATTTAAATGATGATGATGGTCCAGGATCAACAACAGTGAAATTACACTGTATTTAAATGATGATGATGGTCCAGGATCAACAACAGTGTATTTTCGCTGTATTTAAATGATGATGATTGTCCAGGATCAACAACAGTGTATTTTCGCTGTATTTAAATGATGATGATGGTCCAGGATCAACAACAGTGAATTTACATTGTATTTAAATGATGATGATGGTCCAGGATCAACAACAGTGAATTTACACTGTATTTAAATGATGATGATGGTCCAGGATCAACAACAGTGAATTTACATTGTATTTAAATGATGATGATGGTCCAGGATCAACAACAGTGTATTTTCGCTGTATTTAAATGATGATGATGGTCCAGGATCAACAATAGTGAATTTACACTGTATTTAAATGATGATGATGGTCCAGGATCAATAATAGTGAATTTACACTGTATTTAAATGATGATGATGGTCCAGGATCAACAATAGTGAATTTACACTGTATTTAAATGATGATGATGGTCCAGGATCAACAACAGTGTATTTTCGCTGTATTTAAATGATGATGATGATGGTCCAGGATCAACAACAGTGTATTTTCGCTGTATTTAAATGATGATGATGGTCCAGGATCAACAATAGTGAATTTACACTGTATTAAAATGATGATGATGATGGCCCAGGATCAACAATAGTGAATTTACACTGTATTTAAATGATGATGATGATAGTCCAGGATCAACAACAGTGAATTTACACTGTATTTAAATGATGATGATGGTCCAGGATCAACAACAGTGTATTTTCACTGTATTTAAATGATGATGATGGTCCAGAATCAACAACAGTGTATTTTCGCTGTATTTAAATGATGATGATGGTCCAGGATCAACAATAGTGAATTTACACTGTATTTAAATGATGATGATGGTCCAGGATCAACAACAGTGAATTTACACTGTATTTAAATGATGATGATGGTCCAGGATCAACAACAGTGAATTTACACTGTATTTAAATGATGATGATGGTCCAGGATCAACAACAGTGAATTTACACTGTATTTAAATGATGATGATGGTCCAGGATCAACAACAGTGAATTTACACTGTATTTAAATGATGATGATGATGGTCCAGGATCAACAACAGTGAATTTACACTGTATTTAAATGATGATGATGGTCCAGGATCAACAACAGTGAATTTACACTGTATTTAAATGATGATGATGGTCCAGGATCAACAACAGTGAATTTACACTGTATTTAGATGATGATGATGATGGTCCAGGATCAACAACAGTGTATTTTCGCTGTATTTAAATGATGAAGATGGTCCAGGATCAACAATAGTGTATTTTCGCTGTATTTAAATGATGATGATGGCCCAGGATCAACAACAGTGTATTTTCACTGTATTTAAATGATGATGATGGTCCAGGATCAACAATAGTGAATTTACACTGTATTTAAATGAAGATGATGGTCCAGGATCAACAACAGTGTATTTTCGCTGTATTTAAATGATGATGATGGTCCAGGATCAACAACAGTGTATTTTCGCTTTATTTAAATGATGATGATGGTCCAGGATCAACAATAGTGAATTTACACTGTATTTAAATGATGATGATGGTCCAGGATCAACAATAGTGAATTTACACTGTATTTAAATGATGATGATGGTCCAGGATCAACAACAGTGTATTTTCGCTGTATTTAAATGATGATGATGGTCCAGGATCAACAACAGTGAATTTTCGCTGTATTTAAATGATGATGATGGTCCAGGATCAACAATAGTGAATTTACACTGTATTTATATGATGATGATGGTCCAGGATTAACAACCGTGTATTTTCGCTGTATTTAAATGATGATGATGGTCCAGGATCAACAATAGTGAATTTACACTGTATTTAAATGATGATGATGGTCCAGGATCAACAACCGTGTATTTTCGCTGTATTTAAATCATGATGATGGTCCAGGATCAACAACAGTGTATTTTCGCTGTATTTAAATGATGATGATGGTTCAGGATCAACAATAGTGAATTTACACTGTATTTAAATGATGATGATGGTCCAGGATCAACAACAGTGAATTTACACTGTATTTAAATGATGATGATAATGGCCAAGGATCAACAACAGTGTATTTTGCTGTATTTAAATGATGATGATGGTCCAGGATCAACAATAGTGAATTTACACTGTATTTAAATGATGATGGTCCAGGATCAACAACAGTGTATTTTGCTGTATTTAAATGATGATGATGGTCCAGGATAAACAACAGTGAATTTACATTGTATTTAAATGATGATGATGGTCCAGGATCAACAACAGTGAGTTTACACTGTATTTAAATGATGATGATGGTCCAGGATCAACAATAGTGAATTTACACTGTATTTAAATGATGATGATGGTCCAGGATCAACAACAGTGAAATTACACTGTATTTAAATGATGATGATGGTCCAGGATCAACAACAGTGTATTTTCGCTGTATTTAAATGATGATGATTGTCCAGGATCAACAACAGTGAATTTACACTGTATTTAAATGATGATGATGGTCCAGGATCAACAACAGTGAATTTACATTGTATTTAAATGATGATGATGGTCCAGGATCAACAACAGTGTATTTTCGCTGTATTTAAATGATGATGATGGTCCAGGATCAACAATAGTGAATTTACACTGTATTTAAATGATGATGATGGTCCAGGATCAACAACAGTGAATTTACACTGTATTTAAATGATGATGATGGTCCAGGATCAACAACAGTGAATTTACATTGTATTTAAATGATGATGATGGTCCAGGATCAACAATAGTGAATTTACACTGTATTTAAATGATGATGATGGTCCAGGATCAATAATAGTGAATTTACACTGTATTTAAATGATGATGATGGTCCAGGATCAACAATAGTGAATTTACACTGTATTTAAATGATGATGATGGTCCAGGATCAACAACAGTGTATTTTCGCTGTATTTAAATGATGATGATGGTCCAGGATCAACAATAGTGAATTTACACTGTATTTAAATGATGATGATGGTCCAGGATCAACAACAGTGAATTTACATTGTATTTAAATGATGATGATGGTCCAGGATCAACAATAGTGATTTTACACTGTATTTAAATGATGATGATGGTCCAGGATCAACAACAGTGTATTTACACTGTATTTAAATGATGATGGTCCAGGATCAACAACAGTGTATTTTGCTGTATTTAAATGATGATGATGGTCCAGGATCAACAACAGTGAATTTACATTGTATTTAAATGATGATGATGGTCCAGGATCAACAACAGTGAATTTACACTGTATTTAAATGATGATGATGGTCCAGGATCAACAACAGTGAATTTACACTGTATTTAAATGATGATGATGTTCCAGGATCAACAACAGTGTATTTTCGCTGTATTTAAATGATGATGATGGTCCAGGATCAACAACAGTGAGATTACACTGTATTTAAATGATGATGATGGTCCAGGATCAACAACAGTGAATTTACACTGTATTTAAATGATGATGATGGTCGAGGATCAACAACAGTGTATTTTCACTGTATTTAAATGATGATGATGGTCCAAATTCAACAATAGTGAATTTACACTGTATTTAAATGATGATGATGGTCCAGGATCAACAACAGTGACATTACACTGTATTTAAATGATGATGATGGTCCAGGATCAACAACAGTGTATTTTCGCTGTATTTAAATGATGATGATGATGGTCCAGGATCAACAACAGTGTATTTTCGCTGTATTTAAATGATGATGATTGTCCAGGATCAACAACAGTGACATTACACTGTATTTAAATGATGATGATGGTCCAGGATCAACAACAGTGTATTTTCGCTGTATTTAAATGATGATGATGGTCCAGGATCAACAACAGTGTATTTTCGCTGTATTTAAATGATGATGATGGTCCAGGATCAACAATAGTGAATTTACACTGTATTTAAATGATGATGATGATCCAGGATCAACAACAGTGTATTTTTCGCTGTATTTAAATGATGAAGATGGTCCAGGATCAACAACAGTGAATTTACACTGTATTTAAATGATGATGATGGTCCAGGATGAACAACAGTGTATTTTCGCTGTATTTAAATGATGATGATTGTCCAGGATCAACAACTGTGTAGTTTCGCTGTATTTAAATGATGATGATGGTCCAGGATCAACAACAGTGAATTTACACTGTATTTAAATGATGATGATGGTCCAGAATCAACAACAGTTTATTTTCGCTGTATTTAAATAAAGATGATGGTCCAGGATCAACAACAGTGAATTTACACTGTATTTAAATGATGATGATGGCCCAGGATCAACAACAGTGTATTTTCACTGTATTTAAATGATGATGATGGTCCAGGATCAACAACAGTGAATTTTCACTGTATTTAAATGATGATGATGGTCCAGGATGAACAACAGTGTATTTTCGCTGTATTTAAATGATGATGATGGCCCAGGATGAACAACAGTGTATTTTCGCTGTATTTAAATGATGATGATGATGGTCCAGGATCAACAACAGTGTATTTTCGCTGTATTTAAATGATGAAGATGGTCCAGGATCAACAAAAGTGAATTTACACTGTATTTAAATGATGATGATGGTCCAGGATCAACAATAGTGAATTTACACTGTATTTAAATGATGATGATGGTCCAGGATCAATAATAGTGAATTTACACTGTATTTAAATGATGATGATGGTCCAGGATCAACAATAGTGAATTTACACTGTATTTAAATGATGATGATGGTCCAGGATCAACAACAGTGAATTTACACTGTATTTAAATGATGATGATGGTCCAGGATCAACAACAGTGAAATTACACTGTATTTAAATGATGATGATGGTCCAGGATCAACAATAGTGAATTTACACTGTATTTAAATGATGATGATGGTCCAGTATCAACAATAGTGAATTTTCGCTGTATTTAAATGATGATGATGGTCCAGGATCAACAATAGTGAATTTACACTGTATTTAAATGATGATGATGGTCCAGGATCAACAACAGTGAATTTACACTGTATTTAAATGATGATGATGGTCCAGGATCAACAATAGTGAATTTACACTGTATTTGAATGATGATGATGGTCCAGGATCAACAATGGTGAATTTACACTGTATTTAAATGATGATGATGGTCCAGGATCAACAATGGTGAATTTACACTGTATTTAAATGATGATGATGGTCCAGGATCAACAACAGTGAATTTACACTGTATTTAAATGATGATGATGATGGTCCAGGATCAACAACAGTGAATTTACACTGTATTTAAATGATGATGATGGCCCAGGATCAACAACAGTGAATTTACACTGTATTTAAATGATGATGATGGTCCAGGATCAACAACAGTGAATTTTCACTGTATTTAAATGATGATGATGGTCCAGGATGAACAACAGTGTATTTTCGCTGTATTTAAATGATGATGATGATGGTCCAGGATCAACAACAGTGTATTTTCGCTGTATTTAAATGATGAAGATGGTCCAGGATCAACAAAAGTGAATTTACACTGTATTTAAATGATGATGATGGTCCAGGATCAACAATAGTGAATTTACACTGTATTTAAATGATGATGATGGTCCAGGATCAACAATAGTGAATTTACACTGTATTTAAATGATGATGATGGTCCAGGATCAATAATAGTGAATTTACACTGTATTTAAATGATGATGATGGTCCAGGATCAACAATAGTGAATTTACACTGTATTTAAATGATGATGATGGTCCAGGATCAACAACAGTGAATTTACACTGTATTTAAATGATGATGATGGTCCAGGATCAACAACAGTGAATTTACACTGTATTTAAATGATGATGATGGTCCAGGATGAACAACAGTGTATTTTCGCTGTATTTAAATGATGATGATGATGGTCCAGGATCAACAACAGTGTATTTTCGCTGTATTTAAATGATGAAGATGGTCCAGGATCAACAAAAGTGAATTTACACTGTATTTAAATGATGATGATGGTCCAGGATCAACAATAGTGAATTTACACTGTATTTAAATGATGATGATGGTCCAGGATCAACAATAGTGAATTTACACTGTATTTAAATGATGATGATGGTCCAGGATCAACAATAGTGAATTTACAGTGTATTTAAATGATGATGATGATGGTCCAGGATCAACAACAGTGAATTTACACTGTATTTAAATGATGATGATGATGGTCCAGGATCAACAACAGTGAATTTACACTGTATTTAAATGATGATGATGGTCCAGGATCAACAATAGTGAATTTACACTGTATTTAAATGATGATGATGATGGTCCAGGATCAACAACTGTGAATTTACACTGTATTTAAATGATGATGATGGTCCAGGATCAACAATAGTGAATTTACAGTGTATTTAAATGATGATGATGGTCCAGGATCAACAACAGTGAATTTACACTGTATTTAAATGATGATGATGGTCCAGGATCAACAACAGTGTATTTTCGCTGTATTTAAATGATGATGATGGTCCAGGATCAACAACAGTGTATTTTCGCTGTATTTAAATGATGATGATGGCCCAGGATCAACAACAGTGAATTTACACTGTATTTAAATGATGATGATGGTCCAGGATCAACAACAGTGTATTTTCGCTGTATTTAAATGATGATGATGGTCCAGGATCAACAACAGTGTATTTTCACTGTATTTAAATGATGATGATGGTCCAGGATCAACAACATTGACTTTACACTGTATTTAAATGATGATGATGGTCCAGGATCAACAACATTGAATTTACACTGTATTTAAATGATGATGATGGTCCAGGATCAACAACAGTGTATTTTCGCTGTATTTAAATGATGATGATGGTCCAGGATCAACAATAGTGAATTTACACTGTATTTAAATGATGATGATGGTCCAGGATCAACAATAGTGAATTTACACTGTATTTAAATGATGATGATGGTCCAGGATCAACAATAGTGAATTTACACTGTATTTAAATGATGATGATGGTCCAGGATCAACAATATTGAATTTACACTGTATTTAAATGATGATGATGGTCCAGAATCAACAACAGTGTATTTTCGCTTTATTTAAATGATGATGATGGTCCAGGATCAACAACAGTGAATTTACACTGTATTTAAATGATGATGATGATGGTCCAGGATCAACAACAGTGAATTTACACTGTATTTAAATGATGATGATGGTCCAGGATGAACAACAGTGTATTTTCGCTGTATTTAAATGATGATGATGGCCCAGGATGAACAACAGTGTATTTTCGCTGTATTTAAATGATGATGATGATGGTCCAGGATCAACAACAGTGTATTTTCGCTGTATTTAAATGATGAAGATGGTCCAGGATCAACAAAAGTGAATTTACACTGTATTTAAATGATGATGATGGTCCAGGATCAACAATAGTGAATTTACACTGTATTTAAATGATGATGATGGTCCAGGATCAACAATAGTGAATTTACACTGTATTTAAATGATGATGATGGTCCAGGATCAACAACATTGACTTTACACTGTATTTAAATGATGATGATGGTCCAGGATCAACAATAGTGAATTTACACTGTATTTAAATGATGATGATGGTCCAGGATCAACAACAGTGTATTTTCGCTGTATTTAAATGATGATGATGGTCCAGGATCAACAATAGTGAATTTACACTGTATTTAAATGATGATGATGGTCCAGGATCAACAATAGTGAATTTACACTGTATTTAAATGATGATGATGGTCCAGGATCAACAATAGTGAATTTACACTGTATTTAAATGATGATGATGGTCCAGGATCAACAACAGTGAATTTACACTGTATTTAAATGATGATGATGGTCCAGGATCAACAACAGTGAATTTACACTGTATTTAAATGATGATGTTGATGGTCCAGGATCAACAACAGTGAATTTACACTGTATTTAAATGATGATGATGGTCCAGGATCAACAATAGTGAATTTACACTGTTTTTAAATGATGATGAAGGTCCAGGATCAACAACAGTGTACTTTCGCTGTATTTAAATGATGATGATGGTCCAGGATCAACAACAGTGTATTTTCGCTGTATTTAAATGATGATGATGGTCCAGGATTAACAACAGTGTATTTTCACTGTATTTAAATGATGAAGATGGTCCAGGATCAACAACAGTGTATTTTTGCTGTATTTAAATGATGATGATGGTCCAGGATCAACAACAGTGAATTTACACTGTATTTAAATGATGATGGTCCAGGATCAACAACAGTGATTTTACACTGTATTTAAATGATGATGATGGTCCAGGATCAACAATAGTGATTTTACACTGTATTTAAATGATGATGATGGTCCAGGATCAACAATAGTGTATTTTCGCTGTATTTAAATGATGATGATGGTCCAGGATCAACAATAGTGAATTTACACTGTATTTAAATGATGATGATGGCCCAGGATCAACAACAGTGTATTTTCGCTGTATTTAAATGATGATGATGGTCCAGGATCAACAACAGTGTATTTTTGCTGTATTTAAATGATGATTATGATGGTCCAGGATCAACAATAGTGAATTTACAATGTATTTAAATGATGATGATGGTCCAGGATCAACAATAGTGAATTTACACTGTATTTAAAAGATGATGATGGTCCAGGATCAACAACAGTTTATTTTCGCTGTATTTAAATGATGATGATGGTCCAGGATCAACAACAGTGAATTTACACTGTATTTAAATGATGATGATGATGGTCCAGGATCAACAATAGTGAATTTACACTGTATTTAAATGATGATGATGGTCCAGGATCAACAATAGTAAATTTACACTGTATTTAAATGATGATGATGATGGTCCAGGATCAACAATAGTGAATTTACACTGTATTTAAATGATGATGATGGTCCAGGATCAATAATAGTGAATTTACACTGTATTTAAATGATGATGATGGTCCAGGATCAACAATAGTGAATTTACACTGTATTTAAATGATGATGATGGTCCAGGATCAACAACAGTGTATTTTCGCTGTATTTAAATGATGATGATGGTCCAGGATCAACAATAGTGCATTTACACTGTTTTTAAATGATGATGAA
This sequence comes from Danio rerio, assembly GCF_052040795.2. Classification (NCBI taxonomy): domain Eukaryota; kingdom Metazoa; phylum Chordata; class Actinopteri; order Cypriniformes; family Danionidae; genus Danio; species Danio rerio. Next base: position 25,965,735 of record NC_141022.1, read on the forward strand.
GGTCCAGGATCAACAACAGTGTACTTTCGCTGTATTTTAATGATGATGATGGTCCAGGATCAACAACAGTGTATTTTCGCTGTATTTAAATGATGATGATGGTCCAGGATCAACAATAGTGAATTTACACTGTATTTAAATGATGATGATGATGGTCCAGGATCAACAATAGTGAATTTACACTGTATTTAAATGATGATGATGATGGTCCAGGATCAACAACAGTGTATTTTCACTGTATTTAAATGATGATGATGGTCCAGGATCAACAATAGTGAATTTACACTGTATTTAAATGATAATGATGGTCCAGGATCAACAATAGTGAATTTACACTGTATTTAAATGATGATGATGGTCCAGGATCAACAACAGTGTTTTTTCGCTGTATTTAAATGATGATGATGGCCCAGGATCAACAACAGTGTATTTTCACTGTATTTAAATGATGATGATGGTCCAGGATCAACAATAGTGAATTTACACTGTATTTAAATGATGATGATGGTCCAGGATCAACAACAGTGAATTTACACTGTATTTAAATGATGATGATGATGGTCCAGGATCAACAATAGTGAATTTACACTGTATTTAAATGATGATGATGATGGTCCAGGATCAACAACAGTGTATTTTCACTGTATTTAAATGATGATGATGGTCCAGGATCAACAATAGTGAATTTACACTGTATTTAAATGATAATGATGGTCCAGGATCAACAATAGTGAATTTACACTGTATTTAAATGATGATGATGGTCCAGGATCAACAACAGTGTTTTTTCGCTGTATTTAAATGATGATGATGGCCCAGGATCAACAACAGTGTATTTTCACTGTATTTAAATGATGATGATGGTCCAGGATCAACAATAGTGAATTTACACTGTATTTAAATGATGATGATGGTCCAGGATCAACAACATTGACTTTACACTGTATTTAAATGATGATGATGGTCCAGGATCAACAATAGTGAATTTACACTGTATTTAAATGATGATGATGGTCCAGGATCAACAATATTGAATTTACACTGTATTTAAATGATGATGATGGTCCAGAATCAACAACAGTGTATTTTCGCTTTATTTAAATGATGATGATGGTCCAGGATCAACAACAGTGAATTTACACTGTATTTAAATGATGATGATGGTCCAGGATCAACAATAGTGAATTTACACTGTATTTAAATGATGATGATGATGGTCCAGGATCAACAACAGTGAATTTACACTGTATTTAAATGATGATGATGGTCCAGGATCAACAACAGTGTATTTTCGCTGTATTTAAATGATGATGATGGTCCAGGATCAACAATAGTGAATTTACACTGTATTTAAATGATGATGATGGTCCAGGATCAACAACAGTGAATTTTCGCTGTATTTAAATGATGATGATGGTCCAGGATCAACAACAGTGTATTTTCGCTGTATTTAAATGATGATGATGGTCCAGGATCAACAATAGTGAATTTACACTGTATTTAAATGATGATGATGATGGTCCAGGATCAACAATAGTGAATTTACACTGTATTTAAATGATGATGATGGTCCAGGATCAACAATAGTGAATTTACACTGTATTTAAATGATGATAATGGTCCAGGATCAACAACAGTGTATTTTCGCTGTATTTAAATGATGATGATGGTCCAGGATCAACAACAGTGAATTTACACTGTATTTAAATGATGATGATGGTCCAGGATCAACAACAGTGAATTTACACTGTATTTAAATGATGATGATGGTCCAGGATCAACAACAGTGTATTTTCGCTGTATTTAAATGATGATGATGGTCCAGGATCAACAACAGTGAATTTACACTGTATTTAAATGATGATGATGATGGTCCAGGATCAACAACAGTGAATTTACACTGTATTTAAATGATGATGATGGTCCAGGATCAACAATAGTGAATTTACACTGTATTTAAATCATGATGATGATGGTCCAGGATCAACAACAGTGTATTTTCGCTGTATTTAAATGATGATGATGGTCCAGGATCAACAATAGTGAATTTACACTGTATTTAAATGATGATGATGGTCCAGGATCAACAGCAGTGTATTTTCGCTGTATTTAAATGATGATGATGGTCCAGGATCAACAATAGTGAATTTACACTGTATTTAAATGATGATGATGGTCCAGGATCAACAACAGTGTATTTTCGCTGTATTTAAATGATGATGATGGTCCAGAATCAACAACTGTGATTTTACACTGTATTTAAATGATGATGATGGTCCAGGATCAACAATAGTGAATTTACACTGTTTTTAAATGATGATGAAGGTCCAGGATCAACAACAGTGTACTTTCGCTGTATTTAAATGATGATGATGGTCCAGGATCAACAACAGTGTATTTTCGCTGTATTTAAATGATGATGATGGTCCAGGATCAACAAAAGTGAATTTACACTGTATTTAAATGATGATGATGGTCCAGGATCAACAACATTGTATTTTCACTGTATTTAAATGATGATGATGGTCCAGGATCAACAATAGTGAATTTACACTGTATTTAAATGATGATGATGATGGCCCAGGATCAACAATAGTGAATTTACACTGTATTTAAATGATGATGATGGTCCAGGATCAACAACAGTGAATTTACACTGTATTTAAATGATGATGATGATGGTCCAGGATCAACAACAGTGAATTTACACTGTATTTAAATGATGATGATGGTCCAGGATCAACAACAGTGTATTTTCGCTGTATTTAAATGATGATGATGGTCCAGGATCAACAACAGTGTATTTTCGCTGTATTTAAATGATGATGATGGTCCAGGATCAACAATAGTGAATTTACACTGTTTTTAAATGATGATGAAGGTCCAGGATCAACAACAGTGTACTTTCGCTGTATTTAAATGATGATGATGATCCAGGATCAACAACAGTGTATTTTCGCTGTATTTAAATGATGATGATGGTCCAGGATCAACAAAAGTGAATTTACACTGTATTTAAATGATGATGATGGTCCAGGATCAACAACATTGTATTTTCACTGTATTTAAATGATGATGATGGTCCAGGATCAACAATAGTGATTTTACACTGTATTTAAATGATGATGATGGTCCAGGATCAACAATAGTGAATTTACACTGTATTTAAATGATGATGATGGTCCAGGATCAACAGCAGTGTATTTTCGCTGTATTTAAATGATGATGATGGTCCAGGATCAACAATACTGAATTTACACTGTATTTAAATGATGATGATGGTCCAGGATCAACAACAGTGAATTTACACTGTATTTAAATGATGATGATAATGGTCCAGGATCAACAACAGTGAATTTACACTGTATTTAAATGATGATGATGGTCCAGGATCAACAACAGTGAATTTACACTGTATTTAAATGATGATGATGGTCCAGTATCAACAATAGTGAATTTTCGCTGTATTTAAATGATGATGATGGTCCAGGATCAACAATAGTGAATTTACACTGTATTTAAATGATGATGATGGTCCAGTATCAACAATAGTGAATTTATACTGTATTTAAATGATGATGATGGTCCAGTATCAACAATAGTGAATTTTCGCTGTATTTAAATGATGATGATGGTCCAGGATCAACAATAGTGAATTTACACTGTATTTAAATGATGATGATGGTCCAGTATCAACAATAGTGAATTTATACTGTATTTAAATGATGATGATGGTCCAGTATCAACAATAGTGAATTTTCGCTGTATTTAAATGATGATGATGGTCCAGGATCAACAATGGTGAATTTACACTGTATTTAAATGATGATGATGGTCCAGCATCAACAATAGTGAATTTACACTGTATTTAAATGATGATGATAATGGTCCAGGATCAACAACAGTGAATTTACACTGTATTTAAATGATGATGATGGTCCAGTATCAACAATAGTGAATTTATACTGTATTTAAATGATGATGATGGTCCAGTATCAACAATAGTGAATTTTCGCTGTATTTAAATGATGATGATGGTCCAGGATCAACAATAGTGAATTTACACTGTATTTAAATGATGATGATGGTCCAGGATCAACAACAGTGTACTTTCGCTGTATTTAAATGATGATGATGTTCCAGGATCAACAGCAGTGTATTTTCGCTGTATTTAAATGATGATGATGGTCCAGGATCAACAATAGTGAATTTACACTGTATTTAAATGATGATGATGATGGTCCAGGATCAACAATAGTGAATTTACACTGTATTTAAATGATGATGATGGTCCAGGATCAACAATACTGAATTTACACTGTATTTAAATGATGATGATGGTCCAGGATCAACAACAGTGAATTTACACTGTATTTAAATGATGATGATGGTCCAGGATCAACAACAGTGAATTTACACTGTATTTAAATGATGATGATGGTCCAGGATCAACAACAGTGAATTTACACTGTATTTAAATGATGATGATGGTCCAGTATCAACAATAGTGAATTTTCGCTGTATTTAAATGATGATGATGGTCCAGGATCAACAATAGTGAATTTACACTGTATTTAAATGATGATGATGGTCCAGGATCAACAATGGTGAATTTACACTGTATTTAAATGATGATGATGGTCCAGCATCAACAATAGTGAATTTACACTGTATTTAAATGATGATGATAATGGTCCAGGATCAACAATGGTGAATTTACACTGTATTTAAATGATGATGATGGTCCAGCATCAACAATAGTGAATTTACACTGTATTTAAATGATGATGATAATGGTCCAGGATCAACAACAGTGAATTTACACTGTATTTAAATGATGATGATGGTCCAGTATCAACAATAGTGAATTTATACTGTATTTAAATGATGATGATGGTCCAGTATCAACAATAGTGAATTTTCGCTGTATTTAAATGATGATGATGGTCCAGGATCAACAATAGTGAATTTACACTGTATTTAAATGATGATGATGGTCCAGGATCAACAATGGTGAATTTACACTGTATTTAAATGATGATGATGGTCCAGCATCAACAATAGTGAATTTACACTGTATTTAAATGATGATGATGGTCCAGGATCAACAACAGTGAATTTACACTGTATTTAAATGATGATGATGGTCCAGGATCAACAATAGTGAATTTACACTGTATTTAAATGATGATGATGGTCCAGTATCAACAATAGTGAATTTTCGCTGTATTTAAATGATGATGATGGTCCAGGATCAACAATAGTGAATTTACACTGTATTTAAATGATGATGATGGTCCAGGATCAACAATGGTGAATTTACACTGTATTTAAATGATGATGATGGTCCAGGATCAACAATGGTGAATTTACACTGTATTTAAATGATGATGATGGTCCAGGATCAACAATGGTGAATTTACACTGTATTTAAATGATGATGATGGTCCAGGATCAACAATAGTGAATTTACACTGTATTTAAATGATGATGATGGTCCAGCATCAACAATAGTGAATTTACACTGTATTTAAATGATGATGATGGTCCAGGATCAACAATAGTGTATTTACACTGTATTTAAAAGATGATGATGGTCCAGGATCAACAATAGTGAATTTACACTGTATTTAAAAGATGATGATGGTCCAGGATCAACAATAGTGAATTTACACTGTATTTAAAAGATGATGATGGTCCAGCATCAACAATAGTGAATTTACACTGTATTTAAATGATGATGATGGTCCAGGATCAATATTAGTGAATATGCTGATGCCCTGAGTCGCTTACCTTTACCCGCGCCTGATGCTGTTACACCTCCACCATGGAAGTATTACAACTGGATATGGTCCCAGAGACACCCATGCATGCTGAAAAAATTGCCAGCTGTACACTAAAGGACCCTGTCATGTCACTGGTGTTATGTTGGGTACTGCATGTGTGGCCGGCAGAGGCAACCCATAGCCGGTTTAGACCATTCATCTTGCGCTGCCATGAGCTATCAGCGCATAAGAACTGTGTGCTTTGGGGTCACGTGGTGGTCCCCAGCTCGGCCCGAAAGGAAGTGCTGGCTATGCTGCATGATGCACACCCAGGCATTGTATACATGAAGGGGCTCGCTGGGAGCTTTGTGTGGTGGCCAGGCATGGACTGGAGATATAGAAGAAATTGTCAAGGCATGCAGAACCTTTCAGATGTCATGTCATGCACCCTCTAAAGCAAAAGTACATCCTTGGGAGTGGACAACGAAAAGATAGTCCCGGTTGCATATTGACTTTGCGGGTCCTTTTCAAGGCAAAGTATTCCTCATAGTGGTGGATGCACAAAGCAAATGGCTGGAGGTATCCCTGATGAGTTCTATGACATCGTCAGCAGTTAACAACAAACTGAGGCTGCTTTTTGCAACACAATGATTGCCCGATGTAATAGTTTCAGACAATGGCATTGGCTTCATATCCTCAGAGTTCCAAGAGTTTGCGGACCGCAATGGCATTCGTCACGTCAAAAAAGTACTTTATCCCCCAAGTTTGAACGGCCAAGCTGAACGTATGGTGCAAACAACCAAGGAGGCCCTGTCTCGCATCACTAAGGGTAACTGGCAAACCCGTCTGGCTTGTTTCTTGCTGTCACAACATATCACGCCAAATTCATCAACAGGAAAATGTCCAGCTGAGTTGCTCATGAATTGCGACTGACCACTGCCCTGGATCGTTTACACCCTGGCCATGGAAGATAAGCTTCGCAAACTGGAGCTGAATGCTGAAAAGGGTCGTGGCACTGTCAGAGAGTTTAGGCCACATGACTTGGTGCACATGAGAAGTTACACCAAGGGTTCTAATAAGTGGATGCTGGGGGTCATTACTGATGTCACAGGCCCCTTTTCATACAGAGTGAAAACTAGTGACGGGCAAGTGCACAGACGGCATGTTGATCAGCTGTTAGATAGGGTGACACCCTCATGGAACCAACCCGAGCCCGAGCCAGGAGGCTACACTGTCTCTACCAGAACCCTCTGGCACTGAAATGTCTGAGTTACAGCCGCCAGCAATGGAGATGGAAAATCCTGAGGAGGAAATTGCCGGGGCTGATTTCATGACAGAGTCCCCTCAAACTAGAAGGTACCCTATAGAGCAGGCGTGTCCAAACTACGGCCCGCGGGCCATCTGCGGCCCGCAATCAGTTTTGTGGCGGCCCGCGAGGCTTTTTATAAATATCAAAAGAATCTGGCCCGCTATACAAAAATGAACGTAATTCAATAAATAACCACCGGGTGTCGCTATTACATGCATTCAATTAAGCAGCAGTTCTTGTTATGATCTATCTATCTATCTATCTATCTATCTATCTATCTATCTATCTATCTATCTATCTATCTATCTATCTATCTATCTATCTATCTATCTATCTATCTGTCTGTCTGTCTGTCTGTCTGTCTGTCTGTCTGTCTGTCTGTCTGTCTGTCTGTCTGTCTGTCTGTCTGTCTGTCTGTCTACACACAGTTGAAGTCTGAATTATTAGCCCCTCTTTGATTTATTTCTTCTTTTTTAAATATTTCCCAAATGATGTTTACCAGAGCAAGGACATTTTTACAGTATGTCTGATAATATTTTTTCTTTTGGAGAAAGACTTTTGTTTTATTTCGGCTAGAATAAAAAGCGGTTTAAATTTTTTCATGAACCATTTTAAGGTCAAAATTATTAGCCCCTTCATTCTTCAGAACAAACCATTGTTATAAAATAACTTGCCTAATTACCTTAACTTGACTAGTTAACTTGATTAACCTAGTTAAGCCTTTAAATGTCACTTTAAGCTGTATAGAAGTGTCTTAAAAATATCTAGTCAAATATTATTTACTGTCATCATGGCAAATATAAAATAAATCAGTTATTAGAAATGAGTTACTAAAACTAATATGTTTAGAAATGTGTGGAAAAAAAATCTTCTCTCCGTTAAACAGAAATTGAGGAAAAAATAAACGGGGGCTTATAATTTCGGGGGGCTAACAATTCTGACTTCAACTGTATTTTATATATATATATATATATATATATATATATATATATATATATATATATATATATATATATATATATATATATGCGTGTCTGTGTGATGTATGTAAAATTTGGCCCGCGACAACGTTTTTTTTTTTGCATCAGGCCCTCGGCCCAAAAAGTTTGGACACCCCTGCTATAGAGAGCATAAAGCCCCAAAGAGATTTTTAGACTTTGTTAACTGAGGAAAAGGGGTGTAGTGTATTGACTGTATATAATTTGAAATAAGTGAAGCTCCTTTAAGAGAGCAAAGATGGGGAGGGGCATGTGAGGGAAACCTACTCCGAGAAGGGGAAGTTTAGTTAGTTTACTGGAGGTGTTGTTGGCCATAGCTGTGTTCTTTTCTGTTCTGTTCTGCATATACTCAGTAAAGAGTCTCGAAACATCTCTGCCTCCTGTCATTCAAGTATCTTACACTCAACATGCTTAATGTAATTATACTTTTACTAGAAACTACTTCATACTATTTCCGTTGTGTTCAGAACTGCGAAATGTATTTGTTTTAAGCATGTTGATGAGGAAAAATATCTTTAACTTATTGGTGGAAATATTTTGGGACTGTCACTTGCCTGTTATAAAATAAAGTTGGATTGAGGGGGCATGGGCGCAAAACTTGAACCCACATAAACGCTACGTCCCATTTTTGCATGGGTGTTCCACCTATATCACAGTCATCCACCAGGAGGCGACAGGACTTTTATTTTGAAACCAAGAGTCTCTTTGATTTTGTACTTCACATTTGTGCTGTCGGCGTCAGTGAGAGTTCCGGAATCTCAGGAATTTGGGCTGTACGTCTCTTCAACCTCCTGCAGCAGCGACCCCAGGACTTTCCGCGACTTAAAGGTATACCTGATCAACATATTGTCTTTATTGCTGTGCCTCAGACCACAAGTCAGGCTTTATTTGATGTGGGATTTCTGCTTCTCAGAAGATTAGCCTGTCGCTCAGTGAATGAGCTCCGTTAACTGAGGCGTGCCGCTAATGCGAGAGAGAAATCAAACCACCACAGTCCTGCATCATCCGACGACAGTAATAAGCAGATTACTGATAGTTTCACACCGTTTCACATTTGTCCTGGAGTTAACTATATAATATGTTTGAAAATGTGTTTGTTTCCCTCCTTCGCCAAAGTCGGTTTCTGTTCGCGTAACGTTAAGTTTCTAGAAGAAACGAAAAAAGCTGGAAAGCTGCTTTAAACGCTTTTATTTTTAATAACGTGACGATAAACTGTATTGGTTTTTTATAATGTTACAATTTCATTTAATCGTGGGCTGAGCACTGATAGAAAATTGGGTTTTAATAATCCGAGTAGTTATCCACAAAAACTAAACAGAACAGACTGTTTTTTTATCTTTTATCACACGGGGAGCCATTTCTGTCGTGTTTCCTTTTCATTTTTAAGACTCTTTATAATATTCGACTGCACTTTTGATGTACATTGATTGCTTTCAGTCTGAGTTTTTTTTTCATGTGGAATTATCAAGTTTGAACTTAAAATACCACTCGTAAAAGTACTATAGTAATTTATGATAAATACTATAGTGTTTTGAACCGCACTATAGTAATGTGTATTACACTGTCATAGCATTTAAAACACTTTAATGAATGCTACTGTATCATTTAACTACAGTGAACTGATACACCAATAATAAACACTGTAGTGGTAATGTTTTAGTTTTTACTGCAGTAAACTGTGGTGTATTACAATATACATAACTGTAGAAAACTAGTGTATTGGGTGTATTTGTTTGTTACTGTAGTTGTATTACCACAGCAGCAACAGAATTAACGTTACCACAACAGATTTTAATTGAAGTACTTTAACTGTAGTACGTTTCAAAATAACAATATGATTTCTATAATTTTTATATTATTTTGTAACTGGTGTTGTTATAATTTTACTATGATATTATGGACTTAATAGTAATAATAATAACATAATAATTTATATTATTATTATGATAATAAAATTGGAATGTTGTATATACTCATTATATATTATGCACATGTAGTTATGTAGCATGTATATAATATATATTTATATATAATATATATTACACACACACACACATATGTATATGTGTGTTTTTTTCCCCAAGGTTCTCTTTGGCTTTTTCGGGATTAATTATTGTGATATCCCAATTATAACAGAGAAATACTGGAAATTGTTTCTAGACTGATGATATTTCAGGCTGTTCAGCCTTATAATCTTAAAAAGTCGCCTGTTTTGTCATCACTTTAGATATTATGCTAGAGAATCATTCATATACTAGCTGTAAAATGACGTTTGTGAAGTAGCAACGGTTTCTGCTGTTCTGACGTCAGCTGCAGATGTGAATGAGCAGGAGAAGAACGTAGTTCCTCAAACGAAAGGGTTTTTAGACTGTTTTATTTTCTTTTTTATACACACTATTATGCCCTCAAACTGTAGCATTAACGGAATATCACACAAGTAGCAGTGCGATACGGCTAAATATCATCACTGGTGGGACACTAAGGCATGCCTCCCACCAGTGCTGATATACAGCCATATCGCACTGCTACTCGTAAGATGTGTATATATAACTCTGTTTTTCCCCTGGTTCTCCAAGAGTTTAAAAAAAAAGTTTTTTACATGGTAAATTTACTTTTTTTTTTTTTTTTTTTTTTTTTTGGTGTTTTTTAGTGTTTGTTTTGTCTTTTTTTCTATCATATTATGTCATATTGGAAGTTTGCAGAAGCTCTCTAGTCGACAACCACTGGTTTAAGTAAAGACTATAGTTGCACTTCAGTCAGCAAAAATATCCCAAATGTCCTCTTTATTCAAATAAGTAAATGAGTAAAGCTGTGTTTTGAGAGCTTCTACTAGTTTCTGTAAAATGGCTGGTGCAGGTTTGTGGTGAGACTGATGCTCGCAGACAGGAACTGACTTCCTGTTCCTGTAGAGCTCTGAAACTTTTCACTAAATCGACTGCTCTCTTGTGCGTGTAAATGTCATTTGTTTTACAACATCAATAAGGTGCTTTTAAAAAAAAGTCTTTTTCTGTCTAGTTGTTCTCCATGCAGCATGGTCACATTTCTGTAAAAAAAATCCTTGTAAAAATTATTGTTTTCGCAGGTTTGCTTCAAACTCAGAATGTCTCAAGCTGATAAACTGAAGGTAAGGAAATGAGAACAGACGAACCCATGTTGCGCATAGATTTTGTTTCGTGCAGACTAATGCAAAGAAATAGGAACGGTTTAGGAAATCGTCTTATTTTTCTATTTTTTATTGATAGATAGATAATTGGATAGTTCAGAGATCTGTTTATTAGGATGTATTAAATAATCATGCTCATAGATCTGTTCTCCCTTTAGCAACAGGGACAGTTCACAAACCCTGAGACTCCTGGGTATGTTGGGTTCGCAAATCTGCCAAACCAGGTGCATCGGAAATCAGTGAAAAAGGGCTTTGAGTTCACTCTCATGGTGGTCGGTAAGTAGTGTTTATGTGATGTTTTCAAATAGGGGTGGGGAAAAAATACAGATATGGCATAGTATCACAATATTTTCCACCACAATAACAGATGCCCATATTGATATACTATCTACATATTTGGTTATCAACTATTTGGTTAAATAATCAGTTTCTCTAAAGTTCACTTGATAGATTATCCACTAGATAGATTTTTTTTTGTGGTGAGCGCCGTGGGTAAAATAAAAAAGACAGGGTCACAGACAGGTGCATGTAACGTTTGACAGATTTTCATGTTTCATTTCAAGTGTTGGTCAGTTTGTCTGCTTGACAATCGTATTTTGCTCTTCAGAATTAATTCCGAAGTGAGATAAACAAACTGTGGCTCCGTCCACATGATGGCAATAGATTTAGCTCAATCTGCAAAATTGTAATATTATTTTATTTTTTGATCCACAAAACACCACTGTTGTCGTGCCCTGAAGTTAGCTTTTTCGATAACAGTGGGAAAACCTCAGTGGGAACATCACTGTACTGCATAACTAAATGAAGGAGGAACCTTGCATGTAACAACAATGGTGGACTAAAAAGCTGTGTTTGTGTTGCAGGCACTGCTGAGTTTAGCACTGTTACAGTAAACACCTTGTAATGCATTACAGAGGGAAACGTATGTTGCTGTTTATTTTTTTGTGTGACATATTAGGTTCACGTTAAAAAATCACATGTAGAATTATAGCTATGAATATGAATAATCTGTTGATCTAGTAATTGCTTAAAGGGATAGTGCTGCTAAGGCCCAAAAAAACTACTAAAGTGGTTCTAAACCCTTTATGATTTTCTTTCTTCTGTGTTGAACACAAAGAAAGGTATTCTGAAGAATGTTGGGGGGAAAAGCAGCCACTGACATCCATACTAGGAACAAAAAAAGTGCAATGAATGTTTTGGATGAAATGGGGGAATTATTGATGAAAATTTATTAAAAAAAATTTTTTTGGGTGAACTATCCCTTTAAAACCCACAATGTATTCCATTGCAGGGTTTAACAATAAGGACTGCCCAATGGCCCGGGGCCAGCCTGAGAGGCACTCGGGACAGTAGACAAGATCATTACTCGCCCGATTAGGCCAGTGCTGCCTTGTCACTAAAGTTTAATTTTTCTGCGACACTATTTGTCAAATGTTTGCAAATACAGTCTTAGAATCAAGAAACAGTTTGTGCTTTTAAGCCTTTAATTGCTACCTTCTTGATGGTGTCGTAAACACCATATTGCTTTTTGGTTCCTTTTGTCTCATTGGATGTTGTGAGCACGTTATTTTTTCATATTATGGTAGCAACCAGTACATTGAAGAGACGGCAACATCAAATTATGAGGCTTAAAAAAAACATCAGTTTCTAACGTCTTTGAAGCAGAAATTAACGTGGGTACAACACGACAAAAACTATTAAGTGATGCTTTGCACAGTTTGTGTTCAGTTTGGCATGTCAGCCACCTTTTGTTAAAAATGTAGAACTGTAATAAAATATCTGCACATTTTCCATACCGCTTATTTTGTTAACACGTTGAGTTTTGCTTATTACACATTTATTACATTTTTTAAAAATATTTATATTCTAGATTCACAGATGTTGACACAATATTTAAAATATGTGGCTAAGAAATGGCTTTTAACTTTTTATTTTTATTTTTGGTGGGGCCAGTAAAATTTGTGGCAGGGCAAGTAACAGCCACTGAACCACTGACTCGATCGAGCCAGTAGAAAAAATCCTTTGTGTTGAACCCTGAATTGTGATATGTCACTATCTACAAACTTCAGTGAGAGCAGTTTTTAATGTTTGGAGGGAAATCTTATTATTTTAGAGAAAAGAAACACAGTATTGAAAGGTTTGTATAGAGAAAGTGACTGTGGGAACAAAACTCTTTGGCAGCACCACAGAAAAGATGAATCCTATTTTTTTTTTCTGGGACTCTCCCATCAGCAGTGTGTGTGTGTGTGTGTGTGTGTGTATACAGCTGTTGACACGCACATGAGATCTGCTGTTGGGGGAGGGTGTCTAAGAGCTGCCCGCTCAGCAGAGCCCATTGTACAGTCATCCCATCGTCTTAAAATAAATCACAGAGGAATGCAGAACCTTCAGCCATGAGCCCTTTCACTGCTGCACAGCTTCAGCTAATGATGGACGACAGCTTGTCCAAGACCCAGAAATAAAACACTGTCTAGATGATTGCAGGAAACAATGAAGTCTGCAGTGTTTGCTTTTGAAGTTATGTTGATTTACTCTTTGGGAAAATGCCGTGTGACTTTTGAAATGTTTATTTGGTTTGATATGATTATTTTAGTGTCTTCCTCATTGTGTTGTTTTCAGGTGAGTCTGGTTTGGGGAAGTCAACGCTGATCAACAGTTTGTTCCTCACCGATCTTTACCCAGAGAGGGTCATTCCTGGTGCTGCAGGTGAGAGGTTACCACATGACATCAGATGTTTTTAGAAACATTGTTCATGTAAATGTCGGGCCGGATATTTATTAGCAAAGCATACTTATGCATATATGCATACTTGGTAAGCAGCATATACAAGTAAAAATCTGTTTTTAATTCATAATTCCCTTATTGTTGAAGAAAATATTATTAGCACATAATTTTACCTAAAATGTTTTTGTTCCTTTTATTTATTTTGTAGATAACTGACCAGCAAAAAAACACATTAAAATAAAGATACAAATCATACTAAACAAAATTTGTTACAAAAAAGCATTATTCCAAGGAAATTAGGCTATATGAAGTGGTCAACATTTTTTAATGTATCCTGTTGCTGTTTTGGGTTTTTCCTCTATTGTTTTTTTTTTTTTTAGATTTACCAGGTAAGAATCCAAAGTAATTCAAAATGTCACTTCGAGTTAAAAGAGTCGTTCTTTTTACAAGATTGTTGCAGTTGTTGTAGCTACTGGATCTGTTGTAGGGTTGTAACGGTATGAATTTTTTACGGTATGATAATCGTCTAAAACAATACCACGGTTTCGCGGTATACGGTATGTTACAAATGTTACAAAATAATAGAACAGTGAAGCAAATTTGACTTTTTCCAAATAATATATTTTCAGTTACTATAAACAACACCACTTACAATGAACAAATAAAAAATAAGAAAATAATAAATAATGTGTCAAAGTCCAAATAAAATCCAAATAAACATGGTGCAAATCCTCAGTAAAAAAAATAGATATAAATATTTACTATATTATAAATAGTTACATAACGAAACTAGATTCAATATGGAACGTCCTTAGGTTTTATGTGCCAGCATGGATATGGTTGTCTATGGATATGGATTTGGATATGGTTGTCTGCAATGCAGACAAACAGCTGCACCTTCATTTGAGTCTTTTGAAAACAGCAAGAGCAGCAGTTCGTCTTTGCTGTGTCACTGTTTTGTCATGTTTCTGTGCTGCTGTGCATGCAAAAGTACTTAGTATGAGAATTATTTCATGCAAAACTTTTTTTTTTACGTTTTATTTAGCCACGCATAAATGTATGCCTATCTCTCATTCTGTGTTGTTCAAAAAGCTCGTTTTTGGTCCACAAACAAAAGCGAAACCTATGCTTATTGGTTGTGATATAGCGAGTTTGAACCAATCTGGGCATGGAGGAGGGACAATGCATCAATGTATCGTGTCTGATTTGTCCGGAGACACAGTGACGAGCGTTTCTTTGTCAAATCAGCGTTGTCAAATTTTGATGACGTAACCGCACTGATTCTGGAGCCTCTGAAAGTCCGCGAATGTTATGTGATACAGCACTGGAAAGCTGAGACTCTCTTCTTTATGCCAATCTTTGAATTGTATGAATCGGATCAGCGGATCAAAAGTTATTAAACATTTAAGAGCAATACTTATTTTTAGCCGCGGGCGGCTGTCTCGGTCTTTAAGGGTTAAAACCGTTGATATGCAATTGTTCATGGTATGATAATCGTGCACGTTCAAATCGTGGTAAACCGTCATACCGGTATATTGTTACAACCCTAATCTGTTGTTAAAAAAACACATTATATTTGTCAACGCAATGTTAAAGAATGTTACAGGGTTTAGCGCAGTTATCAAATTTCTATTTTTGTAATTTAAGGAATATTGTGTAACGCATCACTGTTCACCCAGTTTTCAGTGTCTCTGAGCCACTATGTTTGCAGTCAATCTAACTCCATCGCTGTAGGTGCTGAGAGTTGTTTAAAGGATAGTTCACACAAAAATCCAAACCAAAAATTACTCCCCCTGAATCGATTCCAGATTATTTTAAATGTCTTTTTTTTCTGTTCAAAATAAGGCGGTATTTTGAAAAGGTTGGAAACTGGTAGCAATTGATGTTCATTATAGGAAAAACAAATACTGTCTAAGTCAATAGTTACAAGTTTCTAGCTCTCTTCCAAATTATTCTTTTGAGTTTAACAGTAACAAATTAGGAACCAAGGGAGAATGAGAAGGTGAAGAATTTTAATTTTTGCAGTTATGCACCAAACATTTTCATGATTTTGTAATGAGAATGATTTCTACATCTTTTATTGACAAAAGTTTCATTGCATTTCTGCACATTTATAGACACTTATCGGTTAATGTTCAAATAAATTAATAAAAAAATACCATAAATATTAGTTTGTTATTTTAGGGTGTATTCACACTATGTAAGGTTGACTTAAACCCTGCCTGGGGGTGATTGTCCCCTCTCCCTCTGGGCCCTCTGGGCCTGTTTAGGAAGGTTGAAAGAGAAGCCTTCTCGCTCTGTACAGATTGCTCTAGTTCTATTGTTTTGTATTATTTTGAGTCGTTTGGGATGCGATGACACAGTCAAATATTTTGTTTAACACATCCATCACTTTTGATGCTTGAAAGATTTCATGAAATTCATCGTTCTGCACATATCAGGCGTTAGGTTTGGGTCGATAGACTTCACAATGCTGAGTCCTACACCCTGCCCCCGTCGCAAACTCGCTCACGAAAAATACACACGGCCTTGTGTACACTAATACATCTTAGTTTTTAAATTACATTTTAGAACAAAAACGATCCACATCCACACTGGCGTTTCATTTAGCATTTCTGAACAGCCCTCCTTCCACACTAAACTG
Source organism: Danio rerio (assembly GCF_052040795.2). NCBI lineage: Eukaryota > Metazoa > Chordata > Actinopteri > Cypriniformes > Danionidae > Danio > Danio rerio. The sequence continues at coordinate 25,982,338 of NC_141022.1, forward strand.
CTGAAAACGCACATCACGTGACCGCTTGCTCGCTTTCTCTCTCACTTACTCACGTTGTGTAACTTATCTTTATTTATTTATGATTTGGTTATAGGTAAAACAAAAACCATGCGGGTCAGGTAGTTGAAACGGTAGGATACAAATAATAAATTCGTTATGAGAC